>NW_016107486.1:403154-417505 GCF_001604975.1 Cebus imitator | reverse complement strand
CTTAAAGAGAAAAAAAAAAAGGAAGAAATCCAAGAAGACATCAACACTTCCACCTTTTGTCTTCAGGTCTTGACAAGGGTCTGCTATTCCACCCTTAACTTAGGTGAGTCTGTTAGCCGCAGTGAATCTGAATCCGTTTGGGTCTGCAGCAACCTCAATTCTTGCCTCCCCAGAACAAAGAATTTGACCAAGGGGCATAAGGCAGATGGATAGATTGAGGCAGGTTTTAAAGCAGGAGTGAAAGTTTATTAAAAAGCTTTAGAGCAGGAACAAAAAGAAGTAAAGCATACTCGGAAGAGGGCCAAGCAGGTAACTCGAGAGATCAAGTGTGTAGTTTGACCTTCGACTTGGGGTCTTATACACTGGCATCTGCATGCACAGTGACCTGCCAGCACTTGAGAGCAGCCGTTTATTGGAGTGTTTATTGGAGTTGCATGCATGCTCACTTGAGGCGTACTTCCCTAACCAGTTGAGTGTTTCTAGAAGGTCTTATGCCACTTGAACTCTGCCATTTTGCTGCTAAGTAAGCATGCATGAACCCATTCGCCCAACTCCACTGGGAAGCTGCTGATCACCAGTTTCAGAAGTCTCTATCTATTGGGAGATTGCCTTTCCCTGGCGTTGGCTGCAACAAATTGTTAATTTTAGAGAGGCAGTTTAACAGCTGTCTGATCATCACCTGATGGTTACCAGACATTTCTGGTGAAGGAGCGGGGGACTCTCCTGTCCTGCTCATGTCTGCCTGGCTACCTACTGTAACAAGCCTTGGCTCCAGGTCATTTGGGCTTCTCAAGGACGAAAACCAGAGTTTGCTTTGGCAAATGTCTCCATGGTACAAGTCAACTTCTTCTTTGACCTTTTTATGTTTCTGCTTTCACTTACATTTTAGCCTCTGAAAAATCCTAACTTCCTCATCAATCTATTGAAGTCTTCCCTATTAAATGTCATTTTGTATTATACTTTATCCAATACTTTTATGCATTTTCACTGTGAGTAGGCCAAGAAAAATGGCTTGCTGACTGGTAGTTTTATTTACTGTTCATTTGGAATTTTGCTGTTTGCATTTCAAAAATGTTTTCTTTATTTAGTGTGTTAAAGCAAACTAAATATGGCCTGAGAAGGACTCCACACATTTTTTTTTTTTTTGAGACAGAGTTTCACTCTTATTGCTCAGGCTGGAGTGCAAAGGCCTGATCTCAACTCACCACAACTTCTGCCTCCCAGGTTCAAGATTCTCCTGTCTCAGCATCCTGAGTAGCTGGGATTACAGGCATGTGCCACCATGCCTGGCTAATTTTGTATTTTTAGTAGAGATGGGGTTTCTCCAAGTTGGTCAGGCTGGTCTCAAACTCCCAACCTCAGGTGGTCCACCCTCCTTGGCCTACCAAAGTGCTGGGATTCCAGGCATGTGCCACCACATCTGGCTAATTTTGTATTTTTAGTAGAGATGAGGTTTCTCCATGTTGGTCAGGCTGGTCTTAAACTCCCAACCTCAGGTGGTTTGCCTGCCTTGGCCTCCCAAAGTGCTGGGATTACAGGCGTGAGCCACTACACCCTGCCAGGAAGGACTCTATACTTTTATATTTGAGTCCTTGTGGATGAACTCAATAGGTAGGGTGAACTCAATACCTAACTTAATAGGTAGGCAAGATTGAAAACCTAACTTAGGAGTATGTACCTGTAACAATCACTGAGTCTTGGCCAATCCCAGCAGCCATACTTCAACGAGTCATATACTGCTGAGTGTTCAAATATGGCAAATGCTGAGCTGTAACCAATCCAGCTGTTTCTGTAGCTCACTTCCAATTTCCATACATCACATTACATTTTTGTCTCTAAATTTGTTCTGACCACGAGGCAACCCTCGTGGTCACTTATTTTTGATACAAATGTACATGACACGTCTTGACAATCAGCCCACCCACCACCACACGGGTAAGGCCTGGCCCCCAGGGAAGAGGCCGGATGGGGAGAGAGCTGGTGGGTGCCACCATCTGCCTCTCCAGCCTTCCCAGGCTGCGCAGCCAGGTTCCCAGGCCTCCAGAGGGTGGGACCACAACAGGTGCAGGTAGTGATGATGGGTGCTGGCCTCGCAAGGGTTATGGGGAGAGGACTCAGCTCCACAGCCACCAGCTGAGTCAGGGACCCCGGGGAGCCAGCCCCAGGCTCAGGTGCTCAGTCCTCTGCCCTGGCCAGCACACGTTCCCCCTCCACACAGGAGCAGGAGAAGATGGAGGGAAGTGGTTTTCAATTGAAGTTCATAAAGAGGCGACAGTGGGGAGGGATCAGGGAGGCAGAGGGCAGGATCACAGCTGGTTACTTGGGCAGCCCCTGGCTCCAGGTGGGGAAGAGAAGCTGACCCCCACGCTGGTCCCACTGCTCTGGTCCCCTCACCCCTCAAAACTCCAGATGAACCAGGCCTCCGGAACGGCACTGCCGCTCGCACACTCACAAGCAGGCACGCAGGGACACTCAGTTACCACAAAGTTAAAATTAAGGGGTGGGAAAGAAGAAAAGAAAAAAAAAGTCTTTCCAGTGTTTGCTGCTGGGGACCCCAGCACACAGGTTGGGGCCTGTGCCCTAGGCAGGGGCCATTTGGCATTAAAGGGAGAGCAGCAAGGGGCTGGTGGCTACAGGGCAGGCGCATCCACAGATGTCCTCTTTGTGGAGAAAGAGAAAGAGCCAAACAACGAGAAAACCAATAACGGCATCCACTATAAACTTCAGTTATTGTACAGCAACGGAGTCAGGACAGAGCAAGATCTGTATGTTCGCCTCATAGATTCAATGACCAAACAGGCCATCGTATACGAGGGCCAGGACAGGAACCCCGAGATGTGCCGTGTGCTGCTGACCCACAAGATCATGTGCAGCCGGTGCTGTGACAAGAAAAGTCGTGGCAATAGAAACGAAATGCCCTCAGACCCTGTAATCATGGACAGATTCTTTCTAAAGTTTTTCCTCAAGTGCAATCAGAACTGTTTGAAGAATGCCAGCAACCCTCGAGATATGTGGAGATTCCAGGTTGTTGTATCGACAACAGTCAACGTGGATGGCCACGTGTTGGTCATGTCAGACAACATGTTTGTGCACAATGATTCCAAACACGGGAGGCAGGCCCGCCGCCTAGACTCGTCAGAAGCCACTCCGTGCATCAAGGCCATCAGTCCCAGTGAAGGCTGGACCACGGGGGATGCCACTGTCATCAGAAATGGCGACAACTTCTTTGACGGGCTGCAAGTTGTGTTCGGCACTATGTTGGTGTGGAGCGAGCTGACAACTCCCCATGCCATCCGAGTCCAGATCTCGCCGAGGCACATTCCTGGCGTAATTGAAGTGACCCTCTCCTACAAATCCAAGCAGTTCTGCAAAGGGGCTCCTGGGCGCTTTGTCTACACCGCCCTTAATGAACCAAACATAGATTACGGCTATCAGAGGTTGCAGAACGTGATCCCAAGACATCCGGGTGATCCTGAAAGGTTACCCAAGGAGGTGTTACTGAAGAGGGCGGCGGACCTGGTAGAAGCCTTATACAGAATGCCTCACAACAACCAGGAGATCATCTTGAAGCGAGCAGCGGACATCGCCGAGGCGCTGTACAGCGTTCCCCGCAATCACAACCAGATACCCACCCTGGGCAACACCCCTGCGCACACGGGCATGATGGGCGTCAACTCCTTCAGCAGCCAGCTAGCCGTTAACGTGTCGGAGACATCACAAGCCAATGACCAAGTCGGCTACAGTCGCAACACAAGCAGCGTGTCCCCACGAGGCTACGTCCCCAGCAGTACTCCCCAGCAGTCCAATTACAACACAGTCAGCACTAACATAAAACAAACAAACAAACAAAAAAACAGATATATGCTATAAAATATGTGAACTTAGAAGAAGCAGATAACCAAACTCTTGATAGTTACCAGAACAAAATAGCTTATTTGAATAAACTACAACAACACAGTGATAAGATCATCTGGCTTTATGATTATGAAATCACAAACCAGTACATCTACATGGTAATGGAGTGCGGAAATAATGATCTTAATAGTTGGCTTAAAAAGAAAAAATCCATTGACCCATGGGAACGCAAGAGTTACTGGAAAAATATGTTAGAGGCAGTTCACACAATCCATCAACATGGCATTGTTCATAGTGATCTTAAACCAGATAACTTTCTGGTAGTGGATGGAATGTTAAAGCTAATTGATTTTGGGATCACAAACCAAATGCAACAAGTATTATTAAAGATTCTCAGGTTGGCACAGCTAATTATATGCCACCAGAAGCAATCAAAGATATGTCTTTTTTCAGAGAGAATGGGAAATCTAAGTCAAAGATAAGACCCAAAAGTGATGTTTGGTCCTTAGGATGTATTTTGTACTATATGACCTATGGGAAGACACCATTTCAGCATATAATTAATCAGATTTCTAAATTGCATGTCATAATTGATCCTAATCAAGAAATTGAATTTCCTGATACTCCAGAGATAGATCTTCAAGATGTGTTAAAGTGTTGTTTAATAAGGGACCCTAAACAGAGGATATCCATTTCTGAGCTCCTGGCTCATCCATATGTTCAAATTCAAACTCATCCAGGTTAACAAATAGCCAAGGGAACCACTGAAGAAATGAAATACGTTCTTGGCCAGCTTGTTGGTCTGAATTCTCCTAACTGTATTTTGAAAGCTGCTAAAACTTTATATGAACACTGTAGTGGTGGTGAAAGTCATAATTCTTCATCATCCAAGACTTTTGAAAAAAAGTGGGGAAAAATGATTTGTAATTACTGGTAAACTGTTAAATACCACCTATAAAATATATTGGATTGTTACACTCTTGAGTCCCTGTGGAAATCTACAGGGAGATTTCCTGTACTTTCAAAAGAAAACTGTAAAAATAGCAACCACTTACAGCACTGTATATATTGTAGAATGGTTTTCTCTGTTTTATGCGCTTGTGCAATCTGTTTGATATCATTTCACTCTTGGAATAGTGGATGTATAACAAATATATTCTGAAAAACTTTTTTGTGGCATAAAATGACACACACACACACACACACACACACACACACACACACACAGAGTAATTCCATTTTAAATAGGGGCTTAAAAAAATAATGCTAAGACCTACTGGGCTACATTCCCAGTAAGTTAAGGCATTCTTAGTCACAGGATGAGACAGGAGGTCAGCACAAAATATAGGTCATAAAGACCTTGCTGATAAAACAGTTTGCAGAAAAGAACCCTGTTAAATCCCACCAAAACCAAGATGGCGACGAGAGTGACCTCTAGTCGTTCTCACTGCTATACTCCCACCAGCACCATGGCACTTTACAAATGCCATGGCCATGTCAGGAAGTTACCTTATATGGTCTAAAAAGGGAAGGCATGAATGATCCGCCCTTTGCTTAGCATATAATCAAGAAATAACCATAAAAAATGGGCAACTAGCAGCCTTTGGGGCTGTTCTGTCTATGGAGTAGCCATTCTCTATTCCTTTATTTTCTTTGAATCTCTTTGGATTTGGGCTAGAAGTCCAAGGCACTATCCATTGCACCACAGAGCCTTCTTGCTATTTCTTTACTTCCTTAATAAACTTGCTTTCACTTTACCATATGGATTTGCCTCGAATTCTTTCTTGTGTGAGATCCAGGAACCCTCTCTGGAGTCTTGATCGGTACCCCTTTCCAGTAACAGTACTATTATTATCCTTATATTACAGTTGAAGAAATGGAAGTTCCAAGAAGCTAAGGGGCTTTGGTTTATAGATAGAGGAAAGGACAGATTGAAGGTCAGGCTGTCAGGTGGCACAGCAAATGTTTAACTAGGAAGATATGCAGCCATGCATCTCTGGGGTCAGCATACACTTGTGTCTCTTGGTTTGGTTCCGGGTTTGCTGTTGTTTTTGGCAGCTGGATGGACACTAAGGACACCCTTGTCAATTGAACCCTATGTTACCTTCCATAAGAGGAAATAAATGTGTGGTTTGTGCTCCACAATTAGAAGTGGCAGAAATGAGATCAGAAGCCTCATCTTCCAACACTTATCAAGTGTCTATCAACCAAACTACACGGCTTCCTTAATCCTCAAGTCAGACATTTTGTTGGCATTTTATACACTATCTGAGCAAACTGATATGGGAGATATATAGATTGTATTATTTATATAGAAATCCAGCAAGTTGAAAATTGTTCTCACCCTAGGTCAGTTATTGTAACATTTATAATGTACAACAAGCAATAAAACAAGGCAATACAAAACAAAGTAATCTGAACAGCATGAACCCTGAAAGAAGTAACAGATGTCCAGTTAGTCTATTATAATGCCACCATTATTAGAGCCACTCTACCTTTCTAATATGCCAGAGGGCCATGTGAACTAACAGGTTCAGCAAGGAAAAAAAATGTTTTAAGTCTAAGTAAAAAACTTCCTCCATCTGCTAAGGCATACTGATCTTCTGTGAATAGGTACAATAAAATATAATATAAATAAAAACCAAGGCTTCCCTGAATGAGAATGCAAATTATCACCTCCCATACTTAGCTCATCTCACCAGTCTCTTGTGTCTCAGGCACCAGCAAGCCACATGTTGGTCCCTTCCAACAAGGCTACGCAGGAGGGCATGCCTCTGGATGATCTTGACCCACCTAGATTTCTTACAGAATGCAGTGAGAATATGACATCTGGAGATAAGCGTTGCAGGCTATGTTCTGCAGCACTTGAGCTCAGCAAACCCTGTGGCACCCAGGATATGAAAGCCCAGGGTGGAGTGCTTTCAGTGTCCTTAGCTGTAGTGTGACATGGGGTCTGTGCAGACGAGACTCCACCCACCCTGGGCAGCTTTCCTAAGCTCCGGAGGACCAGCTTGTCATGGATCCTAGGCTTTGGTTTATTCTTGATACTTATCTGTGAGTAATACATCTGTTTGCCTAATTTGGTTGTATGAGTGTTCTCTCTTGCCAGACTCATACAAGTGGTAGAGAACCTTTGCAGGCTAACACTTATTAATAAGAGTGAAGATCAGGCCTTGAAACAGATTCAAATCAGGGCACGCTACCTCTGAGACTAGGGTACTCAGATGTTCTAGCTAAGTAAGTACTCCACTTACTTGAGGTTCCACAAGGAAGGAAACCTGCCATGCTCACCTTTGTCTGCCTAATACCTAGCACAGCCCTAATGCATACTGAAGGACAATAACTATCATTGGAATGCTATCACAGATAGATAATAAAGGACACAATGAGTTAATGGATGTCATGGTGACTAAAAATCAGGGATAGAATGGTTCACACACAACATATTCCTCCTGTAGTCACAGACAATGTCTGTGTGGAAACACCAGAAGATTTCAGTTCATCTCAAACTCCGGATAAGCCACTAGTGAGATATGGCTGGTAAAAATGATGGCATAACCTTAAGATTGACTTAACAAAACTATGGTGCTCAGAAGAAAGAAGGTTAATAGGGGAGTCTCCACTGCTGTGTCACTTTCAGGCATTCTAAATATTGTGCTCAATCTAATGGGAGCTGGTCCTTCTTTTGTCCTTTCTCTTCACATTGTTTTTCTTATACTTCGAAGAAGACTTTCCATCCCATCTTTTATCTCTCTACCATCCTTGGAGCTCTTTCTGGTTCCACAATACCAGTCCCCACAATCAACTTATTTCTGTTTCCCCTGGAATCCCTATTACAATGTTATTGCAATTACATTTTGCCTAATATTTTAGCTATTTATATACACATCTTCTTTAACATTGCAAAGCACTGCTCAAAGGAAAGTGATTTTCATTATCTTTTGTTAGATTTGCTCCACGTGTGTTTTATATTACTTCTCTTTGCATCATTAGATTGTAACCTCTGCATTTATTTGTAAATTACACATTGCCCTAGCTAGTTGTTCTGAACAAAGAACAAATGTTGCTGATCTGGTGATCTATAAGCCACAATAAGAGGAAGCTTACATGCTAGGAAGGAACAAGAACATACACTCCAAGCCAGGAGTGAGGTTTTGAAACATCCCTTAGTACATAGCTACACACATATATTTTCTGGTTACCTTATTTTCATGTCCACAGCTCAGTAAGTAACTCAGGATATAAACAGATAATTCCCAGGAGAGGAAATTAAAATGGCGAATAAACATAGGCAAAGATGTTCCATCTCAGTGGTTAAGAAGGGAAATTTAAATTAAACAAAATGAGATGCCGTCATTTGCCCATCACATTGGCAAAAACTGTGTCATTACATTTATATTAGTAAAAATCAGAGATAACTGAAATATCTGTCAAAAGTAAGATGCTGAAATAAATTACATCCATACTGTGTATACTATGTAGCCTTCACAATGAAATATATCCATTTGGGTATATATATGGAAAAATGATTATGACATACAGTATTGTCAAATTTTTATAAAGCAAGTTGCAAAGCAGTGTGTTAAAAGTCTTGTATTTTGAGCGGAAAAACCCATATGTTCTATGTTTCTATGTTCATATAAATACATATTCAAATTACTATATAATTGTAGGAGCAAAGACACAAACGAAAACAACGGTCTGAAAAGAAAAACACTCAAGTGCTAAATGTGGTTACCCCTAGGGAGTAAAACAGAAAGGATTTTTTCTTTTTACTTTAGGTACTTCTGTGCATTGTTTAAGTTTTTTCAATGCTAAATTAATATTTTTGACTTTCTTTTAAATGAAAAATAAAACCAATAAAATGTGTGGACATAAAAATAGTTATAAAATGTTTACTTTAGAAAACAGTGATCCAACTTCAGGAACTGCATGCATGAATAGTCTAAGTATTCTTCAGAACTCTATGCTCACAAAATTATTCACACATATTTGTGTCAGTTACAGAAATGTGAAGCCCTATGTGGTAGTATAGGAGAGTCTAGCCTAGACTATGTAGCTATCACAATGAAGCATATCCAGTTGTGTATATATCTATGGAAAAATGACTATGACATATTGTCAACTTTTTTTAAAAAGCAACAACACTTCTAGCCTAGAAGAATTGTTTCCACATTGTAGATGAGGCAAGAGAGAAACCAAAAGAAAACAAAACATTTAACACTTTATGTAAATTGACAACCCAGGGACAGGGCCCTCGGACACAATTTACCTGATTATTATTTTATGTTAGGGACCAGAAATTCAAAATGCAAGTACAAGAAAAAAAGAAGCCAGCCAGAAATAAAACAATAAAGACCAGAAGTACTGTACAGAGTTCAAATACTGCCTAAAGGAAGCAGCCATTTCATTATTCCTGCTGAGAGGATGGGTCTGGTATTACCAGATCATTCAATGTTTCAAGAGAAACCAGGAATTAGGATTTTTTTTTTTTTTGAGACAGCATCTCTGTCACCCAGGCTGGAGTACAGTGGCGTGATCTCAGCTCACTGCAACCTCTGCTGCCTGGGTTCAGATGATTTTCCTGCCTCAGCCTCCTGAGTAGCTGGGATTACAGGTGCAAGCCACCACGCCCAGCTAATTTTTGTAGTTTTAGTAGAGACGAGGTTTCACCATCTTGGCCAGGCTGGTCTTGAATTCCTGACCTTGTGATCCACCCACCTCGATCTCCCAAAATGCTTGGATTACAGGCATGAGCTAGCACACCCAGCCAGGGATTAGAATTTTTGTATCAATACTCTCAGGTTTTAAATTTTAGCAACCAATTTTTTAAAATCCTAAATGCTGTGTTGATAAACACTGTGAAAGCCAAATAAAACTTATCTCCCAGCTGGATTTCGCCTGCAGCCTCCTGTTTGCCATTTTGGGGTTTTCCCATCCTTGCAGCTAGAATTAGTGGACAAATTCTAACACAACAGCTCCCAACATTTTTGGCACCAGGGACCACTTTTGTGGAAGACAATTTTTCCATGGCGGTGGGAGATGGTTTCCGAATGAAACTATTGACCTCAAATCAGTCATTAGATTCCCATAAGGAGCACACAGCCTAGATCCCTTGTATGTGCAGTTCACAATAGGGTTTGCGCTTCTATGAGAATCTAATGCTGCAGCTGATCTGACAGGAATGGGAGCTCAGGTGGTAATGGCTTGGGCTGCCACCTCCGGCTGTGCTGCCCGGTTCCTGACAGGTCCAGAGCGAGTGATGGTCTGCAGCCCAGGGATTGCAGACCCCTATTTTAACATATCCTTTAAGGCTCAGATCAATTCCCTCTTCTTACACTAGCCCTTTGCCTGTGGTATTACAGAATATTAGAATTATAAAGTGAGCAGATCACCCAAGCTCAAGCTTTCAAGACCAGCCTGGGCAACATGGGGAAACCTCATGTCTACCAATAATAATTATATACATACACACACACATAGAGTTCAAAGTATTTCAGAAATATCTTGTCAAATTTCTCCTTTTTATTGTAATAAAATATAACATAAAATTTGCCATATTAACCAATTTTAAGTCCACAACTTAGTGGCATTAATTACAGACACAATGTTGTGCAACCACCACCTCTAGCTATTTCCGAAAATTTTTCATTGCTCCAAACAGAAGCTCTGTACCCATTAAGCAATAACTTTAATTATTGCCTCCCCTAGTCCCAGACAACCTCTAATCTACTTTCTGTTTCTATGACTTTGCTTATTCTAGGCACCTCACATAAATGGAATGATTCAATATATCTCCTTTTGTGTTTGGCTTATTTCACTTAGCATAATGTTTTCAAGGTTCATCCATGCCGTAGCATGAATCAGAACATCATATTTCATGGCTCATTAATATTCCATTAAATGTGAATACCACATTTTCTTTATCCATTCTTCTTCTGATGGACAACTGAGTTGTTTTTACCTTTTGGATATTGCAGGTAACGATTAAAACATTTGTGTACAAGTATCTGTTTGAATACCTGCTTTTGATTCTACACCTAGGAATAGAATTACTGGGTAGTGTATACTGGGTATACTGGATTTTACTGGGTAATGTATGCTGGATGATTCTATATTTAACTTTTTGAGGAACCACCCAACTGTTTTCCATAGCGACTATACCATTTTACATTCCCCCCATCAATGCATGTAAAACGCTCATTTTTAAGATGAAGAACCCAAGGGCAACAACAGTGAGACAGCTTGACCACAGACACAGGGAGTCAGCTGCACTGCACAGCTTGACATCAAAAAGCAGGTATCTTGACTCTCAGTGTAGACATACCCTCTTTCCAAGGTTAAATCCACTAAGATTTAAACCACATGATCAGGCAAATGGCTGGAATGTCTACACAAAGACTGAGTCATTACAAATAGATCTCTTGATAAATTTAGAAGAAAGAATCTGAGTAAGTTCTAGACTCTTTTCTCCATCATAAAATGTGGTTTTCTTTATCCTTTTCTTTCTCAGGCCTAGGTTCTAAAAGAAGATTAGATCATATTTTTTAGTCTGGTACCTAATTATAGGATAGTCAGAAAACTACAATTCTAAAATAACAGCTTAAAAAATTCCTTGAAATGCAACACGTATTTATTTCAGAAAAACTGAAAAACTCAGAAAAGTAGAAAGAAAAAAAAAATCACCCAGAGAACAGTTAACCAGAAAAATGACTATTAATTTTTACCTTTTTTTCAAGACTTTTTTTTTCTTGGAATGGTGTTTTTGTTTCATATGTATTATTGGAATTATAAAATCTTAAAGCTTAAAACAATTATTACAATTTTGGGGTGAAATTTAAAAATCACATAAGGAAAAACAGATATTAAGTTCTACATTTCGTTAGTATGATATTTAGTTAGTACTTCTTCCTACCAACTTACAGGCCTCATAGTCTGGTGACAGTTTTGGGTGGAGTGCTATTACTTACCTTTCCACATGGAAATGTATGCTTTATTTAAACATAACACCTGCAGGGGCATGGCCACACACTATACTATTTTGCTTTTTCTTCCATGCCTCATATGATGCCACACATACAACAGATGCTCAGAAAAAAAGCATTTGGATTATTTTTACTGATTTCATGCCATTATTAAGGTTAACACCCCTCAGAATCTCCATAGGCAGTAGCCCAACCCAGGCCCGGCAGGGCCATCTTGGCGACTTTCACATTCCAAGAAACTTGCTTTAGTAATCAAAGATACTTTAAAAGTTATTTGAATCTTTACTTTCATTACTTTAAGAATATTAAACAGAATTCAACTGGTAACCGATAATAGTATTCTTAAATCCTTCTTGGTCCCATTATTCTTTTTTTCCTCCCTTTTCTTTTCTCCTTTCATTCTTCTTGCTTCAGTATGTCTCAAGTTCATGACTGACTTAAAGCCCTAGTCTCAAAATTTCTACCAAAATTCTCTCTGAACTTGATGCCTTGTAATTTTTGGATTTTCTTTTCTTACCCTTTCCTTTGACTTCTATTCCTTCTCCCTCCCTGCCAGGAAATCACAGCCCTTGGCATCATCTTGGTACTCACACTTGTTTCTTCACTCAGCCCTTCTCTCCTCGGTCACTGATTCTGCTCCATGAGCAGTCGGAAGTGGAGCTGGCAAGCTCAACCTCTCAGCAGGAGACACGGGAGTCAGGGCTAAAGGGAGGAGAGAGGAGAAGATCACAAATGCTTATCCCGTTATATCCTTTCTTTTATTCTCATTACACAATGAAATTTAATATAATACATATTAGAGGCGGGCTACATGAAAGGTCTCTGGAAAAAATACGTGGGGAAGGGGAAGGGTAAAATAACGAAATTTTCTTTGAGGAGGGAGGACACTGCCTATCCACCCTCCCCTCTTTAGGGTGTCACCTTGACAACATAATAGTTCTGACCTTTTGATTTTACATGCAAGGTCATGGGCCTTCTGACCTTTGAAACTGTCAACACTTATCTCTGGGATTTTGCTGAGGTCTCTCATAGATATAATGATGGGTGTAATGAGACATCACACAGTATATCCTTTTGTCTCTCATAGAAATAAGAGCTTTTAATTATTCTTTTACTTTTCTGTATAAATTTGTGTAAAAATCTCCAACTTTATAGTTGCTTTTGTGTTTTCTTACATGCATGTTATCTCTGATAATGCTTATCCAATATTAAAATTATGTTCTCTCTCTCTTCTACATTGGGAAAGAGGGTCCTTTTGTTAGAAGGGCTATTTTATTTCTCTAACACTATGATGACCCTCCAAAAATCATTTTACCTAGTTAGCTAGAGTTCTTATTTCCTCCCTCTTCTCAGTCCAAGTGTTATAGTAGGTAGCTAGTCAGACATGAGCAGGCAGGGGAGGACCCCCTGCCCCCCTAACCAGGAATGTTAGGCAAGTATCAGGTGATAGTCAAGCAATTGTTAAAATGGTCTCTCTAAGATAATAATTGGTTGCAGCCAGGGCCAGGGAAAGGCAGTCAACCAACAGACAAAAAACCTGAAACTGGTGATCTTCCCAATAAGATCTCAAGAATTGGGTGAGTGGGCTCAAGCATGTGCACTAAGAGGCAAAATGGCAGAGTTTACCTGGTAGATGGCCTTCCTCTAGGAAGGCTAGACTAGCAAGGGGAAAACGCCTCAAACGAGCATGTGTACAATTCCAGTAAATACAGTATATGTATGGCCCATCCCAAATGCCATAGGCCACTGCATAGGCAGACAACACCCCCTCCCCCCACCTGCCGGGGAAGAATCAAGGCAGAGTGATGCAGACCCCAGAAGAATGTCAACATATAAAACTCCAAGTCAATGGTCAAACAGTACACTTGATCTCTCAAGTTGCCCGCCTGGCCCCCTTCCAAATGTACTTTCTTTCATTCCTGCCTTAAAGATTTTTGATAAAATTTCACTCCTGCTCCCAAAGTTGCCTCATTCTCTCA
The DNA here is from genome assembly GCF_001604975.1 of Cebus imitator. Classification (NCBI taxonomy): domain Eukaryota; kingdom Metazoa; phylum Chordata; class Mammalia; order Primates; family Cebidae; genus Cebus; species Cebus imitator. The sequence goes on along the minus strand of NW_016107486.1, from coordinate 403,686 downwards.
CTCTTGTTTTATGCCCCTTTGTCAAATTCTTTCTTCTGAGGAGGCAAGAGTTGAGGTTGCTGCAGACCCATATGGATTCACCACTGCCAACACAAGTAATACTCAAAATGCATGCAGCATTCCTGGGTGAGAGTGAACTTAGGGAGCACCCAATAGTGCTTACTTCCCTCTTGATCCATGTAGATACCAATAGATGATCACTGAAATGCTGTATTCAATTTGGCTAACTCTGTATACGTTCCTGAGGGAGGCTGCTATGAGAGATTCAGAAATGACTGAAAGATAGTAGGACAGAATTCAAAAAGGTGGGTGAGTATTCCAAGATATGGGATGTGAAACTACTACTCACCCAGTTGCTCAAGTCACAAATTAAAGAGCTTAATTTCTCTTTTCCTCAGCCATCATATCCAATTGATGTTACTCTCAATCCACATCCTAAATCCATTCACTTCTTCCATTTTCACCACTTCTACCCCAGTTCAAGCCCCCAGCAATAGCCTCGTAACTGGTCTGTTTCTACTTTTGTTCCTCT
>NW_016107486.1:382186-402819 GCF_001604975.1 Cebus imitator | reverse complement strand
TTTTTTTTGAAACAGAGTCTCGCTCTGTCTCCCAGGCTGGAGTGCAGTGACACGATCTTGGCTCACTGCAACCTCCGCCTCCCAGGTTCAAGCAATTATCTGCCTCAACCTCCCGAGTAGCTGAGATTACAGGCACCTGCCACCATGGCCAGCTAATTTTTGTACTTTTAGTAGACACTGGGTTCACCATGTTGGCCAGGCTGGTCTTGAATTCCTGACCTTTCAATATACCCCTCTCGGCCTCCCAAAGTGCTGAGATTACAGGTGTCAGCCACTGCACCCAGCCCCTGGTGTGATGTTTTAAAAATATATATAAAGCATAAGGTGACTTGCCAACTCTCAAATGACTTCCCATCACATTTTGTTGTGTTGTTCCTGTTCCTTCTGTACATCAGATTTAAAATAAAATCTAAATTCCTCATCTGAAAAGGCCCAGATCTCCACTTATACCTCTCTGTTCTTGTTCACTGAGCTTCAGGCTCACTGGCTTTCTTTCTGTTTCCCCAACACACCATGCTGGTTGAAACGTACTTTCCTCCTGGTTTTCACATGGCTCCTTCTAAGGACTCAGTTTTACTGTTACCTACTACAGAGGACTTCCCTGACTACTTTATTCTGAAGTCACTACCCAGCTGTTCATCACATTGGTGTGTCTTCTCAGCATCACACTTATTTCTAGTTGTTTCTTTTGTGTGTATGTGTGTGTGTGTGTGTGTGTGTATGTATGTGTGTGCTCAACTGCTCAATTTCTGTTGAATGAATGGACTGGTAAGCCCTACTCCTCCATTTTTTAGATGAGCAGCAGAAAATACTGAGTAGGGGTTAAGAATCTAACAACTTTCATCCTTTTTTAACCTTCTCCACAATAGCAATGTTATCTTTTGTCAATTTCTCTGTCATGATTGCAATTAGACTTTTGCTATGGAAAGTGACTATGTTCAGAGGCAGCAAAGAGGAATGGTCTGGAGACTTGCAACTCACTCCATACGTAGATTTAAAGACATAAGAACACTAAAGGATGGGGGTGGAAAGCAGTGACTTTCAACAGAGAAATAAAACAGGCTGAGTTCCTATAGCCTCCTACAGAGAAGAAACAAAAAAAGTCAAAGCAGGAGCTAATAAATAACCTGGGACTTAACACTGGAAAGGCCCGTGAGGCTTCCCTACATGCCCCTTACAAAACCTCTGAACTCACATCTTTCCTCTTCCTACTGTCCTCATAGCACAATATAATCCTGCCTAGAACTGACACTGAAAACTCACATAACCACCTCTCATCAGCTCCCCCAATCTCTTTCTGAGAAATTATCCTTAAAAACTTCAGTCCACACAGAACTTTTTCTGATCTAATTTTGAAAATCCCAACTGCACTGGATTTCATTGTTCTCTGCTTATTTTTTGTTTGTTTGCTTACTTTTTGAGATAGGCTATCATCACTACTCAGGCTGGAATGCGGTGGTGAGATACTGCTCACTGCAGCCTCAACCTCCCAGGCTCAAGTGATCCTCCCACCTCAGCCTCCTGAGTAGCTGGGACCACAGGCACATGCCACCATGCCCGGCTAACTTTTTATTTTTTGCAGAGATGAGATCTCACTATGTTGCCCAGGCTGGTCTTAAACTCCTAAGCTCAAGCAGTCCTCTTGACTCAGAATCCCAAAGTGCTGGGATTATAGGCGTTAGCCACCATGCCTGGCCTGTTTGGTTCATCTTGGCTTTTACTTGTTTTATTTTTACTTTTGCTCATCTGAATCTAAGAATCCTATAAGTGTTGAACACAAAATAATAAATTTCTTTTGATTAATTATATAGATTCATACTCTGCAGTTTGTACTATAAAGGAAGAAACAAGAAGGAAAAACCTAACAGTGAGGGAAGAAGAAGGTGCAAAAAAATAGGGGCTCTAGAATACAAGGGAAAGGAAGCAGAGGCACAGAAATGGGGAAAATACCCAGCAAATCAGCTTTCATTGTGAAAACTTAATCACAGTTTATAACATGTTATCAATCTGCTAAAATGGAAGTTGACGGGAAATTGGCAGAAATGGAAATGGACACAGGCCAATTTGCTCTCTTTTGTTAAATCTCTCCAGTGCCTTGCCTTATTTGCAACCACTTCAGTCTCAAAGCCAGGCAGATTCTGATTCTTTCGTTATGCAAATATTGCTTTATTAACAGACTAATTCATACATAGAAGATAATTATCTGTGCACAACAAGCCAGATGAACCGTCCTCTGTCACCTGTTTCTTTTAAAAAATGAATCAAAATTTACTATGGAATATAAGTAAATCTCACTGAGAAAACATGCAATCTCTATATATTTTCACAATGATAACAGCAGCTTTTACCATTCATATTTAGAAACCAACTCACATTTTTCTCCTATCAACATTTTAAATTTTATTGTTCTATTTTGGGGGGCAGGGGTATAATTTTTTTCAATTGTGGTAAAATATATATAACATTAAACGTATCATCTTAGCCATTTTTACATGTACAGCTCAGTAGTATTATGTATATTCAAACTGTGTATAATCATCACCCCCATCCATCTTCATAACTCTTTTCATCTTGCAAAATTAAATTAACACTCTGTACTCATTAAACAAAACTCCCCATTCTTCTCTTCCCAGCCTTTGGTAACTACCAGTCTATAATACTTTCTGTCTCTATGGGTAGAAACCAACTAACTTTCAAAGGACTCATTGGTGTCTTTTTACAAGGCATATAGACTTGTGCTATTCTCTATTGTTTCCTAGCACCTAGCATAGTGTCTGGTACATGTCATGTGTTCAATAAATGTTTGAATATTGACTGAGTAAATGATAGTTCTGACTTCTGGTCTACCCTCAAGTGACCCTAAGTTAAAGACTCAGACATACAGGAAATACAGGTTGGATGCAAAGAGAACATTATTGATGGGAAGGACACCAGCATTCTGCTGCTGTTTATCTCCACCCAAAATTCATTCCACCAATATAAACTGAATGCTTCTATATGATGAAAGCGCATTAAAGCCTCAGATACAAAGATGAACGCATAGACTGTGCCTCCAATGTGTGCTTTCCCATGATCACTTCATAGCATTTATCACATTCTAGTGCAATCATCTATGTATCTGCCCTGCCACTATACTGTAAGCTGGGCCAGGACATTGTCTATCACTGAGTAAGCACTCAATAAATATTTGGCAAATCATCTAATGGAGACTGTAGCCCACTGTGGGGAAAAACATGCACCATCATACAAAGTCAGGATCCTTAGTTGTATGAAAGAAAAGCTGCTGACTCTTGCCAAAATAGAAAAGAATTATATTGAAGATATTGGGTAGCTCTCAGGTGTGTTGGAAGGTGTAGAGATTTAGGACTGGGGCCAAGCCTCCACGAATAATGCACAAAAGTACTGCAGAACTAGCCCAATGGGAAAACTATCACCATTGCAACTCTCCATCAATACCGCTATTACATTAGAAACTCAATGTTACAATCAGTGAGGAACTAATTTCACTGCTAGTGCTGCCAACAAAGCCAACGCCTGGCTATTAGAGCTATTCATACCAGCAAGTTAAGGAGTTCCATAATGAGCCACTTTCCTCTGATTACTCATACCTGAATTTAAGTTTACTATGGATGAACCTGACTGGCAAAGCCTAGGTCATATTTTTGAGCCCAATTGTAATGAAGTCTGGAAATCTGAGTTCTAAATAAAAGAAAGCAGGCTGGGCATGATAGTTCATGCCTGTAATCCCGGCACTTTGGGAGGCTGGGGCAGGTGGATCACATCAGATCAGGAGTTTGAAAACAGCCTGGCCAACATGGGGAAACCTCGTCTCTACTAAAAATAAAAAAATTAGCCAAGCACGGTGGCACATGCCTGTGGTCCCAATTACTCAAGAGGCTGAGTAATCCTGTGAACCTGGGAGGCGGAGGTTGCAGTGAGCCGAGATCGTGCCACCATGCTCCATTCTGGTGACAGGGCAAGACTTTGTCTCAAAAGAAAAAAAAAAAGTAAAGTGACTCCTATGACAAAAATTCAGTAGCAATATGCAACAGGCATTAGGCCAAAAATATACATTCACTTTTTTATTTTCACGAACTTATATTCTTGTAGGATAGACAAAAACACATAAATGAACACAATGATGGATAGCACTAGATGCCACAAAGACAAGCAGAGCTGTAAACTAGGGAATTCAAGAAGAGTTTTTCCTCCGACTAGCATAGTCTTGAAGGATGTGAGGAAGCAGAAAGTACAGAGGCTCTGGGAGGGGAACTGACTGGACGTTTCTAAATGCTGCAAGGAGGCTGCAACTGAGTAGGTGAAGAAGAGGGTAGAAAATGAGGTGGAAAGGGCAGCCATGGACCATGTCACATAGGCCTTAGACGCTATGGTTTTGGACTCTGTGAGGTGGCAAGGGAAGAGCATAATCTGACATTTTAAAAGAATCACATTGGCTGCTATGTGGGGAATATTTTATAGGGAACAAGGGTAAAAACCCATCTGATCAAAGTATGAGCAGAAGGATCCAAGCACTAAAATCTGCCCAGATGGCTGGGGAGATGAGATATGAAGGGAATCTTGCCACAGGATTGGAAACTGCCCAAGAGCAGAGGTTAGAGGGCATCTTAGGCAAAGTGAAGAACAGGAACAAGAACACAGGGGCATGGAAGGCCCCAGCATATTTGGAAAACTTTGAGTGGTCTGGTCAGGTTACAGAGAGGGATCCAGACATGAGGCTGGAAAGGAGGAGAGACCTAAATGGCCAAGGGCTGACCGTACTGCTCTTTTAACTTTTCACATCACCAAAGTAAAATGTTGGTACAGTGACAGGGGCTGACTCCGAGGTACACCTGGGGCTACAACTTCCCCTGGGAGGAAAGTCCTCCCAACAGAGATCCCAAGAGAGCAAGAAGGCCACAGTTCCTTGCTCTTTCCCCTGTCCACAGACTAGAAAAAACATGGGCAACCCACAGTACTGAACTGTTAGTATCAAAGAAAGCTGGGCACACTCATTCACTGTGGTGCGGCAATCAGATAGCAGAGATCTGAAGGTATCTCCATCAGGTCAGTTCCCAGGAAAAACTGCCCAAGTAGATATCTTGTTTTCCACACTGTCTTAGTCCATTTCTGCTGCTATAACACAAATAACTTAAATGTACTACTTTATAATCAAATTTATAAACAATAGAAATCTATTTGTCCCAGTTCTGGAGGCTGGGATGTCCAGAGATCAAGACATCAACAGATTTGGTGTCTGGTGAGGTCCCTGTGCTTCACAGATGGCTTCTTCCTGTTGTGCCCTCACAGGGCAGAAGGGTGAAACAAGTTCCCTCAGGCCTCCTTTATAAGGGCACTAATCCCATGCATTAGCAACCAAATCACCACCCAAAAGCCCCCTATCTTTTTTTTTTCCCTTGAGACAAGTCTCACTCTGTCTCCCAAGCTAGAGTGCAGTGGAGTGGTCTTGGCTCACTGCAACCTCCACTTCCCAGGTTCAAGCGACTCTTTCTCCCAGGGTGGAGTGCAGTGGAGTGATTGCGTCTCATTGCAACCTCCACCTCCCAGGTTCAAGCGATTCTTGTGCCCCAGCCTCCTGAGTAGCTGGGATTACAGGTGCGTGCCAACATCCCCATCTAATTTTTTGTAGTTTTAGTAGAGCCCCGATTTCACTATGTTGGTCAAGCTAGTCTTGAACTCTTGACCTCAAACGATCCACCCTTCTCAGCCTCGCAAAGTGCTAGGATTACAGGCATGAGCCATCACACCTGGCCAAGCCCCACATCTTAATATCATCACCTTGAGGATTAGGCTTCAACACATGAATGTGGTAGGGATATACACATCCAGACCTCTTATTCCGCCCCAGATTCCCAGGCTATAAGTACACCGTGCCTTAAAGCAAGTACTAGCTGTGGGTTGGTGAAGAGAATGGAGGAGGGCATTCCAGAAGGAAAAAACAAGGTATGCAAATGCCAGGAACCAGAAAGCACCAAGGCTGGAAAGACAGGTTGAGCCTAGACTGTGAAATGCTTAGATAATGGGGTAGTCACCAGAACGGTTTATTCCTAAACCAGATTCACCAGTTAAGTAACCAAAACCGAAATGTGCAGTGCTTGTTTTTTGTCCATAATAGATGCTGGGAAATATTTGCAGATTGGCTGATTGAATCCACAGACGGAAGTCTGTGTAAATTCAGGGCAGATTGTCCCAGTTAATCACTATGACCAGTCAGACCTCTGTAATGATGGATTTACCTGACACGAGAAAGTTCCACCTCTCATAACAGCTTTGAGAACTTAACTGCAAGGAGGCCTTTATGTGATGAAATCCGGCTCAGGTGCCAAAGATCTCCAACATTAAGACCTTTGCAGGTGGGGATTCACTGTGATTTTAGGCACCCTAGATCCTTCCGTCTTCTACCTCAGCTAAGGGTTCCCACCCAAGCCAGCACTCAGCCTTTGTTACTCGCCTGCATCAGCCACAGGTCGCTACCTGTCACATCAGAGTTCTGGGCACAATCAAAATGCAGACCTTACAAGCACTGCAAGTCAAGACAAGTTGAGCAGCATGGGCTCCAAGGCTTTAAGAGGAACTCGGCCAAAAATTGTTCAAAACTGGCCATTTCAACCGAACTGGAACAGCGGGGCCCAGGGAGAGAAGGGGCTGATAAGATTAATGCAGCCCCCCGCTCTCCGTGGCTCTACTGCATTTCGGTGCGAGTTGCTACCAACTCCAGCGCGCGCCCCCACCCGCCCACTACACTAATCTCGTCTTATCCAGAGATAACAAGGAAAGGAACCCGTGGAGATGAGGTACAACTGGGATAAGGAGAGCGTGGGTGTTTTACGTTTGAATTTAAGCAACAAATCTGTCGAGCTGTTTTTCTTCACTTCCCGCTGGGTCATGCGAGTGGGAAGCTCCAACCCTCCAGGACTCTTTAAGAGTGAATCGCATCCCCTCAAGTTCCTCTCCAGGACCTCCCCCTCCTGCTGTCCCCGCCCTGCAGCTCCACCCTCTCACTCTGAGCCGCACGCACCCTTGTAAGCTCCCTGCCAGCAAAACTACTCTTCAAAGACTTCCTTCCGGGCACTGCGAAGCCCGCGTGGTTAGCATTCGGAGAGGCTGCGGCGCTCGCCTTCATCTAGGACAACAAAACTGCCATTTCTGAAAAGAAAGGAAACAGCTTCTGGGGTTCCCAGGCGCGCGCCTGCGAGGGAGGCCGGGAGCTGCGTCGCCACGCCCAGAACCCCGAGCCCGCCCCCGCGCCACCCCGCCCGGCCTTGCCGCTCCGGCTGCGCACGCGACGCCCCCTCCAGGCCCAGCTCTTGCGCCCTGTTTGGTCATTCGGGGGGCAAGCGGCGGGCGGGGAGACGTGCGCCGCCTGAGGGGACGCGGAGCCGGCACCGGCTACGCAGAGGAGCCGCTCTCGCTGCTGCCTCCGCGGCTGGGAACTCACGAGGCCGCCGCATCCTGCCCTTGGAACAATGGGACTCGGCGCGCGAGGTGCCTGGGCCGCGCTGCTCCTGGGGACTCTGCAGGTGCTGGCGTTGCTGGGGGCGGCCCGGGAGTACAACGCAAGCTCGGCGGGTAAGTAGCAGAGGGGGTCGCTCGCCCCCTTCATGGGAGGCAGCGCGCTGCAGAGGCTTGGGTTCCCAAGTTGGGCTCTAGTACAGAAAGTTTGTGTGTCTCTGGCCGAACACACGGAGGGGACCCGGAGGTGACTGGGCGGGCCAGGGAGAAACTGAGACTTGGGCTGGCCTCCCGCTGGCTCCGGGGCCGCCTGCTGAGGAAATTCCCGGGCTCTTTCCCTCTCGCTTTCTGGAAGCGGCGGTCGCAGGCTGGGACGGTTGCGAATAACCTGTTGAGTTACCGCAAGTTGGTTTTTACAGCCATTCCCTGAAGTTAATGTTTACTGGGGTTAGAGTTTATCTAAGGCTTCCATTTGTAAACAAGATTAGCTGAGTTGAGAAATATGTCTACCGAGGCCCGCGGAAACGTCTCTCAGTTAGTTGGGGAGCCTTTCAAGCGTCTCCCTGGCATTTTAACGTCTACGATTGTGCAACATTATCTAGATGACTTACGGTCTTAAGGTCCTCCTGACGCTCGAAGTTAGACCTCGGGGCTCTTGAAGCTAGTTGGGAGCTTTTGGGGAGCGCGACTCGCCCTCGCGGCAGTTGGCGCCGCCGCCCCCCTGGTGGGGCGCTTTCCGCGCCTCGCGTACAATAAACACCCGGCCGCGGCGCGCGTCAGCTGCGCAGCGTTAAGGGCACAGCTGCACGGTCGCAAGGGGCCCACCACGTCGCTAGTAAGGTCGTCACAGGATGATATTGACATTGCTCTTCTGTGTGGGGCAGAATTTGTTTACTTTTAGGCCCTTGGCCTTTTGGAGACTTCAAAAAGCCCTTTTTGGATGAAACCAGGAAGCTGGGATTTGCTGTGTAAATTCTGTCTTCCTTGGTCAACTGTTAAGTCAGGTTCCTAGGGTAGTGGTCAGTAAACTTAGGAAAAGTTAACTTCAGGTGATCTAAGGCTTTCATGGTTTTAGATTCTATCCATCCACTGTATATTTAGCCTTAGGTTGGTTTTATTCAGCAAGAGAAAAGGCAGTTGTGAATCCGGAAGGTTCAGGCACATCACTTGCTTTTGCTGGAATAATCTGGGTGAATTGATTTTTGTTTTGTTGAAGTTTTTTTTGTTTGTTTGCTTAATTGTGCATGTGACAAACTGGCTTTCCAGACCTAATTTTGAGATCATTTCAGAAAATGGTAAAATCATGTCCATCGAGGATCTTGGTGCTAATTTTAGACCACTTATTTCATGAGGTGAGGTCTTCATTTTTTAAAATTTGTTGCTATGTTTGTGAAAATAAATCTTACTGTTTCTCCAACGATCAGAGAAACTGTGAGTGACCATGCTTTTTTCTTTTGCCCTCATAACACCGATTTTCTTTTGCCCTGTTTTAACTCGCTGTTCTGTTTATTACTTAATGTCTTACTAGAGGTTAGTACCATTTGGAAAACTTAAAATGCTCTGCAGTAGGAGAGCCCTGAGTTCATGAACTAGTATAACCAACCTGAGGTGGAATCTCAGAATAATGTCACCTTGCAACTAGACTAAAAGAAGGTACGACAGAATATTTCTCAAAAAAGCAAGGAACTGTTATCCTAGTCTTCAAATATAGTGTCATCTGTATAAAATGTCATTATGAAGTGTAGTGATTTTTAACATACTAAAACTAATATGGCTAATTTTTACTGCGTACATTTTCTATGCAACCCCACGCAATGCTAATTTAGTTCCCTAAATCATCCCATTGGATCTTCACAGTTATTATTCCCATTTTATAGATAAGTAAGCTAATTTATGGAAAGTGAAATGATTAATACCTGTTGGGTTTCAGATCAGAATCCAAATTTTCTTTTTTTTTTTGAGACGGAGTTTCGCTCTTGTTACCCAGGCTGGAGTGCAATGGCGCGATCTCGGCTCACCGCAACCTCCGCCTCCTGGGTTCAGGCAATTCTCCTGCCTCAGCCTCCCGAGTAGCTGGGATTACAGGCACGCGCCACCATGCCCAGCTGATTTTTTGCATTTTTAGTAGAGACGGGGTTTCACCATGTTAACCAGGATGGTCTCGATCTCTTGACCTCGCGATCCACCCGCCTCGGCCTCCCAAAGTGCTGGGATTACAGGCGTGAGCCACCGCGCCCGGCCGTAGAATCCAAATTTTCAATTAACCATTTCACCACTAAGCCACATTTGGTGATGATGGCTCTTAAAGTAGATACGTAATGCTTTTATTCCACAGTACTACCATTGCCTAGAATATTGTGGGAGAAGATAAAAGCATTATTGAAATTCTGCTTTTAAAATATTCTTCACAGTCTGCTGCATAGCTTTATAAATACCATCAGTTGAAGGAGGAGGGACACTATGAACAAGTTTGCAAATCAGCAAACAGGATTTATTGTAGTAGTCCAATGAACAAGGTTAACAGGATGGGAGGGGAGGCTATTAGTCATTACTCTTAGTGGCAAGTAACAGAAACCCACTTTGAACAATCTTAGTGGAAAGAAGGAACCTTTTGACCATTGTAACTGAAAATTGCAAGGATTGAGGTGGCTTAAAAATTGCTGTATTCAAGATTTCAAATAAGTTGCCAAGAAATTAAGAAATCATCGCATAAGAGTGACAAGAGCAGGGCCACAAAAACAGGCTTTTGTGTTAGTGCAGGCAAAAGATGATAGTGAGTGGCAATGGAGATAAAAGGGTGGATTCTAGATCTGTTGGTGTGGGTGGAACTAATCACTTGCTGATGGATTGGAGGGTGGGATGAGGAAGAGAAAAGAATCAAAGGATGACCTTCGTTTTGGAGTTGAGCAGCTGGTAAGGCAACAATTGGGAGGGTTGGGGGGAGGAGCAGGTTTATAGTAGAAAATCAGTAGTTCCATTTTGGCACTCATGTCTGCAGGCTTAGGAATCAAACAGCCTGTTCCAATTTCAGACTCTGCCACTTTCTATCTGGGTGGCCTTCTCTGGGCCTCAGTTCTTGTCTGCAAAACAATACTCCTAAGAATTTTTGGGAGGATTAGATAGCTAATGCACATAACCCTGGCTTGTGATAGGCACCTAATGATGTTGGCAATTATTTGATACCTGCTGCTGAATACATCTATGTAGTCTATTGACCTTGATCTTTTTTCACTGTATCCTTTTGTGATAAACAGATGGTAGTCCCATCAAGAAGAAGACATTCTCACAAGAAAATTTGCCCAAGAAGGAAAGATGAATCCTTCAAAGTTATTGCTTTTCTTTGTACTTTGAGGATTTTTAAGTGGGGGAGAGTTCATCTTTGTGAAAAGGACCCAATAATGTACTTGCTGTCTTCCTTTGTCGTATGCATAATCTTCATTACACAAAGACTCAAAATGAATAAACCGCTCTGAAAAGTTGCTTAATTGGGACATAGAAATCTCTTATGTTTTTTCCAAATCTAAAGATACTAGTTTAAAAATTAAACTGGTACTGAGAAGGCTTGCAGTTAGATGAGAAAATCCTGTTTATCCCTCCATGGTGTGAAATTAGGGTGTTGGTGGTGCGGGACCTAGAGATGCCTATGAGTACAAAGGCCTCTCTCCTGAAATGGTCCCCTCCACTCAGGAGAGCAAAGCTGTCAGTGCAGAAATTGGCCCATCTGTCCCCAATTGTTCTGTCTTTATGTGGATGAATGAATTTTGGCAAAGCTATTGCATTCAGTGGCTGGTACATGGTAAGTACTATGTAAGTGTTACATAAGCTAGATGTTTTTTATCTTGAAAAACCCGATTATACAGTTTGGTTTACTGAGAGCTTTAAGATATGTTTCGTAACAACAGGGGCAAAAGTAGAACTTACTGTGGAATAATCTACCTTCCCCCACACCACTACCCCGCCTCCCCTTAGGCAGAAAACCACATTGCCAGTATTCTTAAATGTTCTTTCATAACAGGATGTTTCTTTCTTCTTACACCATCTGCAAACATAGAGAATTCTGTGCCTCCACACAACTCTAGTGCTAATTCAACAGGTGAGTTTTAAAAGATTAAAAAAATAGATTTTATTTGTCTAGGGTATGTGAAGTAATAACAGCCAGGGAGGTAGGTGTAAGCTGTACACTAACCTGTCTTAACCCTGAGTTATTCACCTGTGAATCCCAATAACCTGCCCTAATGTTCCATAGTAGGTATCAGTAAGTGATAGTTCACTGGATTAATCTTTCTCAGTCTTGTCAAGATGTGAATATATTCTAAAAAAGCATATCAGAATTTCATGTTAGGAGTTTTTGAAGTACATTTTTAGATGTGAGGGTTTTGTAGTTTGCCTGTAGATATGAAATGTCAGTACAGAAGTATGCAGGTCTTGCTGATGAAACAGGTCACATGAAGCTAGTCAGCTGTGGCCTTAATATACCTCTGCTGACTCTAAGGTGACCCTATTTACATTTCACCCATTATGCAGACTTCAACTCAAACAATTGGTGAGGCCCCTTAACCTGTGGTTTTAGTTTGGGACAAAGCCTTGGGCCTCTGAGTTCACTAGCCTGGAATGATATAGGAGCTAAGCTGATGTCATCAATAGCAGTAGTAAATCACCAAGGTATGTTTCTTGTAAACAATTTTTAGGTTATCTCCTCACTACCCATATTCTTCATAGTTGACTGAGTTGGAAACTAGAAATCCTATCCTATCACTAACCTATCACTATCACTAACTTGTTTACTTTTATTCAGGGAATAGTTATTGAATCTAATGAGCTGTCACATTCTAGGTTCTAAGAATACAAAATGGACCAACCCCTGACTTCTAGGAATTTTTGTTTATTTTGTGGCAAAATATACATGACATAAAATGTGTAATTAACCATTTTTTTAAGTGTAAAGCTCAGTGGCATTAAGCACATTCACACTGCTGTGGAACTTGCTGGAGTTTTTATTCCTGTGGAGCATTCCAGTGTTTCGCTTAGTTTACGTTTTTAGTTTACTGCAGTTCTTTCATTTTCTCTACCTTTTTGACTGGTGTCTGATGGCACATAGTTGGAACATACTTTTATTCTAGTTTTAAGTAATTGTACAGGAAACATTTTCATTGAGAGGAAAAAAGCCTAGATAGATTACTCTAAAATGTAATAGTAGTTGTCACTGGGTAGTTGTGAGAGGGTCTTAGTTAAAAAATATTTTATTACACTATTAGGTACCTTTTCCTTTTGTCCTTTATTGAATCTAATTCAGGACTACTGAACTTTTAACTTTGGATAAACGAAGGGGGTAGAAGAAATGTAATAATGATAAAGACAGTAATATTAACATTAGACAACATTTATTGAATGCCAACAACTTATAAGCTACTCCTCATACATTTACTAATCTAACAGTGGAGATAGGTATCATTTCTGTTTTACACATGGGGAAATTGAAACTTAGAGTGGTTCGGAAATGGCCAAGATCACATGACACTAAGTGTCACATTCAGGATTTGAAACCTAATTGTATTCTAAAACCTATATCCCTTTATCACACTTTCTGAAATGGTGGTGTGATCTTTTAAAAAATGCTTTTCACTGTGAATGATTATTAAAAAATCAACTCTATATACTCTGAGGGCAGCTCTAGAGTCAGAGGGATGATTTTGGATGCCCCTTCTAGAACAGGGAAATTTTTTTGAGAAAAAAGAAAAACGTTGCCTCAAATTTTTCTGGAAGGAAACCAGATAATACAACCATTAAAAAATGGTTTTGGTCAATGTGTTATAATTCTCATAACTGTTGCATTCCTCTTTGAATCTTGAAAACACTTTTGAAACATGTTAAGTTTGTGTATTTTTATAGGATGGATGCTTAACTTTTTAGTAACATAGACCCTTTCATTGTTGAAGCATTGTTTGTTTGAACATATTGTTTACCAGTTTGTTTGGTGCTGTTCATTTAGCGCAGTTTCTGTGGGGCCATCTCACTAGGAATATAGCATCTTTGGCAAATTCCGTTATGTATTCCAGGAATGTACTCTTGGAAAAAGCGGGGACTGCCTGCAATACTACTTAGAATGCTGGATGCCTGTCACTTTTATAGGACTCACCATGTTGGAATTTCGGAGACGTTTTTTCTCGTTTGTTTTGGTCTCTAGCTAAGTCCTTGAGAGTGAAATCCATGATTTATTCATTCTGACATCTCACTCTATGCCTGGTGCATAGTAGGTATGCAGAATATGTGTATTTTTGATTGGTCAAACTGAATTGTGGAACGAAATACATATTTTGTAATTGCTGACTTTCCTTATCAAAACACTGTTATATACATTTTGCAGATATGTACTGGTTTGTGCTCCAATCCTGTCCATTATTATAGTTGTTTTTCTGTTTATACAGTAATATAGGTACTTGAAGTCAAACAATGGGAATGGTTGTTCCTTTCCTATATACCACTGAATTATATGTAACAGTTCTACTTTTTTATGACCGCTAATCATTATTTGAGGACAGCTACACTTTTGACATTCTTGTCTGCGGGGACTTGTTAGACACTTTCAGCTTATAGAGAAAATAATTTCCCTTTAATTCATTTGTAGTCAGAGTATTTTATTTTAGATTTTGTAGATGGATGAATTTACTCTTTATAGTGCACGAAAGGCACATACCCAGATTATTTTTCATAATGGGTTTGGGCAAGGATGTAAGGAAATGTGACATGGTCTAGAATGGAGTATAGTAACTTGCACCTGGCTTACATTTAGGTTTCTACAAAAGTTCATCAGTAACTAGAACAGCAGCTCAGTATCATTCAGGATACAGCTGTCTCCTTGATCATCTGGCATTGATGCTTCCCAAGAAAGAGAGATCTGAGAGGGCTGGGTTACCATCATCCAATCTGAAGCTGTTTTCTTGGACATAATTTGCACCAACTCCTTTCCAAAGCAGTTTATCTTCTAATCGTGTATGTTCCATTTATTACGATTGCCATTGGTTTGGTTACTCATCCTTGGTCTAGTCATTTGGCCCACTCTAGTGAAGTTAATTTTATCCATAGACATGGCAGGGATGGGTAGCTGAGAGAGGGTCTTATTTAAGAAACACTTCGTTACACTATTAGGTACCTTCTCCATTTGAATCTAATTCTGCGCTGCTGAACTTTTAACCACAATTTTGAACACTTGCACCTGGCTTACATTTAGGTTTCTACAAAAGAAGGCAGTCAAAATTCTGTATTCCAATTTTTACTCCCAAATGCAGCAGTGAAAATCTAACTGAAGTGGAAAGAATTTATCAGGTATATAATCCCATATGCCACACTACCTTCTTTATTTTAAATGAAATGTTTTATATGTGAAAAGAATATTAGATGAAAACTTTCTGAGTTTGTAAGTCAAAGCAGGAACCAGTTGGCCTGACAGGTTTCTTTAGTTGCAAATGGTGAGATGGATGGATGGATGGATGGATGGATGGATGGATAGATGCATGCAAATGGTGATAGACAGACATAGAGATATCAATACTGGTTTTTAACTAGAGATTTGATGTAGGAAATAATTTTTCTAACTAAAGAATTCATAGTGCACTTAACTGCTTAAACTCCTCAAAGTTAATTGTGTTCAATTTATGTTTTTGAGATTGCATCTGAAAATTGCTGGTAATGTTTAACATCATCTAATTTTGTTTAAAGGAATGTAATGTGGGAAAATCATGCAATATTATGCTCACTTAATCAGTGAACAGTTATTAGTTTGGACTGCCCACTCCACTGGTCACTATTTAGGCACAAGACATAAGTGGTAAATAAGATGGGTAAGTTCCTGCTCTCATGAAGATAATATCCAGGTGGAGAGACATGGACTATAAGGAAATAAACAGCTAGAGAAGATACTTTTGGATTGTGATGTAAAATAAATGGGACAAGGAATGGTGGCCCGTGCCTGTAATCCTAGCACTTTGAGAGGCCAAGGTGGGCGGATCACTTGAGGTCAGGAGTTTGAGACCAGCCTGGCCAACATGGTGAAACCCTGTCTCTACTAAAAATACAAAATTAGCTGGGTGTGGTGGTGCATGCCTGTAACCCCAGGTACTCAGGAGGCTGAGGCAGGAGAATTGCTTGAAACTGAGAGACGGAGGTTGCAGTGAGCCTAGATTGTGCCACTATACTCTAGCCTGAGTGACAGAGCAAGACTCTGTCTTAAAAATAATAATAAGTAAAAAGGGTAAAATACATGTGTATCAGCATGCATAAAGAAGGTAATGTGGAAGAGAATGACTAGGGAAGGGCTGTGGGTAGGTTGGTCAGGGAAGCCCCCTCTGAAGTGGGATTAGCTGAGACCTGCGTGACAGGAAGGAGCTAGCCCTACAAATACTAGGGGGAGGAACATTCCAGGCAGAAGGCCTGAAACAGGACTGAGGAACATATATTTTAGATCAAACGATTATATTTTGAGACATCAAAAACAGAGCAGGCCCTGGTAGAGGAGACCAGAAATGTGGATTCTGACAACTTAGAATGTGGATTCTTGTTGATGTCTCTGCATCTTTTTTAATTTTACAGTGATTCTAAACCACTGTGTACTCCATACTCCCTGCAATCCCAAGACAGCAGATAAAATAATAAATTGGAACTGCACTGGTGCTTTCTTTTCTGAAGTATGCCTCCATTCTTAAAGTTGTAATTAGGACCCAATTGAAATGCTTTGAGTTCAGATTAAGGACTACTGCTGTACTTCATTGTGATATGAGCTATAAAGGGGAATGTTTAACATTTTAAACTTTAAATTTTATTTGTTTGTTTTGTTTTTTTGAGACAGTCTCATTCTGTCACCCAGGCTGGAGTACAGTAGCATGACCTTGGCTCACTACAACCTAGGCTTCTTGGGTTCAAGCAGTTCTCCTACCTCAGCCTCCCTAGTAGCTAGGATTACAGGTGTGTGGCACCACACCCAGCTAATTATTGTATTTGAAGATTTAGAGTGATGAGGCTGAGTAACCAACCAGCCTGTCATGTAAATTCTGGGAAAACCCAGGAAATCCTGAATATGCCTGTGGGATGGTGGGAGCAGGGAGAGGAGGTCATGATGAATGGGGATTAGAAGAGATAAATAGTCGGGGGAAGTTACACAAACTGAAAAAGCCTGCAAAAATCCCAAAAACAGTACAGAACAGCAATAAAACTAACGGGAAAACAAAACTTGGGACCATTTTTAAATACTTGTTTTTTACCTTTTCAAAAGCAGAAAAAATAAAAGATGGTATAGAAGATAAAACATAGGCTGTAAAGCTGGGCGTGGTGGTTCATGCCTGTAATCCCAGCACCTTGGGAGGTCAAGGTGTGAGGATCACTTGAGGTCAGGCGTTGGAGACCAGCCTGGCCAACATGGTGAAACCCCATCTTTTTTTTTTTTTTTTTTTTCGTTTTTAAAACATATTTTAATGAAAACACTTTCTCACTATCTTTAAATAAAAACAATTTGGATTTTACAATTGGAAGCTGCCCAGGCACTAGGCCTCATCTGCTTTCTGCTCCACAGGTTTCAGATGCCACTGCACTACTAATACCCCAGTGCTTTTGAGGCATGTGTTGTTAGACATGTTCTCCTCTGTTGAAAGTCCTTGTGGCAACTTCAAGGGCTTGATTCTTATCAAATGCTTAACCACTTTCAATTTTGCATTCACTGAAGGGATATTCTTGTGAACTTGAGGGGTATGTGCTTTTTCTAATTTAAGCATCTTTATTATATCTTTTTCCCAATATGGATGTCTTCTTGTACTTTTTATTCTGGTAACAATATGCCGTTTATGAGGGTCCTGTGGATCCCCACCATATTTTTCATGATCTTCAGGTGAGGCCTGAAATACTTTATCTGGTATTTTTACAGATTAATAAAGATACTTTATTAATACTTAATTAATAAAGTATTTTGTTAATAAAGAACAAAATACTTTATTCTTGATTTGGTGAATTTGTGACGAATCCAATCTGTACAAATAAGAGACTCCACACCTTTTGTCACTGTCTGTAGTCTGCCTGGGGGCCTCTGAGCAACTAAGCGCAAAATCCCAGCCATAAGTGTAGTGATTGCTCTCTTTAGAGGCAGCACCTACTCAACGTTCAGCCCTGAAGTTTTCCACCAAAGGTGAAACCCCATCTTTAAAAAAAAAAAAAAAATGGTCAAAAAAAGTAGACCTAGGCCAGAAAAGTCAACTAACCAAACTCTGGGTTCCTGTTGTCTTTCGATAATGAAACCATCTGGTACACAGTAGGTTGAATCTAAATTCTAGTGTGAATAGGAGAATGGACTCAAGTGGCATTGAATGCTTGGCATTCTTTTTTATTCTCTTTCTTTTGCATTAAATACTCCTTTTTCACAGAGAGCTGACAGGTGTGCTCTAGAGTCCCGTGACTTCCATCTTTTAGACTAAAATTGATGACTTACCCCATCATGTTGAGTAACACAAAGATTTCTCAGGAATAATTTTTCCCAGATGTATGAAGTCTTAGGAAGAAACTTTGAGTTAAGTAATAATTAGAGTTAAGCAATAATTGGTACTGAACATTAGCTGCATGGCTCTTGATCTCTTTGAGTGTTTGTTAAGTACATATTTTTGTTTAAAATCTATTGATAAAGTAATGCATGCACCAGTGTTCCTGGCTTTGAATTACATTTCTTTATAAGGAGTTAAATTGAGGTTGGGCATGGTGGCTTACGCCTGTAATCTCAGCACTTTGGGAGGCTTAGAGGGGCAGATCACTTGAGTTCAGAAGTTTGAGACCAGCCTGACCAACATGGTGAAACCCTATCTCTACTAAAAATAGAAAAATTAGCCACGTGTGGTGATCAGCACCTGTGGTCCCAGCTGCATGGGAAGCTGAGGCAGGAGAATCACTAACCGAAGGGTGGAAGCTGCTTTGAGCCGAGATTACGCCACTGCACTCCAGCCTGGGCAATAGAGGGAGACTCTGTCTCAAAAAAAATAAAAAATGAGTTAAACCGAGAACATTTCATAATGGCTTTTGGTTTCTTTGTCTTTGTTAAGGAAACTTTATGCTTTTTTTAAAAAAAATATTCACTGAGATGTAATTCACATACCATATAATTAAATTTATATAATCACACACCCCATTTCAAGTGTACAGTCCAGTGATTTTTAGCATATTCACAGGTATGTATAACCATCACCACAGTCAATTTGAGAACATTCCCATCACCTCAAAAAGAAACGCTGTGCTCTTTAGTTATCACCACCTTAATGTTGCCCCCACCAGCTCTAAGTAACCACAGATCTACTTTAATTTTCCTGTTCTGGACTTTCATATAATGCCATCATGTAGTATATAGTCTTTTGTGACTGTCTTCTTTCTGTACTTCATTCTCTTTTATGGCAGCACAATTCACTGTGTGGATATGTCAGGTATGGTTTATCCATTCCTCTGTTGATGGATATTGGAGTTGCTTCCGCCTTTTGCTTCCACATTATTATGAATAATGCTCCTATGAATATTTTTTTACATTTGTGTGGAAATATATTTTCATTTTTATTGGGAATATACATAGGAGTAGAATTGCTAGGTCATATGGTAACTGTTTAATGAATTGCCAAGGCCAGACGCAGTGGCTCACGTCTGTAATCCCAGCACTTTGGGAGGCTGAGGCAGGCGGATCACCAGAGATCAGGAGTTCAAGACCAGCGTGACCAACGTGGAGAAACTCTCTACTAAAAACACAAAATTAGCCAGGTGTAGTGGCACATGCCTGTAATCCCAGCTTCTCGGGAGGCTGAGGCAGGAGAATCACTTAAACCCAGGAGGTAGAGGTTGCAGTGAACTGAGATTGCGCCATCGCACTCCAGCCTGGGCAACAAGAGCGAAGCTCTGTCTCAAAAAAAAAAAAAAAAACCTGCCAAACTGTTTTCCAAAGTAGCTACACCATTTTACATACACACCAGCAGGGTATAACGGTTTTATTTTCTTCATATTCTCACCAGACTTTGTTGTTGTATAGCTTTTTGGTTGTAATTATCCTAATGGGCATGATGTGTTTTTGATTTGCATTTCCTTGTTAACTAATGGGTTGGAGATTTTTTCATGTGATTATTGGTCATTTTCTGTGAAGAAGTGTCTATTTAAGTCCTTTGCTGGTTTTTAAATTGGGCTCTCTTTTTGTTAGCTTATCTGTGTTTTTTTATTATTTTTTCTTTTTATTAAGATAATACAGGTTCTTGTAGAAATTTTTTTTGTCAGTATAGTTGCAATTATATTTTTGTTTGATCTGCATTGGTTGAATCCATAGATATAGAACCCATGAATATGAAGGGACAATTATAATAATATTATTTTATTTTTCATTTTATAGTTTATTTTTTTAAATCATACTTTAAGTTTTGGGGTACTTGGGCAGAACGTGCACGTTTGTTACTTAGGTATGCACATGACATGGTAGTTTGCTGCATCCATCACATTAGGTATTTCTCCTAAAGCTGTCCCTCCCCTAATCCCCCACCCCATGACAGGCCCTAGTGTATGATGTTCCCCTCCCTGTGTCCATGTGTTCTCATTGTTCAACACCCACTTAGGAGTGAGAACATGCAATGTTTGGTTTTATGTTCTTGTGTCAGTTTGCTGAAAATGTTGGTTTCCAGCTTCATCCTGTCACTGCAAAGGGCATGAACTCATCCTTTTTTATGGCTGCATTGTATTCCATGGTCTATATGTGCCACATTTTCTTTAGTCTATCATTGGTGGGCCTTTGGGTTGGTTCCAAGTCTTTGCTATTGTGAACAGAGCTGCAATAAACATACATGTGCATATGTCTTTATAATAGAATGATTTATAATCTTTTGGGTATATACCCAGTAATGGGATTACTGAGTCAAATGGCATTTCTGTTGCTAGATCCTTGAGGATTTGCCACACTGTCTTCCACAACAGTTGAACTAATTTACACTCCCACCAATAGTGTAAAAGTGTTCCTATTTCTTCACATCCTCTCCAGCATCTGTTGATCACCATTGTAACTGGTGTGAGATGATATCTCAACATGGTTTTGATTTGCATTTTTCTAATGACCAGTGATGATGAACTTTTTTTCGTTTGTTGGCTCCATAAATGTCTTTTTTTTTTTTTCTTTTTTT
>NW_016107486.1:373140-381026 GCF_001604975.1 Cebus imitator | reverse complement strand
GCTGGAGTGCGGTGGTGCGACGTCAGCTCACTACAACCTCCTCCTCCTGGGTTCAAGCAATTCTCCTGCCTCAGCCTCCCAAGTAGCTGGGACTACAGGCGCGTGCCACCATGCCCAGCTAATTTTTTTGTATTTTTAGTAGAGATGGGGTTTCACCATGTTGGCTAGAACAGTCTCGATCTCCTGACCTCGTAATCCGCCTGCCTCGGCCCCCCAAAGTGCTGGGATTACAGATGTGAGCCACCACGCCTGGCCTGGTTTTTAGTTCTTGAAGAGGTCCTTCACATCCCTTGTTAGTTGTATTCTTAGGTATTTTATTCTCTTTGTAGCAGTTGTAAATGGGAGTTCACTCATGATTTGGCTCTCTGTTAATGGTGTATAGGAGTGTTTGTGATTTTTGCAGATAAATTTTGTATCCTGAGACTTTGCTGAAGTTGCTTATCAGCTTAAGGAGATTTTTGGACTGAGACAATGGGTTCTTCTAAATATACAGTTGTCATCTGCAAATAGAGACAATTTGACTTCCTTTTTTCTAATTGAATAAACTTTCTTTTTCTTGCCTGATTGCCCGGGCCAGAACTTTCAATACTATTTTGAATAGGAGTGGTAAGAGAAGGAAGGCATCCTTGTCTTGTGCCAGTTTTCAAAGGGAATGCTTCTAGTTTTTGCCCATTCAGTATGACATTGGCTGTGGGCTTGTTATAAATAGCTCTTATTATTTTGAGATGTGTTCCACTGATACCTAGTTTATTGAGAGTTTTTAGCATAAAGGCTGTTGAATTTTGTTGAAGGCCTTCTCTGTATCTATTGACATAAGCATGTGTTTTTATTTTTGATTCGGTTTTTGTGATGGATTACGTTTATAGATTTGAGTCTGTTGAACCAGCCTTGCATCCCAGGGATGAAGCCGACTTGTGTTGGATAAGCTTTTTGATATGCTGTTGGATTTGGTTTGCCAGTATTACTATTGTGTGTTTCTGCATCAATGTTCATCATGGATATTGGCCTAAAGTTTTCTTTCTTAGTTGTGTCTCTGCAGGTTAACATCAGGATGATGTTGGTCTCATGAAATGAGTTAGGGAGGATTCCCTTTTTTTGTATTGTTTGGAATAGTTTCAGAAGGATTGGTACCTCTTTATACCTCTGGTAGAATTCAGCGGTGAACCTGTCTGGTCCTGGGCTTTTTTTGGTTGGTATGCTATTAATTGCTGCCCCAGTTTCAGACCTTGTTATTGGTCTATTCAGGGATTCAACTTCTTCCTGGTTTAGTCTTTGGAGAGTGTAAGTGTCCAGGAATTTTTCCATTTCTTCTGGATTTACTGGTTTATTTGCATAGAGGTGTTTGTAGTAATATAACCTCTGATGGTACATTGTATTTGTGTGGGATCGGGGGTGATACCCCCCTTTAATTGTTTTTTATTGCATCTATTTGATTCTTTCTTTTTTTCTTTATTAGTCTAGCAGCAATCTATCTATTTTGGTGGTATTTTCAAAAAATGAGCTCCTGGATTTATTGATTTTTTTTTTTTTTTTGGGAAGGGTTTTTTGTGTGTGTGTGTGTCTTGTCTGTCTGTCTCCTTCAGTTCTGCTCTGATCTTAGTTATTTCTTGTCTTCTGCTAGCTTTTGAGTTTGTTTGATCTTGTTCCTCTAGTTCTTTTAATTGTGATATTAGAGTGTGGATTTTAGATATTTCCTCATTTCTCTTGTGGGCATTTAGTGCTATAAATTTTCCTTTAGACACTGTTTTAAATGTGTCCCAGGGATTCTGGTACTTTGTGTCTTTGATCTCACTGGTTTTGAAGTTTTCATTTTATTATTTATCCAGTAGTCATTCTGGAGCAGGTTGTTCAGTTTCTATGTAGTTGTGTGATTTTGAGTGAGTTTCTTAATTGTGAGTTCTAATTTGATTGCACTGTGGTCTGAGAGACTATTTGTTATGATTTCTTTTGCATTTGTTGAGGAGTGTTTTACCTAGTTATGTGGTCAATTTTAGAAAAAGCGTGATGTGCTGAGAGAAGAATGTATATTCTGTGAGTTTGGGGTGAAGAGTTCTGTAGATGTCTATTAGGTCCACTTGGTCCAGATCTGAGTTCAAGTCCTGGATATCCTTGTTAATTTTCTGTCTCTTTGATCTAATATTGACAGTGGGGAGTTAAAGTCTCCCACTATTATTGTGTGGGAGTCTAAGTCTCTTTGCAGGTTATTAAGAACTTGCTTTATGATCTGGATGCTCCTGTATTGGGTGCATATATATTTAGGATAGTTAGCTTTTCTTGTTGTGATCCCTTTGCCATTATGTAATGCCCTTCTTTATCTTTTGATCTTTGTTGGCTTAAAGTGTGTTTTATCAGAGACCAGGATTACAACTGTTGCTTTTTTTGCTCTCCATTTGCTCAGTAAATATTCCTCCATCTCCTTATTTTGAGCCTATGTGTGTCTTTGCACGTGATATGGGTCTCCTGAATACAGCACGCTGATGAGTCTTGACTCTTTATTCAATTTGCCAATCTCTGTCTTTTGATTGGGGCATTTAGCCCATTTACACTTAAGGTTAATATTGTTATGTGTGAATTTGATTATGCCATTTTGATGCTAGCTGGTTGTTTTGCCTGTTAGTTGATGCGGTTTCTTCATAGTGTTGATGGCCTTTATAATTTGGTATGTTTTTGCAGTGGCGGCTGGTACTGGTTGTTGCTTTCCATGTTTAGTGCTTCCTTTAGGAGCTCTTGTAAGGCAGGCCTGGTGGTGACAAAACCTCCCAGCAATTGCTTGTCCGTACAGGATTTTATTTCTCCATCGCTTACGAAGCTTAGTTTGGCCGGATATGAGATTCTGTGTTGAAAATTCTTTTCTTTAAGGATGTTGAATATTGGCCCCCACTCCATTCTGGCTTGTAGGATTTCTTCTGAGAGGTCCACTGTGAGTCTGATGGGCTTCCCTTTGTGGGTAACCTGACCTTTCTGGCTGCCCTTAGCATTTTTTCCTTCATTTCAATCCTGGTGAATCTGATGATTATGTTTCTTGGGGTTGCTCTTCTCGAGGAGTATCTTTATGGTGTTCTCTGTATTTCCTGAATTTGAATGTTGGCCTGCCTTGCTAGGTTGGGGAAGTTCTCCTGGATAATACCCAGAAGAGTATTTTCCAGCTTGAATTAATTCTCTCCGTCACATTCAGGTACACCTATCAAATGTACATTAGATCTTTTCACATAATCCCATATTTCTTGGAGACTTTGTTCATTTCTTTTCCCTCTTTTTTCTCTAATCTTGCCTTCTTGTTTTATTTCATTGAGTTGATCTTCAATCTCTGATATCCTTTTTTCTGCTTGATCGATTCAGCTATTGAAACTTGTGTATGCTATGTGAAGATCTTGTGCTGTGTTTTTCAGCCCCATCAAGCCGTTTATGTTCTTCTGTACTCTGGTTATTCTAGTTAGCATTTCCTCTATCCTTTTTTCAAGGTTTTTAGCTTCCTTGCATTGGGTTAGAACATGCTCCTTTAGTTTGGAGAAGTTTGTTATTACCCACCTTCTGAAGCCTTCTTCTGAGTATTTGTCAAACTCATTTTCCATCCAGTTTTGTTCCCTTGTTGGTGAGGAGTTGTGATCCCTTGGAGGAGAAGAGGCCTTCTGGTTTTTGGAGATTTCAGCCTATTTACACTGGTTTCTTCCTTTGTAGATTTTCTGCCTTTGTTCTTTGACGTTGTTGATCTTTGCATGGGGTCTTTGAGTGGATGTCCTTTCTGTTGATGTTGAAACTATTTCTTGCAATAGGCTCCTCTGCTGAAGGTCTGCTGGAGTTTGCTGGAGGTCCACTCCAGACCCTGCTTGCCTGGGAATCACCTGCGGGGGCTGCAGAACAGCAAAGATTGCTGCCTGTTCCTTCCTCTGGTAGCTTCATCCCAAAAGGCCAACCCACCAGATGCCATCTAGAGCTCTCCTATATGAGGTGTCTCCCAGTCACGATACACTGAGTCCAGGGAGCCACTTGAGGAGGCAGTCTGTCCCTTATCGGAGCTCAAGTGCTGTGCTGGGAGATCCATTGCTAGCTTCAGAGCTGCTGGGCAGGGACGTTTAAGTCTGCTGAAGCAGAACCCACAACTGCCCCTTTTCCCAGGTGCTGTGTCCCAGGCAGGTGGTGGCTTTATTTATAAGTTCCCTGACAGGCTGCTGCCTTTTTTCAGAGATGGCCTGCCTGGCAAGAAGGGAGTCTAGTGACAATCTGCCTGCAGAGGCCTTGCTTAGCTGCTGTGAGGTCCGCTCAGTTGCTGTTTAAACTTCCTGGCAACTTTGTTTACACACAGGCAAGGTTAAAACCACCTACCTGAGCCTCAGCAATGGCGGATGCCCTTCCTCCCACCAAGCTCAAATGTCCCAGGTCGAGCTCAGACTGCTATGCTGGCTGCAAGAATTTCAAGCCAGTGGATCTTCACCTGCTGGTCTTTGTGGGGATGGGACCCGCCGAGCCAGATAACTTGGCTCCCTGGCTCCATCCCCCTTTTTCAGGAGAATGAGCAGTTTGGTCTTGCTGGTGTTCTAGGCGCGACTGGGGTATGAGAAAAAGAAAACTGCGGCTAAAATGGCCATCCAGTTTTGTGTTGGAAACCCTGGGTACTGGTGGTGTAGGCACCGAAGGGAATCTTCTGGTCTGCGGGTTTTGAAGACCGTGGGAAAAGCGCGGTATCTGAGTCAGAGTGCTGGAGTATCAGGAAAAGTCCCTAATGGCTTCCCTTGGCTAGGAGAGGGAGTTCTCCCACCCCTTGTGCTTCCCGGGTGAGGCAGCACTCCACCCTGCTTTGACTTGCCCTCCTTGGGCTGCACCCAGTGTCTAACCAGTCCCAATGAAATGAACTTGGTACCTCAGTTGGAAATGCGGAGATCACGTGTCTTCTGTGTCGCTGTCACTCTGTATTTATTTCTATTGAGACAGAATCTCAATTTGTTGCCCAATGTGGTCTCAAACTCCTGGGCTCAAGCAGTCCTTCTGCCTTGGCCTTCCGAAGTACTGGGATTACAGGTGTGAGCCACTGCACCCAGCCTGTTGTAGAAATTTCGGAAGATAAAGCAAAGTATGTATTTTTAAGTCATTATTCAGAGTACTCCTACCAGAAATCTATCGTACATTGTGGTGACTATAGTTAACAATATGTTGTGTACTTGAAAATTAAGAGAGTAAGCCGGGTGCGGTGGCTCAAGCCTGTAATCCCAGCACTTTGGGAGGCTGAGGCGGGTGGATCAAGCCTGTAATCCCAGCACTTTGGGAGGCTGAGGCGGGTGGATCACGAGGTCAAGAGATCAAGACCATCCTGGTCAACATGGTGAAACCCTGTCTCTACTAAAAATACAAAAAATTAGCTGGGCTTGGTGGCGCGTGCCTGTAATCCCAGCTACTTAGGAGGCTGAGGCAGGAGAATTGCCTGAACCCAGGAGGCGGAGGTTGCGGTGAGCCGAGATCGTGCCATCGCACTCCAGCCTGAGTAACAAGAGCGAAACTCCGTCTCAAAAAAAAAAGAAAATTAAGAGAGTAGATTTTAAGAATTACCATCACAAATGGATGATCAATTGATTTCAGACGAAGGTGCAAGAATACAAAATGGGAAAAGGACAGTCTCTTCAATAAATGATGTTGGGAAAACTGAATATGCACATGCATAAGAATGAAATAATACCCTTATCTCAGACCACATGATTTCCATATGGAAAAAAATCAAAATGAGTTAAAGATTTAACATGAATCCTGAAATTGTAGAACTACTGGAAAAAAGGAAAAACTATACAACATTGGTCTGGGCAGTGATATTTTAGATTTGGCCCCAAAAGCACAGGCAGCAAAAACAAAAATACACAACATTCCATGAAACTGAAAAGCTTCTGCATTAAAAGAAAACAGCAGAATGAAGAGACATCCTACCGATTGAGTGAAAATATTTGCAAGCCATACATTTAAATAATCCAATTAGAAAATGGGCAAGCAACCTGAATAGATAGACATTTCTTTAAAGAAGACATGCAGATATCCAACAGTTACATAAGAAATTGCTGAATGTCAAGAATCATTAGGGAAATTTAAATTAAAACCACATTGAAATCATCTCACACCTAGAGGAATGGCTGTTCTCAAAAATACAAAAGATAAATGTTGGTGATGATGTGGACAAAGAGGGACTCTAGTACATTGTTGGTTAGAATGTAAATTAGTACAGCCATGATAGAAAATAATACATAAGTTCCTCAAAAAATTACAAATAGAATTATCGTGATTCAGCAATCTCACTTCTGGGTATTTAAACAAAAGATTGGAAATCAGTGTGTCAAAGAGATGCTTGCACTCCTGTGTTTGTGACAGCACTATTCGCAATAGCCAAGTATATTCATTTGTTCTCGCTGCTACAAGGAAATACTGGAGACTGGGTAGTTCATAAAGAAAAGAGATTTAATTGACTCATAGTTCTGCATGGCTAGGGAGGCCTCAGGAAACTTTTAATCATGGCAGAAGGCATCTCATCACAGGGTGGCAGGAGAAAATGAGTGCCAGAAGGGGGAAATGCCAGATGCTTATAAAACCATCAGGTCTCATGAAAACTCACTATCATGAGAACAGCATAGGGGAATTCACCCCCATGATTCAATCAACCTCCCACCAGGTCACTTCCACGACACGTGGGGATCATGGGGATTACAACTCAAGATGAGATTTGGGTGGGGACACAGCCAAACCATATAATTCTACCACTGCCCCCTCCCAAATCTCATGTCCTCACACTTCATGCCTTTCCAACAGTCTTCCAAAGGCTTAACACATTCCAGCATTAACCCAGAATTCCAAGTCCAAAGTCTCAACTGAGACAAGGCAAGTCCCTTCTGCCTATGAGCCTATGAAATCAAAAGCAAGTTAGTTACTTCCTAGATACAATGGAGGTACAGGCATTGGGTAATACACCCATTCCAAATGGGATAAATTGGCGAAAACACAGTGGCCTCAGGCCCCATGCAAGTCTGAAATCCAGTAGGGTAGTCGTTAAATCTTCAAAGTGCCAAAGTTTTCCTTTGACCCCGATGTCTCACAACCAGGTTATGCTGTTGCAAGCGGTGGGCTCCCACAGCCTTCGGTAGCTCCATCCCTGTGGCTTTGTAGGGTACAGCCCCCTTCCTAGCTTCTTTCAGTAGCTGGCATTGAGCACCTGCAGCTTTTCCAGGCACATAGTGCAAGCTGTTGATGGATCTACCATTCTGGATGCTGAAGGACAGTGTTCCTCTTCTCACAGCTCTATTAGGCGGTGCCCCAGTGGGGACCCTGTGTGAGGGCTCTAGCCCCACATTTCCCTTCCTCACTGCCATAGCAGAGGTTCTCCATGAGGGCCCTGCTCCTGCAGT
Organism: Cebus imitator; assembly: GCF_001604975.1. NCBI lineage: Eukaryota > Metazoa > Chordata > Mammalia > Primates > Cebidae > Cebus > Cebus imitator. The sequence goes on along the minus strand of NW_016107486.1, from coordinate 373,653 downwards.
AAACTTCTGCCTGAACATCCAGGCATTTCCGGACATCCTTTGAAATCCAGGCAGAGGTTCCCAAACCTCAATTCTTGACTTCTGTATATCCAGCAGGCTCAACACTACATGGCAGCTACCAAGACTTGGGGCTTACACCCTCTGAAGCAGTGGCCTGAAGTGTACTTTGGCCCCTTTTGTCCTTTTTTAGCCATGGCTGGAGCAGAATAATCTGGGACCCAGGGCACCATGTCTCAAGGCTGCATAGAGCAGGGGGCTCCTGGCCCTTTTTTCCATTTTCTTCCATTTACCATTTTTCCTTCCAGGCTTGTGATGGGAGGGGCTGCTTGTGAAGGTATCTGATATGTTCTGGAGACATTTTCCCCATTGTCTTTGTGGTTAACATTTGGCTTCTTGTTGCTTATGCAAATTCCTGCAACTGGCTTGAATTTCTCCTTGGAAAATGGGTTTTTCTTTTCTGTCACATCATCAGAATACAGATTTTCCAAACTTTTTTTTTTTTTTTTTTTTTTT
>NW_016107486.1:352533-373005 GCF_001604975.1 Cebus imitator | reverse complement strand
TACAGGCACACGCCACCATGCCCAGCTAATTTTTTGTATTTTTAGTAGAGACGGGGTTTCACCATGTTGACCAGGATGGTCTCGATCTCTTGACCTTGTGATCCACCCGCCTCGGCTTCCCAAAGTGCTGGGATTACAGGCTTGAGCCACCGCGCCCAGCCAGATTTTCCAAACTTTTATGCTCTGCTACCTCTTGAATGATTTGCTTAGAAATTTCTTCTGCCATATACCCTAAATCATCTCTCTCAAGTTCCAAGTTCCACACATTTCTAGGGCAGGGAAAATGCCACCAGTCTGTTTGCTAAAGCAAGAGTGACCTTTATTCCAGTTCTCAACAAGTTCCTCAGATCTCCATCTGAGACCACCTCTGCCTGGACTTCATTGTCTATATCACTATCGGCATTTTGGTCAAAGCTATTCAACAGGTGTCTGGGAAGTTCCAGATTTTCCCAAGTCTTTTTGTCTTTTGAGTCCTCCAAGTCTCTAGGAATTTCCAAACTTTCCCACATTTTCTTGTCATTTTCTAAGTCCTCCAAATTGTTTAAACCTCTGCCTGTTAGCCAGTTCCAAATTCGCTTCCACATTTTCAGATGTCCTAATAGTACCCTACTCCCAGTACCAATTTACTGTATTACTCTGTTCTCACAATGCTATGAAGAAATACGCAAAACTGGGTAATTTATAAAGAAAAGTTTAATTGACTCAGTTCCACATGGTTAGGAAGGCTTCAAGGAGGTCATAATTATGGCAGAAGGCACCTCTTCAGTGTGGCAGGAGAGATAATGAGTGCCAGCAGGGGAAATGCCAGATGCTTATAAAACTATCAGGTCTCTTGAGAATTCACTCACTATTATGGGAACAGTGTGGGGAAAATCGTCCCCATGATTCAGTTACCACCGGGTCGCTACCATGACACATGGGGATTGTGGGGATTACAATTTCAAGATGAGGTTTGGGTGGGGACACAGCTGAACCATATCACCAAGTTATACAATCAACGTAATTGTTCATTAGCAGATGAATGGATAAAGTACACGTGATACATAGATACAATGGAATACTATTCAGCTTTATAAAAGAAGCAGACGTGCAAATTCCGTCATTTGAGACAACGTGGATGGAACTGCAGAGCAGAGAAATACTGCATGTTCTCACTTATATTTAGAATCTAAAACAGTCAACTCAGAGGCAGAGAGTAGAATGGTGGTTCCAGAGGCTGCAGGGTTGGGTAAAAGGGGAGAGATGATGTTTGTTAAAGGGTACAGAGCCTCAGAGAGGAGGAATATTTTTTAAATTCTATTGCACAGCATAGTGAATATAGTTAATAGTGTATTGTACCTTGCAAAATTGCTGAGTAAATTATTAATGTTCTCACTACAAAATTGGTATTTGAGGTGATAGATGTGTTAATTAGCATGATTTAATTATTCCACATGTAGTCATAGATCATAATATCACTTTGTACCTATAAATTTATACAGTTATAATTTGTCAACTGACAAAGATATGTATGTGAGGTAATACATATATTAATTAGCTTAATTTAGTAATTCCACAGTGTGTACATATATCAAAACATGATGATGTACACCATATATAGTTTTTTTTAAAAAAAGATTCCACCAACTATTTTTAGTGTTGCTGTTTTTTTTTTTAACCCAACCACATAAGCACAATTTCCGAAAATGGGAACTGACCCTCTGCTATAAAACATTTCATTATGGTTACATCTTTTTTTTTTTTTTGAGACGGAGTTTCGCTCTTGTTACCCAGGCTGGAGTGCAATGGCACGATCTCGGCTCACCGCAACCTCCGCCTCCTGGGTTCAGGCAATTCTCCTGCCTCAGCCTCCTGAGTAGCTGGGATTACAGGCATGCGCCACCATGCCCAGCTAATTTTTTGTAGTTTTAGTAGAGACGGGGTTTCACCATGTTGACCAGGATGGTCTCGATCTCTTGACCTCGTGATCCACCCGCCTCGGCCTCCCAAAGTGCTGGGATTACAGGCGTGAGCCACCGCACCCGTCATGGTTACATCTTTATGACATGAGAACAACTAGTTGAAAAGCGATGATTTTTTTAGTCCGTTATCCGACTGTTCAGTAAGAACCAATTTGACTACTTTTTTCACCCCACAATCAATTTGGTTCACTAGTTTAGTGGTCCCTCCTCCATGTCATCCCCACCGAGTATGTGTATTATGTTGTATATGGGGGAAGATACAAAGAGAAAAGTAATTGATTTACTATTAATTGAATTTGGACAACCTACTGAATCTCTGCCTCTCACTTCCTGCTGTAAAATAGAACTGATGATAGAGAGATGGCTGTCTTAGGGGCTAAGAGTATAGCCATCTCATGGGATAAATGAAGTAACATGTATAAAGCACCTGGCACAAAACCAAGACCTAAATAAATGTGTTTCTCCTAGCTCTGGCCACACTTAACTTTTTGGTTCCTCCTTGCTCTGCCCTTTCTGCCACAAGACCTTTGCATTTCTGTTCTCACGACCTGAAGAGCTCCTTCCATTCTTTGCCTTTTCCTGGCTAACACCCTTTGAGCCTTTAGACTGCTCAAGCTTTGTTTCCTCAGGGACAGTCCTAGACCTCTAGGCCTATAACCTGCCTTCAGAGCATCTTGTGGTATACTGGTGTACATAATATAATGTGATGCTTTATTTCACTCTGCCACCCCAACTAGAAAATTAGCTCCTTTAGGGGGAAGGCTGATGTACTCACCACTACCTCCCCAGCACCCAATGCTGTTTTTGTTGAAACAGTAAACAATGTGTGAATGCTATGGGAGGAGTAAACTAGTTTTTGAGGTTTTTTTGCTTGCTATCCTAGCCTTAGATGTGAGATAGAGTCCCTTGGTCAAAACAAATCACCACTTGCATTCTGGTCTTCTCACTTAACAGTTAGAACAGGGGAGTGTTGCCACAATTGTCTTCTGTGTTCCTAGGCAACTCTGTTCTTTGCCTCTTTGTTTCCATAAAGATAAAGCCCCTCCAGAAAAGGCTTTGATGCTGGCTGGGGGAGGTGGCATGGGGAAGGGGATGGACAGAGCAATTCAGAAGATCAGAGAGGCCTCTGCCGCCACCCGGGCTATACTTGCAACCAGTCTTCCTGCTGTGTGGTGCTCCCATCTCACAGGCTGCTGCTGGAGATGCTCAGGTTGCTCAGGCCCTGTGGCTGTTGGCAAGGTGGGAGCATCTGTGGTCCTGCTGACATAAAGGAGGGTAATAAAAGTGACACAGGAAAGGGATGTTGTGAGGCTTTAGTGATGGTGGGGCAGCGTTGCTGAAGTCCCTCAGGGAGTTTGGATTTGATTGCAGTGAGTCTGGCTGCATCTGAATGCCTATAGTAGTTTACAGTAAAAGATGCTATGTATAAAATGTCATACATTTGCTTGGTAAAATGCTGTGATTGTCAGGAGTTAGCTTTTGTGCTAAAAATAGTCTTCTTGGTTTGGTGTAAGTAGAGTCACATTACAGCACACACACACAGGCATTCATGCTTTTATGTTTGTTAATTGTAAGGAAATGTTTTCTCAAGGCAAGAGTGAAAGGTTTACAGAGTGCCAAAGATCTTTTCGAAGAGGAAAGTTTATTTTTAGAAACTTTATTCTGTATGCCAAAACTTGTGTTTCAGTAGTTTCATGTAATGTTTCTGCTGACACGAGTTGAAAAGTGCATTCGGTTGTAAAGAAAAAAAAAACTGAAGAGAAACCATAAGCATGATTATGAAGAAGAGGAGAGAACAGGAAGAAAGTAGACATCACCCTAGATTAAAATTTCATAGTCTTAAAATCATTTGGTTGCAAGCAGCAGCAACCATCTGTAACTAGCTTAGATAAACAAGGACTTGTTGAACACCTGCTGTCCAACACTTAACAAAACTTGAAAAAAACTGAACTAGATCTAGTGTGGCTAGGGACTTCAGAGGTGGGAATTAACAGATCTCCTGAGGTGATTGCCATCAAAATGACTGTGTTAACTCTTGTCCATCCTTGTATGCTACTCATAGTTCATACTCCTAGGAGAGGCTGATTGACCTGGTTTGAATCTAATGCCTGCCCACTCATAGTCCTTCCAAGCCCCAGGGGATGAGAGAAGGGTGGTTGCCTGAAGAAAGAGTGGAACAGGAGCTGGGCAGGGAAAAAAGAGCAGATGTTCACTCTACCAGCCCCATAGCCACAGTCAGTGGTAATGAGTTTGCCTGGCCAGAGTAAGTGGCCAGTAGTTACTAGTTTTCTTTCTCTTCAGAAACATCTGCTCTTGTCGGAGTTATAGTCTGTTCTCAGTGAGCTGCAGTGAAGATGTTTTAAATTGGAGATGGATCTTTTCCCAAGGATCTCAGAATGTCTTTTTCAGTAAGCTTTATAAAATAATTGTCCAGGTAGCCATTTAATTTCTGTTACAGGATAAATTAATCTAGGGGAAAATTTCTTTAAAATGACTTTCTTTTTGGCCGAGCTCACTGGCTTACACCTGTAATTCCAGGTGTAAGCATTTTGGGAGGCCAAGGTAGGTGGATCACCTGAGGTCAGGAGTTCGATACCAGCCTGGCCAACATGGCAAAACCCTCTCTCTACTTTTAGTACAAGGAACTACTAAAAAATACAAAAACATTAGCCGGGTGTGGTCGTGGGAACCAGTAATCCCATCTACTCTGGAGGCTGAGGCAGAATTGCTTGAACCCGGGAGGTGGAGGTTGCAATGAGCCGAGATTATGCCACTGCACTCCAACCTGGGTGACACAGTGAGACTCCATCTCAAAAAAGTAAAATAAAATGACTTTTTTTAAATTGTGAAGAATACAGGTTAAGATTATATTACAGTAGTGACATATAATAATGTATTCAGGATAAAAAATTGAAGGTAGATCTGAAATGCCAACATCCTAAACTAAGGAAACCTTTAAAATTAACCTACTCTTTTTTTTTTCTTTTTAGCTAATAGTAAATAACCATAGAATCAAACTCCAGAAAGGGTGAGGAAGGGACAATTCAGACCTCTCTAGCTAGACTCCATGCATGGCCTGGTTAAATCACTTTTTTTATCGGCATCTGATTTTTTCCCCCAGCAAGTTTATATCCTTGTTGAGAAGGTGTGTCTTGCCGGAAAATTATTGTGATAATTTTTGTAAGATATGTATATTCTTTCTGAATCTCACAAAAAATATTCTTTGTCTTCCTAAATGAACTGACAGAGTGTTTACATTTGAATTCTATTTCCTTAGAATTTATGCCCTCCCTGTTCCTTCTCTCCCACTTGTGCCTTCTCCCCTTGTTCCTCATAGTTCTTAGGTATGTACTACTTCAGCAGAGACCTGGGTCCTCTTTTGTGAAACCCAATCAACAAAAAGTTTAAGGAAAAGTCAAGACTGAAGACCGATTGAGTTCATTTAAGTATGGTAGGATTGCATGGTGCCATTTGATATTAAAAGGCATGTATTGTTTAAGAAACTAAACAAAAGCCAACTGTTTTTGAACAACGGTGTTTGTCAGAGAACTCGCTAGATATGGAGGATAAAGATACGTATAATGTGTTCCAGCCACAGACTAGATTGTGAAAAAGAGAACCAGCAGAAAACCGCAAAACAGAAAACCCTGCAACTTAGTTCCAGAGCTTGCTCCTGCAATAGACAGTAATATATTTATAGTTAGAAAACTTCAGTTTGGGTTGGCAACATCCCAACTACAGAAGATGAAATAACTGATGTATAATACCCAGACACAAAACTTTTTATCAACCGAATAGCCAGTGTGGATTTTGATCAATAAGTGGGGAGAAAAAGCAACTTTAAAAACATTAAACCATGAGTTTATTCAATCTATATCTTTGTATTCTAATATGTAAATTTGCTTTCATTGTTAAACAACATCAACAAAGGGACATCAGAGATCTTTGCATATCTTATTTGGTTGTAAGCTTTTTGAAGTCAAAGGTAATTTTTCTAACTTCTTTACAGTAGCTAAACATAGCAACCTCTTTAAGCAGGGAAAATTATCATAAAGAAATTGATCTTAGATAACTTTCAACTAAGGGTTTTAACCTTTTTGTTTTGCTTTAAAAGTCTTTCAGGATGAACACTTAAAGTCTACTAGTTAGCTCAAAGCAGTTTTCCTTGAGGACCCACATCTATTCCAGGCTGGGAGACGGAGCAAGACCCTGTCTCTTAAAAAAAAAAAAAGAAAAAAAAAAAAAGAAGAAGAAAAAATAAAAAAAAAAAACAAAAAAAAAAAAAAAAAAAAAAAAAAAAAAAAGATAATAAATATAGATAGAGGGAAATGAATTGCGATACGGCTGTAAAAGCGCTGTGTGCATCGGCTCCCTTCTATTACTGCTTCCTAAAGTTGTTACGAAGATTAAATGAGTTAATGTAGGTAAAGTGCTCAGAACAGCGCTGGCACATAATAAGTGCTATGTATGTGTTAACTATTGTTAAGAGCATGGTGCCTCACAGTTGGGAACCAGCCCAACCCTGTACGTGGGTGCCCCATGTCCTGGCGAGGGAATGAGAAAAATAAGGCAGAGATGAGTAGAATTCAACAGCATGGGTCCAGGGGTCCAACGCATTCTCATGTGGGGTGAACTGCGTTGGCACTGAGCTCTGGGCTCCACACACTTTTATTGGATGCATTATCTTGTTAACCTTTCGGGCTATGGGGAAAGGGGGTTGAGAAGGAAGATGGTGGGGGAAGAGCCTGTGTCTGCAGCAATCAGTAGCAAATGTGGTTTTTCTAAGAAATGCTAACTAAGGACACTGAGTTTTTCCCACCCATTGTCTATCCAGGCGCATTTGCAAAAGAGACATAGTGGATAAGGTGCCAAAAGGTCTGACTACACACAGTGCATCAAGGGGTTTACAATGCATCAAGGGGTTTTTATCTCCGGAGCATTGCAGACACAGAGCAATCAGAATCACTCCATATTCTGAGAACATAGGCAGAGCTTGTGGCGTTCAGGTTGTCTCTGCCCTGCAAGACTTTCTTGTCCTGCAAGCTCCCATCTGCAAAGACTCCCCCCTCCCCCCAACCCAGTCTTGGTAGCAGAGGTTGTGTTCCTTCCCAGAGTTGTTGCATAAGCTCTCTTGACGAGACCTTCACGCAGACCCTATGTTGGGAAGAAATACGGGACCAAAGCAGTTTTTCCTGCTTTGCAACCACATGTCAGCGTTCCGAGGTTTAAAGCGCTCTCGGATGGTCTTTACTGTAGGCCTCCTGTTACCACTTGATCTCTGCTTTTATTTTGCTGCACCACAGTTTAGAGTTTTCTTAATTCAATATTTGATCCGTGGCACAAATCTCAGTGTATAAATAGCAAAGCAAGCTTGTAATCTTTTAACTGTAAGTAACACAGGTATGCCCCTGGCCATCTTTTCCTACAGCTCATACCTGTAATCCCAGTACTTTGGGAGGATGAGGTGGGTGGATCACGAGGTCATGAGTTCAAGACAAGCCTGACAAATACGGTGAAATCCCATCTCTACAAAAAATACAAAAATTAGCCTGTCGTGGTAGCGCGTACCTGTAGTCCCAGGTACTCGGGAGGCTGAGGCAAGAGAATCGCTTAAACCTGGGAGGCGGAGGTTGCAGTGAGCTGAGATTGCACCACTACTCTCTAGGCCAGGTGACAGAGCGAGACTCCATCTTAAAAAAAAAAAAAAAGATAATCTAAACACAGTGGTCAGGAGTGGCAAAGTCAGAATTCTGATAGGACACTGTGGTTATTTAGACTCAAAACCAGAGCTGCAAAAATCCATCTGACCTTTTTTATATTTAGAGAAAATTCTACTACCTAAGCCTCTGATATTTCTTTATAGTCACTCAACAAATGTTCATTTGGTACCTTTTATGTGTTGGGCAGTGTGCCAGGTACTAAGGGTGCTATAGAGACTTGACATAAATATCACCATTAGGGTGTTCATAATTTAATTGGGAAGTTAATAAAACCAAAAATAACTATAGTAAAAGACCAGTATGCTAAGTACAATAATAAAGGTGCAGATAACATAAGTGAGCCCTCAGAAAAGGGAGAGATTACTTTCAGTTAGGAAAACCTTGAGGGCCAGGCACAGCGGCTCATGCTTGTAATTCCAGCACCTTGGGAGGCAGATGGCTTGAGCCTAGGAGGCAAGACTAGTTTGTGCAAGATGGCGAAATCCTGTCTCCACAAAAAAATACAGAAATTAGAAATGTAATGGCTCGTGCCTGTAGCTTCAGCTTCTTAGGTAGGTGAAGTGGGAGGATCACCTGAGCCCAGGAGGTTAAAGCTACAGTGAGCTGTGACCATGCCACTGCACTCCAGCCTGGGCGACAGAGTGAGACCTTGCCTAAAAATAAAAACTGGAGGAAATAATGCTTGAACTAGGTCTGAGTGGATGTGACATTGATAGATGGATGGAGAAAAAACAGACATTGCTTTTTATCAGTATTATTGGAGGATACAACATGAACATTGATGAGGAGGAAGGAAATGGGTTTGTGCTCAAAAGAAGGTCCAGGCCAACCATCTTTATTATTTGCACATCACCTGTTGCAAAATGATGTTGCTGGTGCTTATAACAGTGATAACCATTTGTTGCACATAATGCTGTTGCTAGGCATTGTTGTTCAAGGTGTTTCATATTTGTTATTGCATTCCACACAATAACCATATGAGTTAAGTATTACTTTTGCTATTTTAGAGATGAAGAAAGATCTACACAGAAAATAGACTGAGCCACAATTTAAGCACAGGACTGGTTGGTGCAAAAGCCTGTGTTTCTTTCTGAAATGCCTGGGTGCTTCTCGGAGATCTCAAGTAATTGATTGACAGATAATAGACATACATGCTATCATCTTGATAATAGAAACAGATACAAATTAGGATATTCTTCATTCTCACTTCTACATTTTCTTTTTTCTTTTTTTGGAGACAGTTTCACTCTTGTTGCCCAGGCTGGAATGCAATGCCACAATCTCAACTCACTGCAACCTCCACCTCCTGGGTTCAAGTGATTCTCCTGCCTCAGCCTCCCGAGTAGCTGAGATTACAGGCATGCACCACCACACCAGGCTAACTTTGTATTTTTAGTAGAGACGGGGTCTCTCCATGTTGGTCAGGCTGGTCTCGAACTCAGCCTCAGGTGATTGACCCGCCTTGGCCTCCCAACATGCTGGGATTACACGTGGAGCCACCATGCCCAGCTTACATTTTCAGTAAACAGAGATTTTCTGCCCTCTAGTGTTTCCTGGAAACACCAAGTAAAAACATATTTTTATTTGTTTATGTGCTTTCAGAAGCACACTCACGAAGAGTGTGCTTCTGAAAAACTTGGCTCAATGAGCATGCAATCAGTACAGCGTTGGGTAGTCTGGAGGGAACATTCATTCTGGCTGTAGTGGCTTGAGGACCCACATCTACAAGCTTTGACCCGCTCCCTTTTCAGTGTCAGAGAAGTAGTCTTACCTATGTAAATCAAATTTGAACTTTTAGAATGGAACTCAGGGTTTTCTGTGCCCTGACTCCCCTCACTTCCTGAGTTTCTTTCTTTTCTTTTTTTTCTTTTTTCTTTTCTTTTCTTCTTTCTTTCTTTTCTTTTTCTTTTCTTTCTTTTCTTTCCTTTCTTTCCTTCTTTCATTCTTTTTCCTCTCTTTTCTTTCTTTTCTTTCTTGACGGGGTCTTGGTCACCCAGGCTGGAGTGCAGTGGTGTGATCTTGGCTTACTGCAGCCTCTGCCTCTGGGTTCAGGCAGTTCTCCCACCTCAGCCTCCCAAGTAGCTGGGACTGCAGGTGTACGCCACAAAGCCCAGCTAATTTTTGTCTTTTTTAGTAAAGATGGGGTTTTGCCATGTTGGGCAGGCTGGTCTGGAACCTCCTGGCCTCAAGTGATCCACCTGCCTCAGCCTCTCAAAGTGCTGGGATTACAGGCGTGAGCCACCACACCAGGCCTTGAGTTTATTTTCAAACTAAAATGGGAGTAAGTGTACTTCTATAAAGTATATGGAATGCTTAATAAAATATTCACTGCTTTATAAATATTGTTTTTATAATAGTCTTGTGAGACAGCATTCTCAGACGTTTCTTTCTGAATACGTAGTGGTCTTTGTTCCTACATTTGAGTGGCTTCAGATGACTTATATTAGCTTTTGTCTCCCTTTTGGTGACGGACTTAACTGTCCTGTCTTTGTATTGGCATTATGCCTCCCTCTGATAGCCCACTCCTCCCTCAATTTGCTGCTTTTAATCAGCAGTCAACTAGGAAACCACGTAATAGAACTTGTTAGCAGCGTGTCTAAAATTAAAACCATTTTGTTCTTTTCTTTTACAGGAGGTGATTTTGTAAAACAATCTGAATTGGTTTAAAACTTTTATATATATATGTTTTTAAAATCTTGATAGCCTTTTAAAAATTGTAGAAGTTAATATATGCACTTAATATTTCAAGTAGAGCAAAAGTGTATAAAAAATAAATCTTCCCTCCCTTTGTCTTCCCAATACCTCCCTAGAAATAACCACTGTTAGCTGGTGTGACTATACAAAAGAGACATATATAATATTGTACAAGCTGCTTTTTTGACTGAACTATGAATTACTGATTTTTTGTTAGTGGTTGTCTATTGATACGTGGCAGAACCCCAGAACTAAGTGGTTTAAAACTGCACTTATCTTATGGTTCCTATGTGTCAGGAGTTTAGAAGTAGCTTAGCTGGGGTCAGATCTGAGGTTGCAGTCATGAAGCCTTAACTGGGGATAGAGGATTTTCTTTCAGTGTGACTTGTTCACATGGCTGGCTGTTGGTAGACAGCCTCAGTTCTCCATATGGTTCCCTGTGGGACTGCCTGAGTGTCTTCACAGCGTGGTGCCAGCCTTCCCCAAAAGGGAGTGGACTCTAGAGGGAACTGGGAGTGAGCTATCCATTCTTATTATGACGTAATCTAAGAAGTCATATAGCATCATTTCATTCTGTCCTGTTCTCAGAGTCTGGTTAGGTCCATCAAAAACGGAAATGGAAGGAGGCTTCGCTTTTTGAAGGGAAGCTTATCAAAGAATTTATGGACACACTTTAAAACCACCACAGTATGTATAGCTGTATCTCATTCATTTACATGTTTGTACTGTGTTGCATAGTATGGATATACCATAATTTTTCTTTAGCCATGCCCCCTTGTGGATATTTTTACTCTTCTAAACAGTGCTGCAGTGAACATACATAGACACCTTTAGCAGCTTGAGGTAGGATTTAGCTAGATTTTTTTTTTTTTTTGAGGCGATGTCTATCTCTGTCGTCCAGGCTGGTGTGCAATGGCATGATCTCGGCACACTGCAACCTCCGTCTCCCAGATTAAAGCAATTATCCTTCCTCAGCCTCCCGAGTAGCTGGGAATAAAGGTGCCCGCCATGACGTTCGAGTAATTTTTTGTATTTTTACTAGAGCCGAGGTTTCACCATTTTGGCCAGGCTAGTCTCTTAACTCCTGACCTCGTGATCCTCCCACCTTGGCCTCCCAAAGTGCTGGGATGACAGGCCTGCGCCACTGCACCCGGCCTTAGCTAGATTCTTAAAAGTGGGATTGTTGGGATGGGTGTGGTGGCGCACACCTGTCATCCCAGCACTTAGGGAAGCCCAGGCAGGTGGACTGCCTGAGCTCGGGAGTTTGCAACCAGCCTGGGCACCATGGTGGAACGCCATCTCTACTAAAAATACAAAAAATTAGCTGGACGTGGTGGTGCAGGCCTGTAGTATGAGCTACTTGGGAGGCTGAGGCAGGAGAATTGCTTGAACCCGGGAAGCAGAGGTTGCAATGAGCTGAGATCATGCCACTTCACTCCAGCCTGGGTGACAGAGCGAGACTCTGTCTCAAAAAATGAAAAAAGAAGTGGGATTGTTGGGTCAGTAGGTGTTGGGTTTTGAGGGCCTGAGAGGTAGGTCTGCTATAACTAAAAAACTTGAATGGGTACTTACATGTTTTACCTTTCAGCTCTGTTCCGGGTAGGTTGTTCCGAAAGGTATTGGAATTAATCACTGCGTGATGTCAAACTCATGGAAACATAAAACATCTTAAAACATAGCTCTTAGGATGAAAAATTTACATACTGTTTGGTTCAGCTAAAAAAAAAATTTAAATACTGTGAGAAATGAATAAATGGAGTTAAAGATGTCAACATGAAATTCATAAACATAATAGTGAGTGCAAAAAGCAAATAAAATACATTTTGCATGATGCTATTTATATAAAATTTCAATGTATGAAAAGCATGGTATTACATTCCTTAGAAATAGATTGGAGTGAAGTAAAAATACAGAGAAATGTATGAGAATGATAAATCCAGAATTCAGGAAGGGATGCATTTGAGGAGGGACACACTTTTTGGGGATTTCTTAATTGGCAGAGTGGTGAGAACACAGATGTTTGTATTATTCTCTTCACTTTTTTTTAAAATTTGAGATGGAGTCTTGCTGTGTCACCTAGACTGGAGTGCAGTGGCATGATCTCGGCTCACTGCAACTTCCACCTGCCAGGTTCAAGCCATTCTTCTGCCTCAGCCTGCTCAGTAACTGAGATTACAGGTGTGTGTCACCTTACCTGGCTAATTTTGTGTTTTTTAGTAGAGACAAGGTCTCACCATGTTGGCCAGGCTGGTCTCAAACTCCGGACCTCAATTGATCCTCCCCTCTCGGGCTCTCACAGTGCTGGGATTACAGGTGTGAGCCACCGCACTCAGCCATTCTTTTCATCTTTACCTTCAACATTAGTGATGAAGTGTGTACATTTTATCGATTGATTATTATTCTAGTGCGTGAAGGCAGTCAGTGGTAAAATTAATGCCTAATCTTATGTACAGTTAATAGCAAATATGGCAGACTCTAGAATTCAGGTGTATTTTTGTTAGGAAACAGTAAACTACTGTTAGTAGTTCCAGTCACACTGGAATACAAGAGCACCAGGCTCAGAGAAGTCAAAGTGACTTGACTGCCACCTCTGACAGCAATTCGGGATATTTATTTAACCTTCTGGGTCAGTTTTCTTATCTGCAAATTGGGGAGAGCAAACCCATCTACGATTGCTGTTCTACAGATCATGTGAAATTTTTTAAAAATTAAAAATAGGAAAAGCACCTAGCATGGTGACTGCACATGGCAAATGTTCAGTATTTTCATCCTGCTTCCCCAGATTACTGCCATCTCCAGTTTGGTACTGTTGGTAACATTAAACAAGTATGTGTTTTTAGTAACTGGTGAAGTTTCCATTTTTATTTTGTCTTGCAAGAAAACATATTCAGTATTAAATTTTCTACTGCCTTTATACAATGAATTAAAATTATTTACTAGTAGATACTAAACTGTACAGTTGTCACCTCTAGAGATTTCTTTCATGCTGACATTTGAGCAGACAGGTTTTTTTTTTTTTCTGACTGAATATCTCTTTGTTGTGGTGCATTGAGCTTGTTAATGACCAAATTCTTATGTGGCAGCTGCACATTACACATGCTTATTCCCTGTGTTTAGACCATAAATCTTCTGTAACTGAGTGACAGCACCACCTGCACAGCCTTTCAGGGCTGCAAATATAGCTCTAATAATATTTGAAAATATTTCAGACCTCTTTTCTCACACATTTTAGTCCCGCTCTGACAGTAAAATATTTTAGAATATGAGAAGTTGTTATTATTTTATGTGGATTTTATAATGGAGGCAGACTGATAGTATGTCTTATATGTAGGCTTATAGAACATGAGATATCAAGAGTATTTCGTACATACCCAGTGGAGGTTTATAAAATAGTTGGAGTAATTCTGAGCATGTTTATATTGTTATTTTTTTGTACCTAAAATCTACTTATCCCCTAGATTTTTCTGTTGTTGTTGTTTTCTTTTGAGATGGAGTCTCACTCTGTCACCAAGGCTAGAGTGCAGTGGTGCTATCTTGACTCACTGCAACTTTTACCTTCCGGGTTCAAGTAATTCTTGTGCCTCAGCCCCCAGAGTAGCTGGGATTACAGGCATGCACCACCACGCCTGGCTAATTTTTGTATTTTTGCAGAGACAGGGTTTCACCATGTTGACCAGGCTAGTCTCGAACTCCTGACCTCAAGTGACCCACCTGCCTTGCATTTCCAAAGTGAGCCACCGCACCTGACCCCCTAGTTTCATTATTCTTAGCCAGCAATATGTTAAAAGTTAACATTGGAACATTGACACGTTCACTTACCCATCCTAACCAAATCTTCTTGACTTTGTGACACTGCTTCTTGTGACTGGCAGCCTAATAGTGATGAAGTTCAGGGACTCCTTAGCCAACCTCAGGAAGTCCAAATCTTGGTTCTTCCCCTTACTAGCTTGTGACCCTAGGCAAGTTACTCAACCTCTGTATGCCCTGGTTTCATGTGTACAATGGGAATGACAATAACATGTGCCTCCTAGGGTTATGAAAATTACAAATGTTTATAAAATATTTATAACAGTACTGGATGCAGAATGAGCCTTGTCAAAGTATTCATTGAAAACTGCTGGGACAGACAGATACCTGTAGAGCACACAGGGCTCAGCTTTGTGAGCTCATTCCAGGTCAGATCTATGCCTAGACAATGAAAGACACTTACTATCCTCTTAGTCACATTAGTAATACAAATCGATAAGTATAGTAAGGAATATAAAACATCAACAATGATGCTTTCCCTTTGGCCAAACCTAACCAGAAGCCTTTGGGGGAAAGGGAGGCTGTCAGTACAGTCTATAAGTGTCACCTCTTAGGGCAGAGAGCAGGCTGGATGAGAGTGGGGAGGGGATCTGGAGATGCAAATAGTTTCTAAGACAGAGTGTCTTAATTCATATATAATTCATATATTTTTGCATATTTCTATATAAAAATAAGTCTTCCCCGTTGCCTTCTAATATACTTTCTAAGTTTCCACAGAAAGAAATTTGGCTTCAGCATGTAACTGGAAGGGAATATAAAAATTCCAAGTTGCTTACAGTGTTATTTCCTAGATTAATATTTCAAGGCTTAAAACAAGGGAGAAACAGTTCATTTTCTTTTTCTTTTTTTAAAGTTCATTTTCTACCTAATCCTTAAAAGCCATTCCAAGCATGGGAGAAATGTTGAAGAGCTGATGGATAGAATTGATAATGCTGCCTCCCATGTAGAAATGCAGGCCAAACGACTCACCCCATCTTAATACTTCCAATCCACACTAATAACTTGTGTTCATAAATAAAAAATTGAATTCTCCTTTTAGATTGATATCTGTTCCTTATTCAGCTATCTCATTATTCTTCCGGTAGAAACCCATTGAGCTCACTCTGCTATTTACATCTTCAAGGGTATAATGCTAGTGTGGAATATACTGAATTTTAAAAGTAGTTTAAAAAATGTTTTTTAAGAAGCCTAACACACTGGATACACAGTTGCCCTGGGGAGTTTAGGTAGCTGATGAAAGAGGAGACTTTTTTTTTTTTTTTTTTGAGACAGAGTATTGCACTGTTGCCCAGGCTGGAGAGCAGTGCTGCTGTTTCAGCTCACTGCAACCTCTGCCTCCCGGGTTCAAGCGATTCTCCTGCCTCGGCCTCCCAAGTAGTTGAGATTACAGGCATCTGCCACCAGCCCAGCTAATTTTTTGTAGTTTCAGCAGAGATGGGGTTTCACTGTGATGGTCAGGCTGGTCTCGAACTCCTGACCTCGTGACTGCCTGCCTCGGCCTCCCAAAGTGCTGGGATTACAGGCATGAGCCACTGTTCCCAGCTAAGGTGGAGACTTTCTAATTCTCTTGGTAATTTCTTGATAGAGCACCATTTAAAACTCCTTATCAGGGTTTGTGAAGGAGGCTTTCTTGCCTCATACCATTGGATTAATTTCATGTCTAGGTACATGATTAACCCTGGTTTGACAATTGATGTTGGTAGCTAAAATTACTTAGGATATGAGGAAACATGAACAAAGATTGAAATTAAATATGGATGAAGAATGAATGACCTTTAGTATAACATGTACCTTAATTTTTTTTTTTTTTTTTTTAAGTTGAAGTCTCGCTCTGTAGCCCAGGCTGGAGTGCAGTGGCACAATCTCAACTCGCTGCAACTTCCGCCTCTCTGGTCCCGGTTCAAGCAGTTCTCCTATCTCAGCCTCCCAAGTAGCTGGGATTATAGGCATGAGCCACCATGCCCAGCTAATTTTTGTATTTTTTAGCAGAGGCGGGGTTTTCACCATGTTGGCCAGTCTTGTCTTGAACTCCTGACCTCATGATCCGCCTGCCTCAGCCTCCCAAAGTGTTGAGATTATAGGTGTGAGCCACCTGCGCCCGGCCCATGCACCTTAATTTTTAGGTTAGTGAACATGAAAGCTGAAAAGTCATAAACTTGAATGCGTACACTTTTTTTTTTTTCTTTCCAACTTTTATTTTAGGTTCAGGGATACACGTGCAGATTTGTTACATGGGTAAATTGTGTGTGACAGGAGTTTGGTGTAGATTATTATATCACGCAGGTAACGAGCATAGTACTCAAAAGGTAGTTTTTTAATCCCCACCCTCCTCCCTACTTGTACCTTCAGGTAGGTCTTAGTGTCTTATTCTTCGCTTTTTAGTGTCCATTGTGTACACGTTATTTAGCTCCCACTTAAAATTGAGAACATGCAGTATTTGACTTTCTTTTCTGTGTTAATTTGCTTAGGATCATGGCTTCCAGCAGCATCTGTGTTGCCGCAAAGGATGTGATTTCATTCCTTTTTATGGCTATGTAGTCCATGGTGTGTATTAATACCACATGATTTAATTCCTTTTTATGACTATGTAGTATTCCATGGTGTGTATTAATACCACATTTTCTTTATGCAGTCCACCACTGTTGGACATCTAGGTTGATTTGATACCATGTCTTTGCTATTGTGAATAATGTTGCAATTAACATATGTGTGCATATGAATTTATAATAGAATGATTTATATTTAGGGTATATACCCAGTAATGGGATTGCCAGGTCAAATGGTACTTCTATTTTAAGTTCTTTGTGAAATCTTCAAACTGCTTTCCACAGTGGCTGAACTAATTTACATTCCCACCAGCAGTGTATAAGCATTTATTTTTCTCCATACCTTGCCTATATATATATATATATTTTTTTTTTTTTTTTTACTTTTTACCATTCTGACGCGTGAGATGCTGTCTCACTGTGGTTTGATTTGTATTTCTCTAATAGTTAGTGATGTTGAGCATTTTTTTTGTATGCCTGTTGGCTGCGTGTGTGTGTCTTCTTTTGGGAAGTGTCTGTTCATATCCTTTTAATAAGGGTTGTTTTTTGCCTGTAAATTTAAGTTCCTTATAGATTCTAGATATTAGACTTGTGTCAGATGCATAGTTACCAAATATTTTCTCCCATGCTATAGGTTTTATGTTTACTCTGTTGATAGTTTCTTTTGCAGTACAGTAGCTCTTTAATTAGGTTTAATTAGGTTGCACTTCTCAACTTCTGTTTTTGTTGCAGTTGCCTTTGGTGTGTCTGTCATGAAAGCTTTGATGGGGCCAAAGGCCGGAATGGTGTTTCCTAGGTTTTCTTCTAGGGTGTTTTTTTTTTTTTCCCTTGACTTCCTCTCTTCTAGGGCTTTTATAGTTTTAGGTTTTACATTTAAGTCTTTAATCCATCTTGAGTTGATTTTCACAAGTAGTGAAAGGAAGGAGTCCAGTTTCTATCTTCTGCTTATGGCTAGCCAGTTATCGCAGTACCGTTTGTTGAATAGGGAGTCCTTTCCCCATTGCAAGTTTTTGTTAACTTTGTTAAAGATCAGATGGCTGTAGTTGTGAAGCTTTATTTCTGGGTTATCTAACCTGATCCGTTGTTCTGTGTATCAGTTTTTGTACCAACACCATGCTGTTTTGGTTACTTTAGCCTTGTAGTATAAAGTCAGGTAGCATGATGACTCTAGCTTTGTTCTTTTTGCTTAGGATTGCTTTGGCTAGTTGGGCTCTTTTGGTTCCATATGAATTTTAGAAGAGTTTTTTTTTTCTTCCCACTTACGTGAAGAATGGCCTTGGTGATTTAATATCAGTAGCACTGAATCTGTAAATTGCTTTGGGCAGTATGGCCATCTTAAATAATACTGATTCTTCTATCCATGAGCAAAGAATGGTTTTCTATTTGTGTCATTTCTGTTTTCTTTAAGCAGTGTTTTATAATTCTCCTTATGGAGATCTTTCACTTCCTGGTTAACTGTATTCGTAGGTATTTGTATGTGTGTGGTGGGGAAAGAGGAATGCTGCTGTGAATGGGATTGCATTCTTGATTTGGCCCTCAGATTGGGCATTATTGGTGTGTAGAAATGTCACTTATTTTTGTATATTGATTTTTGCATCCCGAAACTTTGCTGAAGTTATTAGTCATATCTAGGTGCCCTTGGGCAGAGACTGGGGTTTTCTAGTTAGAGAATCATATCATTTTATGTAGAGAGAGTTTGACTTTCTCTTGGCTACCTGTTATTTCTTCCTCTTGCTTGACTGCCCTGGCTAGAACTTCCAGTACTGTCTTTAATAGGAGTGGTGAGAATGGGCATTTTTGTCTTGTTCTGGTTCTCAAAGGGAGTGCTTCCAGCTTTTGCCCACTCAGTATGATGTTAGCTGTAGTTCTGTCATAGATGGATCTTATTACTTTGAAATATGTTTCTTTAATACTTAGATTGTTAAGGGGTTTTTAACATAAAGGGATTCTGAATTTTATCAAAAGCCTTTTGTTTACTGAGATGATCACGTGGTTTTCTTAGTTCACTTTATGTGATAAATCACATTTATCAATTTGCATATGTTGAACCAACCTTGTATCCCAGGAATAAAGCCTACTTGATCATGGTGGATTAGCTTTTTAATGTACTGCTGGATTGGTTTGCTAGTATTTTGTTGAGGATATTTGTATCTATGTTCATCAGGGATATTGGCCTGAAGTTTTCTTTTTTTGTTGTATCTCTGCCAGGTTTTGGTATCAGAACGATACTGGCCTTATAGAATGAGCTAGGATAGAATAATATCTCCTCAATTTTTTGGAATAATTTTGTATTTTATTAATATATGTCTGGTAGAATTTGTGACTCTGTCTGGTCCAAGCCTTTCCCAATTGGTAGGATTTTTATTACTGATTCAACGTCAGAACTCATTATTGGTCTATTCAGAGTTTCAGCTTCTTCTTGGTTCAATCTTGGGAGGTTGTATGTTTCCAGGAATTTATCAATTTCTTCTTCTAGGCTTTCTAGTTTGTGTACATAGTGGTGTTCATAATAGTCTCTGAGGTTTTTTTGTATTTCTGTGGGGTTGGTGGTAATGTTTCCTTTGTCATTTCTGATTGTGTTTATTTGGATCTTCTCTCTTTTTTTATTAGTCTAGCTAAGGTCTTTCAGTCTTATTTTTTCACATAACTTCTTGGGCTGGGCATGGTGCCTCATGGTAAAAATTAGCTGGGCATGGTGGCACATGCTTTTAGTCGCAGGTATTTGGGAAGCTGATGCAGGAAAACCACTTGAACCTAGAAGGTGGAGGTGCAGTGAGCTGAGATCGCACCATTGCACTCCAACCTGGGCAACAGAACGAGATTCCATCTCAATAATGGCCAACATTTTGTTTCATCGATCTTTTGTATGGTTTTTCACATCTCAGTTTTATTCAGTTCAGCTCTGATTTTGATTATTTCTTTTCTTCTGCTAGCATTGGTATTGGTTTGCTTTTGTTTTTCTAGTTCCTCTAGGTGTAATGTTAGGTTGTTTATTTGAGATCTTTTTAATGCTTTCATATGGGCATTTAGAGCTATAAACTTCTTAACACTGCTTTAGCCATGTCCCAAAGATTCTTGTATGTTGTAGCTTTGTTTTAATCAGTTTTGAAGAATTTTTCTATTTCTGCCTTAATTTCATTGTTTAGCCCAAAGTTAGTAATCAGCGGATTATTTTGTGAGAGATCTTCCCGGTATTGATTTCCATTTTTGTGCTGTGGTCTGAGAATGTGGTTGGTATGATTTTAAGAATCATAATTTGTTGAGAATTGCTTTACGGCTGAGCATATGGTATGTGCCATGTGCAGTTTTAGAGTATGTGCCTTGTGCAGATGAGGAGAATGTATATTCTGCTGTTGGGTGGAGTGCTCTGTAGATATCTGTTAGGTGCATTTGGTCAAGTGTTAAGTTCAGGTCCTGAATATCTTTGTTACTTTTCTGCTTCAGTGACCTGTCTAATACTGTCAGTGGGGTTTTGAAGTCTGCCACTATTATTGTGTGGTTATCTTAAGAGTCTATAGGGGCCGGGCGCGGTGGCTCACGCCTGTAATCCCAGCACTTTGGGAGGCCAAGGCGGGTGGATCACGAGGTCAAGAGATCGAGACCATCCTAGTCAACATGGTGAAACCCCGTCTCTACTAAAAATAGAAAAAATCAGCTGGGCATGGTGGCACGTGCCTGTAATCCCAGCTACTCAGGAGGCTGAGGCAGGAGAATTGCCTGAACCCAGGAGGCGGAGGCTGCGGT
>NW_016107486.1:346592-352238 GCF_001604975.1 Cebus imitator | reverse complement strand
GGGGGGGGGGACATAGGAATGGTAACATCTGTTCTTTTTTGATTTTCATTTGCTTGATTTTTGTTTATCCCTTTATTTTGAACCTATGGGTGTTATTGCAGGTGAGATTGGTCTCTTGAAGACAGCATACAATTGTGTTTTGCTTCTTTATCCAATTTGTCATTCTGTACCTTTTAAGTGGGGCATTTAGTTTGTTTACATTCAAGGTTAATATTGATATTAATATTATTATTATCGGTGTGGATTTGATCTGTTACTGTGTTGTTAACTGGTCATTATGTAGACTTGGTTATGTAGTTGCTTCAAAGTGTCATTGGTCCGTGTACTTCAGTGTGTTTTTGTGGTGGCTGGTAATAGTCCTTCATTTCCATGCTTATCACTCCTTTAAGGACCTCTTGGAAGGCAGGTCTGGTGGTAATGGATTCCCTTAGCACTTGCTTGTCTGAAATGAATTTTATTTCTCCTTGGCTTATGAAGCTTAGCTTGGCTAAATATGACATTCTTGGTTGAAATTTCTCTTTTTTAAGGATGCCGAATATAGGCCCCCAATCTCTTCTGGCTTGTAGGGTTTCTGCAGAAAGGTCTGCTGTTAGCCTGATGGGTTCCCTTTGTAGGTGACCTGCCTCTTCTCTCTGTCTTTAGTATTTTTTCTTTTGTGTTGACCTTGGAGATTCTGATGACTGTATGTCTTGGGGATGGTCGTCTTATATGGTATTGTGCAGGAGTTTTCTGAGTTCCCTGAATTTGAAAGTCGACCTCTCTAGTGAGTTTGGGGAAATTTTCACGGATGGTATCCTCAAATAGTGTTTTCCAAGTTGCTTGCTGTCCCTCCCTCTCTTTTAGGGATGCTAGTAAGTCGTAGGTTTTGGTCTCTTTGCATAATCCCCTATTTCTAGGAAGTTTTCTTCATTTCTTTTCGTTCTTTTTTGTTTCTTTCATCTGACTGAGTTGATTGAAAGAACTCTCCTTGAGCTCTGGGAGTCTTTCCTCAGATTCTCCTTTTCTGTTGTTAATACTCGCAAATAATTATGAAATTCTTGTTGTGAATTTTTCAACTCTATCAGACCAGTTTGGTTCTTTCTTAAAATGGCTATTTTGTCTTTCAGCCCTTGTATTATTTTATTGGATTCCTTAAGTTACATGGATTGGGTTTCAACTTTGTCCTGAATCTCGATCTTTGTTGCCCTCCAAATTCTTAATTCCATGTCTGATGTTTCAGCCATTTCAGCCTCACTAAGAACCATTGCTGGAGAGGCAGGCAGTATGGTCGTTTGGAGGTATGACACTTTGGTTTGTTGAGTTGTCTAGTTCTTGTGCTGGTTCTTTCTCAGCTATGTGGGCTTTGAAGTTGCTGTCGTTTGAATGAGGCTTTTACTTTTATATTCTTTGATGCCCTTGATCTGACTGTGGCATAAGTTGGGTTCATTTGACTGGCTTCATTTCAGAATGCTTTCGGGGGCCAAGGCTCAGCTCAGAACTCCTGAGCTGTGTGCTCTAAACCTGGAGGTCTGGGTCCAGGGCTATTTCTTTGTTCTCTGGCCCTTCAAAGTTAAGCACTTGGCATGCTGGAGGGACTGAGGTGTTCCTGGTCCATTGGCAATAACATTCCAATGTGGGGATGCCTGCAAAAGCACTTTGTCAGGGTGGTGGCAGCAGGGTCCACACACATATGCAGGTGGTTGTGGCATGATGGGTTCTATGGGTGTGTGGTGATGGGGTGGTGGAGTCTGCGCCCATGTGCACCAGTGGTGCATGCACTTTTAATTAGACTTACCTGGCTAGAGGAGCCATCATGAAATGGTTTCCAACAAAGTTTTGACAAAGCAAGTCATTCCAACTACTTTCTCTTGGTATAGACTAACATGTACCTTGACAGAAACTTCTGAAGTATAATATTCACATTTAAGAGGAATACAACTTTCAAAAGTTCTTAAATTTCTCTGAAATGGACACATTTGTATGAGTTGCTGGAAGATGATGTGCGTTTTTAAAGCTTATTCTCACATCAAAATTCATTTTACCTTTCTTTCCAATGCATACATTTATGCTATAAAGTTCTCTCTCTAAGCATAGCTTGAGTTGGATCCCACAAGTTTTTAGGTCATAGGTTCCTTATCAAAATATTTTTAAATTGATTTTAACTTTATCATATCAATAACTGGAAAATATGTTTTGTATTTTCTAATCCTTTGGGAATTAGTGTGAAGAATTCTGTAGCTTTTAGGCACAACATTTGTTAACATTGTTGAGAACTTGTAATTTCCTTAAGAATTTCTTGGGTTCTATAATTTTGCTTAGAGCTGTTGACAAAAGTCCAACTTTATAAAAGTGTGTACGTTTCCCCATCAGGTCTGTCATATTTTGTTTTATATATTTCTCATCCTGTATATGAAATATACCTTCCTATTAGATTAATCCATTTATGAAATATCTTTTCTTTTTAAAAAATTTCTAGCGATAGTTTTCACCTTAAAGACGTGCATATCATATTAGTAGAGTTTGTTATCTTTTTTCTGGCCAGTACTTATATTGTAGAACTTCTTTTCTTTACTCTTACTTTCAATACTTTTAGCATTTCTGTATCTTATATTTAAGTTATATTACTTATAAACAGTTTCTAGGTTTTTTAAAAATCCAATCTGATCATCTGTCTTTTAAATGGCCTATTGATTCTGTTTGCTTTTAATATACCTTTAATGTGATGTAGACACTGGGCCTTGAACATGAGTAGAATTTCAACAGGGCTGAGAATGGGTAGGAAGCAGTCCATACACCGGAAGTAACATAACAAAACAACGGAAATAAAAATGAATTGCATGCCAAGGGATAGGTGGGTAGATAGATCTTCCTGCTGGTGCAGAAGGACGAGTAGGCAGCAGAGGGTGACTGGGGACTTGTCTGTAATAGTGAAGAATTTAGACAAATCTTGGGTGCCCCCCAACAGTATATGCTCCAGACTGTGCTAGGTCCTTGCCCAGGTCGGAGCATATACTAGAAATTATCACGTTTTCCCAGAACTGTTTCTGACACTTTGATATATTTTCATTTCATTCTAAGACATAGTTCTTGCAGTTAATTCAATTGAAAAAATAAAACAAGATCTGAGAAAATATGCCAGATGTGTTGTTGTTTTCTCCACATGAGCCAGTTCTCAGACATCAGCTGAGTGTCCTACAATCCCGTTCAATCCTGTCATTATCTACTACCTATCTGGATTTAGTGTCAGATCCCACCAGTTAAAGGCTCAGCCCACAAGACTGCCCTCAGTTCAGATGCTAATTGCAAGTTCAGCTCTTGTACTCCTAACTATAAATTAGGGGTTCCCATGACCCCCTCCTTGGGTTAGGCAATTTGCTAGAATGACTCCCAGAACTCAAGAAAACACTTTATTTACGTTTATTGGTTTATTATGGAGGACATAACTCAGAAACAGCCAAATGGAAGAGATGCTTAGGGTAAGGTGGAGCTTAGGGTAAGGTAGATACGTGGAAGAACAGTACACAGAGCTTCCATACGCTCTGTAGGAACACCGGCTTCTCAGCACCTCCATGTCTTCACCAACCCAGGAGGGGTTGTTTTTTTTTTTTTTAAATTTTGTTTTTGTTTTTGAGACAGTCTTGCTCTGTTACCCAGGCTGGAGTATAGTGGCACAATCTCAGCTCACTGCAGCCTCCGCCTCCTGGGTTCAAGTAGTTATCCTGATTCAGCCTCCTGAGAAGCTGGGATTACAGGCATGCACCTGGGTAATTTTTGTATTTTTAGTAGAGACAGGGTTTACCTCATGTTGGTCAGGCTGGTCTTGAACTCCTGACCTAATGGTCTGCCTGCCTCGGCCTCCCAAAGTGCTGGGATTCACAGGCGTGAGCCACCACGACTGGCCAGTACAGGAGTTTTTACAGAGTTTAATTTTTGGCTTTCCCAGAGGTTGATTGGTGGGGCTGAAAGTTCCAACCCTCTAATCACCTGGTATTTCTGGTGAGGAGCCCAACCTGAGGCAATCTATGGGCCCTACCCTGTAGCAGTTAATTAACCAAAAACTTCCTGAGTACAAGGGAATCCTCATGAATAACAAAAGACACTGCCATCATTCAGGAAATCCCAAGGGTTTTAGGAACTCTGCGCCAGGAACCAGGGACAAAGACCAAATACATTTTGTATTATATCACACAAGATATAATACAATATTATTGTAATTAATATTACAATAATATTAATATTGTAATATCAAAAGTTATAGTAATAAAGTAATTAAAAAAGCAAAATTAATAAAGTAATATTAAAAGTTCAGAAAAATGAACAATAGGTGTTTAATAAAAAGGAGTATGGGCTGGGCGCGGTGGCTCACGCCTGTAATCCCAGCACTTTGGGAGGCCGGGGCCAGTGGATCATGAGGTCGAGACCATCCTGGCCAACGTGGTGAAACCCCATCTCTACTAAAAATACAAAAAATTAGCGGGGCGTGGTGGTGTGTGCTTGTAGTCCCAGCTACTCGAGAGGCTGAGGCAGGAGAATCGCTTGAAACCGGAAAACGGAAGTTGCAGTGAGCTAGGATCGCAACTGCACTCCAGTCTGAAGATAGAGTGAGACTTTGTCTCAAAAATAAAATAAAAAGGAATATGCCTGAGGAGGAAGTGAAAATCGAACTGGCCCCTGGCATACATGCTGTAATTGTATTTTTTCCTTGTTGTCCTTACTAGACCACCAAATCCATGCTGGTAAGGATCACATCTCTTCTGTGGCTGCAGAGCTTCGCGCATAGTTCTTGGTACAGAGAAGGTACTCAACAAGTATGTGGAAATGAATGAGGGAGGAGCGAGCTGCCAGCCTAACAGCAGAGTGTTAAGGAGGAAGAGCAGAGTGAATTCTGCTCCCTGGAGAGCGAGGATGCCAGGATGAGAGGCTCATGGGGTTTTGAGCAGGAACAGAGGGAAAATATCGGTCTAGCATGATGTCCTTGTGGCTGTCAGTCATGCCTTTCTTTGTCACTAGCAGGGGTTATTAATTGTGGATTGAGTCTGTGGAAATGGAATGGAATGGGGAAGACCTATGGGAAAAGCATAAGGAAGCCTGGACACTGTCTGTACTGCTCAGTAAGCTCTGCCCATCTGGCAGTCTCATGCCCTAGGAAGCCAGACTGCTTTTTTCACCCTCTGCTCAGCTGCTTTCCAGTTCAATTCCAGTTCCGAGAATGAACAGGATCACCCTTCAGAATGTTTCCCTACACAGACCTGGACTGTGTCTCAGTTGCTAGTTCTCATTGTCCTTAAGACAGGTCATTGTTGCTTTAACTACAAGTACCTCTTTCATTTCTTGCCAGAGGAAACAAATTTTCTGTTTATGTTCACAGATTTCAGTGGAATGAATGAAAGTTTAAAATGTGGTAGTAAATTTACTGCAGATATACTGTAACTTACTGGAATCCCTAATTGTTACTTTTCTGTGATCACATATATACCATTGTTTTTCCCTTTTAAAATTTTAATTGTTGAGTTAAAAAATTTAGAAATTGCCGGGCGCGGTGGCTCAAGCCTGTAATCCCAGCACTTTGGGAGGCCGAGGCGGGTGGATCACGAGATCAAGAGATCGAGACCATCCTGATCAATATGGTGAAACCCCGTCTCTCTACCAAAAATACAAAAAATTAGC
>NW_016107486.1:294408-346509 GCF_001604975.1 Cebus imitator | reverse complement strand
GTGAGCCGAGATCGCGCCATTGCACTCCAGCCTGGGTAACATGAGTGAAACACCGTCTAAAAAAAAAAAAAAAAAAATTTAGAAATTTATAAAACATTTTCAGAAAATGTACAGTTCTTTATCATGATGATACTTTTTAAGCTCAGTTTTCTCTTAGATTTAATAATACTTTTTAATCTAGATTTATCTAGGGTTTTTTGCGTTTTTTTCCCCCCCCGAGAGATGGAGTCTTGCTCTTTTGCCCAGGCTAGAGTGTACTGGCATGATCTTGGCTCACTGCAACCTCTGCCTCCCGAGTTCAAACGATTCTCCTGCCTTAGCCTCCCTAGTAGCTGGGACTACAGGCATGCGCCACCACACTCTAATTTTTGTATTTTTAGTAGAGACAGGGTTTCACCGTGTTGGCCAGGCTGGTCTCGAACTCCTGACCTCAGCTGATCTGCCCTCCATACCTGGCCTGTCTAGGTTTTGTTAACGTCATTTTTTAAATTCAGATTTTCAATTGTGTGCATTTTTGATCCCCAGGTGATTTGAATTCAGAAGAATGTTTAGAATGAGTCTTTTTGACTCTGTACAATGAGGAAAGGCCTCTTTACTTTCTAAACAATGTATGTTTATAGACTTACATTGATACTTAGTTGATGGCGTAAGGCTGTACTATTCTATAGGAAAGAGATTCCCAAGGTTTTCCTGTTTTAAAAATTTCCAAATGACACATAAGAGTATTCTTAAATTTACTCAAGCTGCAGACCATCCTTAGAATCACAGACCTCTCAAAATAACTATAGCACCAGAAATCTATGGTCCAGGTCTTGAATAGCTCAGTACTTTCGAGAACTAAAATAGGAAATGAAAACCATTTAAAAATAACTGTCCCATTTAAAAATAACTATTGAGATTTTTAAAAAATTGGATGTTTATTTTCAACTCTAGTTTAAGTGTATACTTGATGCTCTGATGAAAACAAATTGTCATCCTTTGAAATATTTAGGTTAAAGGAAAACAATGGCACTTAGATACTTTTGGACTCAAGGTTACAGGAATAAGGTTAAGTTATTTCAACACAGCAGAGGGTAGAGATAGTGGGAATGAATCCAGACTTCGAGTACTTTTACTTGAAACTAGAAAAATGGACTGCTTCATAGTGTCCTGGGCCTTGTTGCAACATGGTGGCTGGCTGACTAGTATTAACAGAAAAAGGTCTGGGCCTCAGTTTTTTCTTTTTGGATGTTTGCATTGATAAACCAAATATTTCCCAATAGTGTCTTCTTCCATATGATGTTATTCAGATGGTAGTTTGGTAACTATGGGAGCTCAAAGATCTCACAGTGCCTCCTCCTCAGCCTCCCATAGGGAATTGTACAATGAAACTAATGGTTAAAAAGAATTGAGCTCTTCTCAGGCACTGTGGGAGACGGCTTAACACAGATTATGTCAGTGAATTCTCCCAAACTCTTGTGATAGCTCTGATTTGTAGATGAGGAATGGTTGTGAATCTCAGAAAAATTAAGTAACTTACCTAAGGTACTCAAGCAGGTAAATTGCTGAGCTGATCCAGAGCTTGAGCTTCTTAAACTCACCATGTGTGGGAAATATCACCAGGCTTGGTAAAGAGAAGAGCTCAGCAAGTGGAAGCTCTAATTCTAACCACAGAAAAATTAGGAGTAGTCATTTTATCACCAAATAGGAATGGAGAACTGATTGGGCTGTTGGAATATATTTTTTACAGCAGTCCTGGACATCACTCATAGCCATGTGTACGTTCTTTGTCTTTCATTGTGGGTTGAACCCTGCAGCTGCTGGGAAGGAAGGTGCATGGATGCTGATATTATAGCCCTTCATTTCATTTTTCCTGTAATTATGTTAGTTGAAACCTCTGATTGACATCTATATATGATCCGAACTTGCATTAAAACAAGTTTTGTGAGTGGTCTGACGAGTATTTATGGACTTAATTCATATCATGGTGACTGGTTTCAAAGATCTGCAAAAGGAACCAGCTCAATACAATCACTAGTGCCAGTTGTACTGTTGCACAGAGATATATTTTTTATAAATGAAAAAACCTTTGAAGCTGAGTGTCTTAATTTGCTAGGGTTGCAGAAACAAAGTACCAGGAACTGGGTGGTTTAAACAACAGAAATTGATTGTCTCACAGTTCGGGAGGCTGGAGTCGGAGGTGAAGATGTTTGCAGGATTGCCTCCTTCTGGGGGCTGTGAGAAAATCTGTTCTATGCCTCTCCTCTGGCTTCTGGTATGGCAATCTCTGGCATTTCCCTGGCTTGTAGAAACATCACCATGATCTCTTCCTTCATCTTCACAGGGTATTTGCCCTGTGTGTGTGTGTGTGTCTGTCTCCAAATTTTCCATTTTAATAAGGACACCAACCATAATGGATAAATAAGCCTACCCTAATGACTTAATGATCTTTGTAAAGAGTCTCTCTCCAAATAAGGTCACATTCTGAAGTACAGGGAGTTAAGACTTCCTTTAACACTGAGCATGGCCAACTGTATATCACACACACCCTTTCTCTGGTGAGTCTACCCTCCCAACTGCCCTAGCTGAGGTGTTATAGAATGTCCAATTCACTGAAGAAGTCCTATTTCATAGGGTGCAGCTCCTGTCCAGAATAATATGAAAATAATAAAGCCACAGTGATTCAAAATTGAAAATTGTCCCTTCTGCCAGCCCAATCCTGCTTCAGGCTTAGAAGCCTGCAGTGGAAAAGTTAATGTCGTTGGCTTCCTTCCTCGCTCCACCTCTTCTCCTCACTTCTGCTGTTTGCAACCCTTACAGAATCGGGCCTAGAGAGGCTTAAGGGACAAAAGCTGTTCAATTGATGGCTGGGATGTATGCCTTTGGCTCAGGTGCTTTCTGGATGGCAGATGTGTGCTTCTCCTTGGTATGTTCCTGGGAGATCCTCCTGCTAAGCCTCCCCCTTCAGCTCTCTTGATGCAGTGCGCCTCTCCTCCAGCTGACCCTTGCTTTTGGTGCTCCACCCCCTACTAGTGACTTCCCGCTCTCTAAGTTGTACTCTCTTGGAAAACTCTCTTTTTAAAAGCAACTCCATGTCAGTTATCTTCCATGGAGTTTGATTTGGTTCATGGGAAACAAGAACATTTGCTGTTAGTGGAGGTGTGATCTACTCCCAGTGCAGCCTTTTAAACTCAGCTGATGGGTAGACAGAGCTCAGCCACAGTGTCTCACCTTTAGACTTACTATTCAGGCTTGAATCAAATCCTACTGTCTGTGTCCATCTAAGTCCGGTAGTTGCTTGTCTAGCTCTTCAGGTAGTGCCCTAGAAGCCTTCCCAGGCAGGTGTGAGGTGAAGGATAGCATTCTTCTCTTTTCCCACATAGACAGAGGCAGGAGTGGATACACTGTACACTCACACCCTCCAGCAACATATGCTTCTCAGACCTCTTCAACCTTAGCTTATAGGCAGCTAGAGGAGACTGAGTGGCTAAGATGAGCAGAGTTAGATAAAGCTTCACCCTTTGCAAGTGCCACATGGATGGGTCCATTCTGTGTCTCTATGCAGGTGTTAACTATGCCACTCCAGGAGGTATCTCAACAGCTAAAGGAGAGGGAAGAAGACTGGAGTTGGTATAGTATCATTTGCAGAGGAAAACAAATGACTGTATCTTGTTACAGAAGAAGACTGGGCCATCAAATGTGAATTTGGAGGGCATCCCTTCATTTCATTTAGACTTGTAAGCATCAGGAAACACATTTAAATACAAAATTTCTTATGTCTGTTTTGTCAATTTGTAGAAATTGACACAATTTTTTTTTTCTTTCTTTCTGTTTCTGAGACGGGGTCTTGCTCTGTCCCCCGGGCTGGCATGCAGTGGCACGATCTCAGCTCACTGCAACCTCCGCCAACTGGGTTCAAGTAATTCTCCTGCCTCAGCCTCCCGAGTACCTGGGATTACAGGCACCCCTCACCACCACACCTGGCTTTTTTTTTTTTTTTTGGAGAGACGGGGTTTCATCATGTTGGCCAACCAGGCTGGTCTTGAACTCCTGACCTCAGGTGATCCGCCCGCATCGGCCTCCCAAAGTGCTAGGATTACAGGCATGAGCCACCACACCCAGCCTGTTTCTTTAGCACATTTGGATTGACTTAGCGAAAGAGAACTAACCTATTATAGCTTCCCATTTTTGCCCATGTGACTGTACAGTATCTCTGAAGAATGTTTTCTTATACCAGAGGGCAATGGAAAGGGTGTGTGTGTGTTGAATCCAAAAGCAGTACTGTGTTCATTGTTTTATTCTACAGGATCTTTCTGCTCTAAAGATACAATATAAACATTAGTTCTTTGCTGTATTTAATTTTATTGCAATAGAATCCATTCGGCATTTTAAAACGTGATTGTATCTCTATAGAAAATCAGATTTGGAATAAGAAAAGATTAGCTCAAGTTCATTGCATTTGTATTATTTACTTGGATAATTATTGTTTATTTGCCTATGTAGTATAAAAGCATTAATTCCTTAGGCCTTAAGAAAATAGATCATACTAGGTAGAAGAGATCACAGGGACCCTAAGTTGAAGAAAGTAGAAATTTCAGTAATAAAACCTGATATGCAGATAAGCAGCACTATTAAAACCAACTTGTTTTGACAGTTAAGTCGAAAATAAATATAGGGGCCAGGCACGGTGGCTCACGCCTGTAACACCACCACTTTTGGAGGCCGAGGTGGGTGGATCAGTTAATGTCAGGAGTTTGAGACCAGCCTGGCCAACATGGTGAAACCCTGTCTCTACCAAAAATAGAAAAATTAGCTGGGTTTGGTGGCACGTGTCTATAATCCCAGCTATTCAGGATGCTGAGGCAGGAGAATCGCTTGAACCTGTGAGGCAGAGGTTGCAATCAGCCAAGATTGTGCCACTGCATTCTGGCCTGGGTGACAGAGCGAGACTCTGTTTCAAATAAATGTCAATCTATCTGTCTTTCAAGAATAAGCCTAAAATAGTTGTGGAAGACAGGATAATATATGAAGTATCACTTGTTACTTCACGGTCGTGGCGGGACAAGGAACCTAAAGACATTGGTACTGCTCTCACTGGGAAAGGAGAAGGGAGGCCCAGTGGTTAATTCTTTGTATCTTAAGTATTTGGACATAAAGAATAAAATGGGAGTATATAGGTGTCTTATTCCATTTTGTGTTGCTATAAAAGAATACCTGAGACTAGGTAATGGATAAAGAAAAGGTTTATTTAGCTCAAGGTTCTGCAGGCTGGGAAAGTTCTGCAAGCCCTGGTTTCTGGGGAGGCTTTTTATAAAGCTGTGTCACAACATAGCAGAGAAGGTCAAAGAGGAAGTGGATAACTGCAAAGATAGAAAACCTGAGGAGCATCCTGGCTTTATAACAGCCTCCATTCATGGGAACTCATCCATTTCCACAGGAACCAATCAGTTTCATCAGAGCGAGAACTCACTCACTACTACGTGAAGGGCATCAAGCCATTTATTAGGGATCTGCCACCATGATTCGGATATCTCCCACTAGGCTCCACCTCCCAAGACTGCCACATTGGAGATCAAATTTCAGTATGAGTTTTGATAGGAACAAATCAAATCCAAACCATAGCAGTAGGCAGCATAGAAAACCAATAAACCTGAAAATAAACTGAGATAGGAAATGAATACAGAAATATATTACATATTAAATGGACAAAGACATATTAAAAGCTTGCATTCCCTAGACATTGTATACTAATAGGACCTATAGTTGTAAACATTAAATTGTGGAGTTACAAAGATGCAATATGAAATAATACTAACACAGAAAAGTTTGCTTCTGGTTATATGCCATATTTTATACAAAAAGAAGGAAACCTCTAGTGGATGAAAACAAAAGTAATCAAAGTTTTTAATGAGTATTGGCCAAGCATGGTGGCCCACGCCTATAATCCCAGCACTTTGGGAAGCCAAGGCGGGCAGATCACTTGAGGTCAGGAATTCAAGACCAGCCTGGCCAACTTGGTGAAACACCATCTCTACTAAAAATACAAAAATTAGCCTGGCTTGATGGCAGACGCCCATAATCCCAGCTACTTAGGAGACTGAGGCAGGAGCATTGCTTGGACCCAAGAGTCAGAGAAGGTTGCAGTGAGCCAAGATCATGCCACTGCACTTCAGCCTGGTGACAAAGTGAAACTAAGTCTCAAAAAAAAAAAAAAAATTTTTTTTTTTTTTTATTTTAAGGAGCATTAACAAGAGCAGTACCTATTTATTTTTGTACATCATATGCCCCCAAAAAGAAAAACCCAGTTTCAGGTATGAGCTAAGGTGTTGTTTGAGTTGTGTATTTTAAATCATCACTGATTTTTGTTTCATACAAAATTGGCTTTCGGATTTTTAGAACTTTCACAGATAGTTTTAGAACTGTCCTTCCAGCTATGGGAAATCATTATTAACCAGTATGACAACTAGCCACATTCTGTGATGGTATTTCACTTCCTAATGCATTGTGGGAAGTTGGCTTTCCTCTTAAAAACGCAATTGCACTTTCATCCTGCCAGAGGGCTTAGAAACATGCAGCTACCGATTTATTGTCCCCAAAGCCCCTAGAAGGTATAGCAGAGAACTGGAAATTTAAAAATCATTTTATATTTGTTAATTTATCCATCCATTTAAGTTATTTGTTGAAAGCTTCTTATGTGATAAACAAGTATGTTGAGATGTTCAGACAGAGTGATTAAGACATGTCCCTGTGCTGAAGGAACTCAATCTTCTGGGGTTTTTTTCTTCATATCTTCCCCCAAATTTTTAACTTTATATAAATTTAGACTTGGTTTCTGTTGAGTGTTTTAGTAATTTGAGACATTTTATTGCAGTACAGTGCAAAGTATTAATGGGCTAAGTATATTAAATGTTATATTTGTAAGATCTCTTGCTTTGTCTGTGACCATGAAAGTCTCAGTGAAAAGGACCCTAAATCATAGCTCTGGTTTAAATGTTTCTCAACATTATTGCAGAGACTCTCCAACTTGTGCCTTCTGACCATGCAAATGAAACTTCCAACAGCACTATGAAACTACCAACTACAGCTGCCTCAGTCTCCAGCAATAAGACAGTCACCACCATGAAACCCACAGCAGCAGCTAATACGACAACACCAAGGATGGTCTCAACAAATACAACTGCCACCTTCAAGTCTACACCCAAAACAACAAGTGTTTCACAGAACACATCTCAGATAGCAACATCCACGATGCCCATAGCTCACAATAGTTCAGTGACATCTGTTTCTTCATCAGTAACAAGTATGTATTAAAGTTGACCTGTTTTTCCTATGCTGCAAGTAGTTAAATGCCACATTTAGGCCATCATCTTATCTGGCAAAAACATATAGAAATTTTATATGCCTAGATTTCCCTTAAATCCTAGTTTTAGAAAATCAGCATTATAATTATAATGTTTAAAAAAAAAAAAAAAAAAAAGCATTAAAGGCTTTTTTGTTTTTGTCCTAGTTACAGCAACTATGCATTCTGAAGCAAAGAAAGGATCCAGATTTGATACTGGGAGCTTTGTTGGTGGTATTGTATTAACGCTGGGAGTTTTATCTGTTCTTTACATCGGATGCAAAATGTACTACTCAAGAAGAGGCATTCGGTATAGAACCATGTAAGTTTTGAATGGCCAGGACTTAAAAAAAAAAAAAAATTGTTTCTGCACATCTTTAATTATGATAGAACATCAGGCAAGTGTTCATTTCAGTGATGAATAATTGATAGATTTATGAGTTATATTCCCATTAACCCTTCTGGCCCAAAGTAAATTGTTTATGTACAAGCTTGTGATTATAATTATTTGCAAATGAAAATGGATGTATCTACTTACAAAAATGTATTTTACTAGTGTCAAACACACTTTGCAAGAGACCAAAGTTAACCCACCCCCAAATTTTCACTTACTCATACCACTAATCATAAGAAATACAGTTCTCAGCAGGCTTAATATGTCTGTGTCTGTTGTAGTACTAAATAGCATCCTTGGTAAAAACATGGCTTTTTCTTTCCATGACAAAGATAAACAAAAGAAATTCCTCTGACAGCCTCATTGTCCCTGATAATTTAAATGAGTGGTTAGTATAAATAATATATCACTTTATCTGTAGCAAAACTGTCTTTTTAGATGTGCATTATCAACAAGACCTAATCAACAAACAATGTTTACCCTACATGTAGCTCTATAGGTCTTATGGTTTGGGAATATATCCAAACTTTTGTTGTGCTAATAGTCCTTTCGGTTTTTGTTTTTTGAGTCTTACATGTTGTCCTAGTTCACACTGATACAACAAAGTATCATACAGCTGGGTTCCTTAAACAACGGGCATTTATTTCTCACACTTCTGGAGGCTTGGAAGTCCAAGATCAGGGTGCCAACAAGTTTCAGTTCTGCTAATGGCCTTCTTCCAGGTTGCATACCACCAACTTCCCATTGTATCCTCACATGGCAGAAAGAAACTAGCTAGTTCTCTGACCTCTACTTGTAAGGGTATTAATTCTGTTCAAGGGGGCTCCACCCTCATGACTTAACTACCCCTCCAAGGCCCCACTTCAAAATATCATCACACTGGGATTAGAGTTTCAACATATTAATTAGGGTTTCAACATACTAATATTAATTAGGATTTCAATAAACCATTCCTCCTTTTGCATATATGCAAGAGCTAATTCATTTTTAAAAATTGTTAATGTATATAAATATTATCGAACGGATGACCTTTTCCAAAATTTGCTCTGTGGGTTAACATTTGACATACATGTGTCCCACACACAGAACTCCTATATCAAAAAGTTTGGGAAATGTTCAATTGAATAAAGTAAACTAAAACAGTTTACTGTAAGACTGCTTTAAGCCTTTAAAATGCTGATTTATATTATGATTTTCCAGGAAGGAATACAGTACGAATTGTTTCCCAAATTTTTAACCAAAATACTTGTTGAATGAATAAATCCTTCCTCTTGCCCCTTTTCAAGGGGAGCTAATACTGTCTGTCTCTTGGAACTAGTATTGTGTGGAATACATTTTGGAAAATGTTGGAATAGGCCATTGGAGGGAACCTTCCAGTTTTGATACTACATACGATTCAATACGCATAAAAGCAAATCAAACTTCTTGACAAATTTGTAAGAAGTACTAAATAAGAACATGAAAAAGTTTCCCAGATTTTCAATTTATTAATATAAGCTGAAAATAAACATCACATCATAAATGAAAATGGGATCTAACAGTTAACATTACTAATACTTAAATGAAAATGATAATTTAAGAACAGATTTTATTTATTTTTTGAGATGGAGTTCCCCTTTTGTTGTCCAGGCTGGAGTGCAATGGTGCAATCTCAGCTCACTGCAACCTCCGCCTCCCAGGGGTTCAAGCGATTCTCCTGCCTCAGCCCCCCGAGTAGCTGGGATTATAGGTGCCTGCCATCATGCCCAGCTAATTTTTTATTTTTAGTAGAGATGGGGTTTTGCCGTGTTGGCCAGGCTGGTCTCAAACTCTTGACCTCAGGATGATGTGCCCACCTCGGCCTCCCAAAGTGCTGGGATTACAGCATGAGCCACCACGCCCAACCTTAAGAACAGATTTTTAAAAGTTATATTTAAATAAAATTACATTATATATATTTATCATATCAAATTCCCTTTAGCTTCCAAGATCAGATGAGATCAGACATCTTCACAGTGGTGTGGCTGTAGGCTCAAACTAATTTTAAAAGAATATCAAGGTGGTGTTTTGTCAGATTAAAGGCATATTCAGAAACATTCTTTCTTTTTTAAGATCAGTGCACAAAAGAATATATAAAGTATGACTAAAAAGAGCGCTTTGCAGTGGGCAGGTCTGGGTAAACCTACCCTTAAAGTCTGAGGAAGCTAAGAGGCCAAAGGAAAAAAGGCTGACATACCCAGTTTCTCGGAAACTTTTTTTTTCTTTGAAACCTGGTCTGGCTCTGTCACCCAGGCAGGAGTGCAGTAGTACGATCTTGGGTCACTGCAACCTCAGCCTCCTGGGCTCAAGTGATCCTCTCATCTCAGCCTGCTGAGTAGCTGGGACTACAGGCATGCAGTGCCACACCAGGCTAATTTTTAAAGTTTTTGTAGAGATGACGGTCTCACTATTTTGCGTAGGCTGGTCTTCAAACTGTTGGGCTCAAATGATCCTCCGTTCTGACCTCCTAGAGTGCTGGGATTATAAGCATGAGCCACTGTGCCCAGCTAGAAGGAAATATTTAATAGGGATTTACAAACAGAAGCCATGTCTGTGTCTCTGATGGCAGCAAGACAAGACAGTGGTTCCCCATGCCATTAACCCCCAGATCCTTAACCACTACAGTATACTGGATACTTAAGGAACTTTACACAGAACAATGACAATTTTGGTTGTGAAGCTTGAAATTGTCCTAATGTTACTTTACTAACAAATATGAACATAAGTGGTTTTGACAACAATACAAAACAAAGTAATTGTAACTTTTAATATATTACAGAGATGAACATGACGCCATCATTTAAGGAAATCACGGACCAAGGAAGGAAGACAGATGGATGTAGCCCTATCAATTAATTTTGGTTTATTAATAGTTTAAAACAATATTCTCTTCTTGAAAATAGCATACAGGCCATGCATAAAATGTACAGTGTATTACATAAATATGTAAAGATTCTTCAAGGTAACAAGGGTTTGGGTTTTGTAATAAACATCTAGCGCTTATAGAATACAATGGTTTATATTCACTTTTTAGCAATTTCATAGTAAGACAAGTCCTATCTTTTTTTTTTTTTTTTTGTGGCATTGGTTACGTATGACCAGTAATTGAAAGATGTCATCACTGAAAGACAGAATGCCATCTGGGCATACAAATCAGGAATTTGTCACAGCACTCAGGATTTTGAGTATCTTTGTAGCTCACACAAAGAACTTCAGTGCTTTTCGGAGCTGGATATATCCTAATTACTAATGCTACACAACAGAAATTATACAATCAAGTGAATCAGATCTGAAGCACAATTTAAGAAAAACATCAACATTTTTTGTGCTTTAAACTGTAGTAGTTGGTCTGGAAACAAAATATACCAAGAAAAAGAAAATTTTCAAATAAAACCCAAAATAATACCTCTGCTTAGCCCTGTTAGAGATCCATTGAAGTATTGAAGAGCATATATGTTTATTAATAACTTCTTTTGAGCTTTTAATGTTGATGTAATTTTTGTTCTCTGTGTAATTTAGGTAAACCACAGTGTTTAAACATGATAATGTTTTAAAGACTTAGTTACTATTAAATAATCCTGGCATTATAGGGAAAAACTCCTAGAAGTTAGATTATTTGCTACTGTGAGAATATTGTCACCACTGGAAGTTACTTTAGTTCATTTAATTTTTATATTTCATGAATATTTTAAGAACTGTAGAGCTGCTTTCTGGAAGTTTTTAATGGAGTGTAAACACACCTAACTTTAAGAAAAAGAACCCCTTGTATGATTTTCAAAATAACATTTAGAATTTGATAGTAGTCATAACTATAGAGTAATACTGTGTTTATTAAGCCAAGGATTGTGGGACTTCCCTAGACTACTAAACTTGCAGGACGAAAATGCTGTTTTTTTTTCATGCACTGTCAGTTTTACTCAGAGATTTGGGGAAATGACATTTTTATACTGAAACACCAACATTTTCGAATAAATTCTTAGGAAGTTTTGAGAGGAATTTTTAGACAGGACGTTTTCTGCTTCCTGATTGGGATATTTCTTCAGATCCCTCCTCTTAGTCCATGCTGAAGGAGAGGTACTTTTAGATGCATTATGTTAATGAGAGAAAAAGCACAGTACTGCAGAGACACCAGTATTACCCAATGTATTCTGGAGTGTTTTCAGTTTTATAATAAAGTTTATATTCTAGCACATAAAACTCAGGGTCAAGTTTTAGCAAGAGAGGTATGTAGTCACAGTAAATACTAAGATTGCATTTCTATCTTAGAGGGCCAAAGTAAATCACACCAGTTTCTGAAGGTCCCAAAAACAGCTCAGATGTCCTAATGAACATGTGCCTACATTTAATAGGAATGAAATAAAACTGTTGTGGTCAGCTTTTGGTTTGCAGAGAATGCTAGATAAGAATTTTGAAATGGATTGTTTCTACTTGCTGTGCATTATAACCAATAATCTGAATACAGAAAAAAATTATCCAAAATATGGATATAATTAGATGTATGTAACGTGTAGACTATGGAAGAAATTTTTTTAAAAATCCATTTAGATTAGTTTGAAAAGAAATGTAGGCTGATGGCTGAGTTGTATATGTTGCTAACTTGGCCCTGACTGGTTATGCAACCATTGCTTCATTTCTTTGCAAAATGTAGTTAAGATATACTTTATACTAATGAAGGCCTTTAAAATTTGTCCACTGCATTCCTGGTATTTCACTACTTCAAGTCAGTCAGAACTTTGTGGACCGACCTGAAGTTTCTTCTTGAATACTTGTTTCTTTAGCACTTTGAAGATAGAAAAACCACTTCTTAAGTACTAAGTCATTTTTTGGTTTCAAATAGTTCAGTTATGTCTTTTCTCTGTACATAAGTAGATAATTTGTTACTTTCAAATACCAGTACTAGGCAGGTTTTTTTGTTGTTGTTATCTATAAAAATTGAAGGAAGTGGTTATGCAAAACAATATTTTGCTTTGGACCATATTTCCTAAGCATAAACTTACCCTCCTAATTATATTTACTTAAGAAAATGCTCAATTTTGCTTGCATTCCTTGAGAATGTATTTATTTGAAGATCAAAACAATCCAGATGTATGTCTGTCTACTTGGCAGAAGCCAGTCTATAATCTTAAAATTTCCTTGAATAATCCATTAAAGGAATAATTCAAATACAGATAAACAAGAGTTGGCAGTATATTATAGTGATAATTTTGTATTTTCAGGAAAAAAACTCTTCTTTTTATTATAATGATCAGCTTTTGGTATTTCGTTGTTACCAAGATCTATTTTTAGAATAAAATTGTTCTCCATCTAAAAGTTTTAAGTGTGTGGTTTTGTTTCATTTCATTAAACTCAAGATAAATAGAAAATTCTCAAAATAAAAAGGCAGGTTGTAAGTGTGGTTGTCTGGGTAAGGAGCAGCAGCATTACCTTGAAACTTAGAAAATGCAAATTCTTGGGCGTGTTCCTGTAATCACAGCTACTTGGAAGGCTAAGGAAGGAGAATCGCTTGAACTCAGGAGATGGAGGTTGTAATGAGCTGAGATCACGCCACTGCCCTTCAGCCTGGGTGACAGAGTGAGACTCCGTCTCAAAAACAAAACTAGATATAATTTATATCTGAGAATGGATTTAAATATGAAGACAACCAAGGTAAAATGATGCCTTAAGAAAAAAAATAATTTTTGAGACTGAGTTTTGCTCTTATTGCCCAGGCTAGAGTGCAATGGCATGATCTCTGCTCACTGTAACTTCCTCCACCTGGGTTCAACTGATTCTTCTGCCCTGGCCTCCCTAGTAGCTGGGATTACAGGTGCCTACCACCACACCCAGCTAATACTTTTGTACTTCTAGTAGACATGAGGTTTCACCATGTTGGCCAGGCCAGTCTCGAACTCCTGACCTCAGGTGATCTACCTGCTTCAGTCTCCCAAAGTGCTGGGGTTACAGGTGTGAGCCACCACGCCCAGCCAAAAAAATTTTTAAGTGCCGTCCTATAGGCAAGCTCTGATGTCAGATTGCTTGGGATTAAATGCTTGCTCTACCACATACTAGCTGTATGAACTTGGGTAAGTTACTCGTCTTATCCTCCATGTCATCTGTAAAATGGGGATGGTACAGTATTTACTGCACAGGGTTATTGTATGAGGACTGTGTAAGATACTTTATGTAAAGTATTTAGGATACTGTCTTACACAAGTGCTTTTAAAAAGTCTTACTAATCCTGATAAAGCCAATTTGCTGATACCCAAGAAAAAAAAGTACCCTCTTTGGATATTTGTTCACAACTCTGCCTTCCTCCTTGCCTTGCTATGGCTTCACAGTGGGCACAGTTTACTCCCCCAACAATTTGAGGTGTGTGTGTGTGTCTTGGTTTTAGTCCATATGTATGAGAGTGGATGTAATAAACATCATGTCTGTTCTAGGGGGTAAAAATAGCCTCCTAACTTTCAGGTAATCACTTCTTTAAAAATTATGTTATACCTACCAAAAAATGCATAAATCACAAGTATATATTTTGGCAAGTGACATCACCAAAATGGTGGAGTAGGAGACACCAGTCTTCATGCCCCGTCAAAAGAAATAGACTGCTATCCACAAACCAAAATAGCCCTGAAGGGCTCAAGGGCAATTGTCTTTTAAGATACGTCTGTATGAATTAATGAACGGCAAGGTCTCTCTCTCTGTTGCCCAGGCTGGAGTGCAGTGGTGTGAAGCTCACTGCAGCCTCAAACTCCTGGTGGGAGGATCACCTGAGTCTGAGGTGATCCTCCCACCTCAGACTCCCAAGTAGCTGGGACTTAGGTGCCACCATACTTGACTAAGTTTTTGGTGGTTTTGTTTTTGTCTTTCAGTAGAAAAGGGGCCTCACTATTGCCCTGGGCTGGTCTTGAACTACTGAGCTCAAGTGATCCTCCTGCCTCAGTCTCCCAAACTGCTAGGAATACAGGCGTGAGCTATTGCACCTGGCCTCAAGGGCCCATTAAAGAATGCAACAACCTAGTGGAGAATTTAAACAGAATATGTACATAAAGAATTGCTTATGAGATCAGAATTCCTGAGACATCAGGAGATGGCTAAGAAGAAAGGCAGGGGCTATCATCAGCCATGGGACTTGCTCTGCAGAGGATACCACCTTCTTTTGCCACTAAGGTAACCAACAGCCATGGTCAGAGAAAGCTAGTTTGCAAGCCAGAGCCAAGATCTCTCTGCATGTCCACACTCCAAATACCAACTCAGCTGTCACTGACAGCCTACGCTCCAGACCCTGACTCCAAGGCTGGGCTGTGCACACCTATGCTGCAAACAGTAAAGCCACTGCCACAGTAAGGGTGTTTGCACCCTGGACCCCAGAGCCAAGGTTTCTTTTTCCTTTTCTTTTTCTTTTTTGAGACAGTTTCACTTTTGTTGCCTAGGCTGGAGTGCAATGGTACGATCTCAGCTTACCACAACCTCCGCCTCCCGGGTTCAAGCGATTCTCCTGCCTCCCGAATAGCTGGGATTATAGGCATGTGCCACTACACCTGACTAATTTTTGTATTTTTAGTAGAGACAGGGTTTCTCCATGTTAGGCTGGTCTTGAACTCCTGATCTCGGGTGATCTGCCTGCCTCAGCCTCCCGAAGTGCTGGGATTACAGGCGTAAGCCACTGCATCCGGCCTAGAGCCAAGGTTTCTCTATGTGTTTACATCCTGGAGACCAGCTCAGTCATCATCAAGGGCTAGGCCTTGCCCCAACCCTAAAGCCATTGTAGCTGTGTGCACACTTGTGCTCTTGTCCCTGCCTGTTTCACAGCTCCCATACTTCACATACCATTAGCAACTGTCAGCAGGGTGTCTGTGCCCTGGGCACCAGTGCCATTACCACCCCAGAGCTATAGTCCCCTTACACATGATGCTCTGTGGGTGTCACTCATCAGACATCAGTTCCATTGCCACCTCAAGTGGGCTTGCATGCCAGTCCCAGTGTCAAAGAAGGATCCCTACAGAAGAGTTCCATGACCCCACAGACTTGGCAGAGGGAGCTAAGGAACTACCTGGTGACCACACAGAGGTCCCTTGAACTTACATAGAACCACAAAGGCATCCATGTGCTGGACAACTTCAGCAAAGTGCGACTCTGGGCACTAACCCCCAAGACTCTCTGTCCTACCTTAAGCTATTGCAGCTGCTGCTGTCTGCCAGACCAGGCAGTAAGCAGGGTCCAGGCACTGACACTCTTATGTGCCACAAAGGCTACATCTGAGCATACCCCACGCCTGCTCATCCCTTCCAAGACTGCCTGCCTGGTCATTCCCATGGCTTGTTGGGAAAGGAAGGGATGAGTGTGGGCGAACCTGACCCCACAGTGTAGTCCACCATTCCCCATGAGCGTTTTGTTGGCAACCTGGGGGCAATCTGCTCCTCCCTATCACAGCTGGTGCTTGAGCCCAAGGGGCCAGCGGACAAGTCTGCTGGCGTGCTACTGGTTCCCCAGGACTCAAGTAGACCATCCAGGAGCATGGAGACTTGTGATCTGATCTCAAGTGGGTAGGAGCCCCCACTATCAGAACAGAGAGAAGAGGATGGTGTGGGATCATCATGCAGTGGCAGAGGAGCATGGTGGCCTTCCCTCTACAAGACTAGACCAGGAGGAAGGGTATGGCCTAATAACCATGGTTTCTGCCCCTAAGGAGTCACATGGCCTGTGGCTAGGCAATCTGAATGCAGTTGGCTTGGGACTAGCCTAACCATTCTGTCCTGCTGCTGATAGCTAGATGCTGTAGAACTGCCAGCTCAGGAGTGTGAGAGCAGGGTGGGTCCCACTGCAATGTGGTGCAGTGAAAACCCTGGACTGTTCCAATTCCCCTGAATGGTCTCTGTGGCACAGGAGAGGCACCTCCAGCCTCTCTGGAAGATATCCCCAGTGGCCTAGAAGCTGACCCTAGAACCTTGCCAGCCACCTTGGCAGTAGAGCTGGGATGGGGACCACTGGGAACCCCATGAGCTCACTCACTGCCTAGGAGCTCTGATACCTCTCCTAATTAACAAAGGCCAAGTAAAAATTTTACACCATTGCAACTACCTTGTGCCTGCAAGTGTGAGCTACTGGCTGGGAGATCAACCTCCATGACCCCCTTGGACAGTGTTTGGCCGGCTCTTGCCTGCAAGCACCACCTACTGGCCTGTAGAGTGAACTGCACAACCCAATGTAATTCTGTGGACAACAGTACACACAGCTCTGGAGAACAAGATGAACCTCCAACACCTCCAACTCCCCATCTCTGTAGGAGACAGTAAGCCTGCTCACACGCACAGTACACCACTATTACAACCTAAAAACAACCAGCATTTGAGAAAACCACTACATTAAGGCTATTGGTAAATTAATTCAGAGCTTTGGCCCCCTAAAAACAAAGAGAAGTGGACTATGCACTTACCTTGCAATGCTCTACTTCAGGAATGAAGGTGAGATAAAGACTCTCAAATAAAAGCTGCGACAGTTCATCCCCGCTAAACCTCCCTTATAAGAAATGTTAAGGAAATTCTTCAAGCTGAAATAAAAGGATGCTAATTATTAACAGGAAAACATGAATATAAAATCCATTGGTTAAAAAGTAAGTACATAGTCAACTCAGAATACTCTAATAACCATAATGGTGGTTTGCAAATCAACTTATATCATTAGTATGAAAGTTAAAAGACAAAACTTTAGGCCGGGCACGGTGGCTCACACATGTAATCCCAGCACTTTGGGAGGCCAAAGTGGGCGGATCACCCAAGGTCAGGAGTTCGAGACCAGCCTGGCCAACATGGCAAAACCCAGTCTCTATTAAAAATACAAAAATTAGCTGGGTGTGGTGGTGTGCACCTGTAATCCCAGCTACTCAGGAGGCTGAGGCAGGGAGAATGGTTTGAACCTGGGAGGTGGAGGTTGCCGTGAGCTGATATTGTGCCACTGCACCCCAGCCTGGGCAACAGAGCAAGACTATGTCTCAAAAAAAAAAAAGACACAACTTTAAAAAATAATGGCTACAATAATTTGTTAAAGGATATATGATATAAAAAGATACAAATTGTGACATCAAAAACAAAATAGGGAGCACAGAGTAAAAGTATACAGTTTTTTTAAATGCAACAAAAATTATTAGTCTGAAATATCCTGTTGTTTTATGTAAGCCTCATGGTAACCACAAACTAAAAGCCAAGAGTATATGCACAATAAGTAAACAGTAAGGAGCCAGGGGTAGTGGCTTATGCTTGTAATCCCAGCACTTTGGGAGGCTGAGGTGGGTGGATCACAACGTCAGGAGTTCAAGACCAGCCTGGCCAACATTGTGAAACCGTCTCTACTAAAAATACAAAAATTAGCCAGGCATGGTGGTGTGTACCTGTAATCCATCCCAGCTACTTGGGAGGCAGAGGCAGGAGAACTGCTTGAACCGGATGGAGGCAGAGGTTGCAGTGAGCCGAGGTCACACCACTGCACTACGGCTTG
Source organism: Cebus imitator (assembly GCF_001604975.1). NCBI lineage: Eukaryota > Metazoa > Chordata > Mammalia > Primates > Cebidae > Cebus > Cebus imitator. The sequence goes on along the minus strand of NW_016107486.1, from coordinate 328,309 downwards.
GGCTACAGAGCGAGATTCTGTCTCCAAAAAAAAAAAAAAAAAAGTAAACAGGAATACAGGAATGGAAGCATGCCACTACAGAAAATCATCTAATCACAAAGGAAGACAGCAAGAGAGGAATAAATAGACGGTCTGCTGAACAATCAAAAAACAATTAACAAAATTGCAGTAGTGAGTCCTTATTTATCAATAATTATCTTGAATGTAAGTAGGTTAAATTCTCTGATATGGTTTGTATATTTGTTCCCTCCAAATGTCATGTTGAAATGTGACCTCCATTATTGAAGGTGGGAGCCTGGTGGGAGGTGTTTGAGTCATTGAGTTGGATTTCTCATGGATGGTTTAGCATTATCCCCTTGGTGACAAGTGAGTTGTTGTTTGGAGTTCACGTGACATCAGGTTTTTACAAAGACTGTGGCACCTCCCCCCCCTCTTTCTTCCTCTCACCATGTGACATGTGACTTTACCTTCTACCATGAGTAAAAGCTTCATAAGGCCCTCACCAGAAGCTGGGCAGATACTAGCACCATGCTTCCTGTATAGCCTGCAGAACTGTGAGGCAAGTTTTTCCTTTATAAATTACCCAGTCTTAGGTATTCCTTTATAGTAACACAAAATAGAGGAACACACTATCATATAAAAAGATGCAGAACAGTGAATGGATAAAGGAAAACAAGACCCAACTACATGCTGCCTGCAAGGACACACATGGTTTAAAAAAGAAGGGATGGAAAAAAGATATTCCATGAAAATGGAAACCAAGAATGCAGAAGATGCTATAGTTTTATCAAATAGCATAGAGTTTAATTCAAAAACTGCAAAAAGAGACAAGTATATGACAAAGGGGTGAATTCTGCAAGAAGATGTAACAACTGTAAATATATATGCTCCCAACATCAGACCACCTAAATACGGTCGTACCTCAGTATCTTGAGGGACTGGTTCCCCACGGCAGATACCAAAAGAGACACATATTCAAGTCCCATAATCGGCCCTGTAGAACTCTGCAGATACAGATTTTGCATTCCATGAATACCATATTCTTTATACAGGTTTGGTTGCAGATATGAAACCTGCTAATACAGGGGGTCAACTGTATTTACTGCAAAAATCTGTATATCAGCAGACCCATGCAGTTCAAAGCCATATTCTTCAAGGGTCAGAGTAGAATATATGTAAAGAAAGAAAAAAAAAAAAAAAAACATAAAAAAAAAAAAAAAAAAAACCAAAAAAAATATGTAAAAAAAAAAAAAAAAAAAAAAAAAGCATTCCTTTCTGATCTGAAGGAAGAAATAAAGAGCAACACAGCTGAAGAGGACTTCAATACCCCACTTTCAACAATGGACTTATCATCCAGACAGAAAATCAGTAAGGATATATTAGACCTGAACTACATACATTAAACCAAACAGAGGTAAAAGACATATACAGAACATTCCATCCAACAGCAGCAGAATACAAATTCTTCTCAAGCACACACAGAATGTACTGCAGGAGAGATGATGTATTAGACCACAAAACAAGTCTTCATAAATTTGAGAGACTGGAGTGCCTTTCAAACCACAATGTCATATAGCTAGAAACCTCAAAGGAATTTTAGAAAATTCAGAAATATATGGAAATAGCCAATGGGTCAAAGAAATTAAGAGGAGATTTAAAAATTTCTTGAGACAAATGTGTAAACCCAATATACCAAAACTTACAGTATGCAGCAAAAGCAAATCCAAAAGGAAAGCTTATAGCAATAATTGCCTATGTAAAAAAAAAGAAAAATCTGCTATAAACAACCTAACCTATTACCTTAATCAACAGAGTAAAGAGACAACCTACAGAATGGGAAATAATATATGCAAACCATACATACATCTGAAGAGGGGTTGATATCCAAAAATATATAAGGATCTGAAGCAATAGTAAGAAAACAAAGATACAGGTGAAGGATCTGAATAGACATCTTTCAAAAGAGGACGTATAAATGGTCAACAAGATACGTGAAAATATGTAAATTACAAATCAGGGAAATGCAAATTAAAATAATGATACCTCACAACTGTTAAAAATGGCTATCAGCTGGGTGAGGTAGCTCACGCCTGTAATCCTAGCACTTTGGGAGGGGACGGCAGGTGGATTGCCTGAGCTCAGGAGTTCAAGACCAGCCTGGGCCACATGGTGAAACCCGTCTCTACTAAAAATACAAACACTTAGCTGGGCATAGCGGTGTGGACCTATAGTCCCAGCTACTTGAGAGGCTGAGGCAGGGAATTGCTAGAACCCGGGATGCAGAGGTTGCGGTGAGCCCAGATCGCCCCACTGCACTCCAGCCTGGGCAACAGAACAAGACTCCATCTCTAAAAAATAATAATAATAACAACAACAGCTATCTGGCCTGGTGTGGTGGCTCATGCCTGTGATCCTAGCACTTTGAGAGGCTTAGGCAGCTGGATTATATGAGCTCAGGAGTTTGAGTTCGGCTTGGGCAACATGGCAAAACCCCATCTACCAAAAAAATACAAAAAAATTAGCTAGGTGTGGTGGTGCACACCTGTAATCCCAGCTACTCAGGAGGCTGAGGCACGAGAAGTGCTTGAACCTAGGAGGGGGAGGTTGCAGTGAACCAAGATCATGCCACTACATGCCAGCCCGGGTGACAGAACAAGACTGTCTCAAAAAGAAAATGGCTATCATCAAACAGATGAAAGATACCAAATGTAGGTGAGTATGCAGGCAAAAGGGAACCCTTGTATGCTGTTGGTGAGAATGTAAATTAGTACAGGCATTATGGGAAACTTATGGTGGTTAAAGCAACTCCATCTTGGATGCTAATCCACCATGTTGACTTCTGATTATCTCCAGTTCTGGGAATGCCTGTAAGATTTCTACTTTCACATACTTTCTGTAAATCCTCCCCTTAGATCAAAACAATCTTGATGCTCTCATAAACACAAATGTACCATAAACCTTGCCCTTAGGCAAATTCCTTATGATAGATAAGCCTGGGTCTCAGGTGTAACAGTACAGGGATCCACCATCTCACAGCCACTGGAGACATGGCTTCTGTTTTTAAGTTCCTATTTTCTTTCTGAGAAACTGCATTTATCAGCTTCTTTCTTTGGCCTCACAGCTCCTCAGTTTTGGGGGGTCAGTCTGCATATACCTACTCACCATGGAACAAAACTGTACTATGGAGCCTCCTCAAAAAATTAAAAATAGAACTACCATATGATCCAGCAGTCCTTTCAGATCTTTTAGTATTTACCTAAAAGATCTGAAATCAGCATGTTGAAGAGATATCTCTACTCCCATGTTCATGAATGAATAAAGAAAATGTGGTATATATACACTATGTAACACTATCTAGCCTTAGAAAAGAATGAAACCCTGTCATTTGTGGTAACATGAATGAACCTGGAGAGCATTATGTTAAGTGAAATAAGCCAGGCACAGAAAGACAAATACTGCATGATCTCACTATAATATGTGAAATCTAAAAAAGTTGAACTCATAGAAGCAGAGTGTAATGGTGGTTCCCAGAGGCTGTGGGGATTGGGAGATGCTGGTCAAAAGTTTCAGACAGGAAGAATACATTCAAGAGGTCTATTCAATATCATGGTAACTATAGCTAATAACAGTATGTTGTATACTTGAAAACTGCTGAGAGTAGATTTTAAGTATTCTGACCACAAAAAAAAAAAATGAGGTAATGCATATGTTATTCATTTAGCCATTCCACATGGTATACATATGTCAAAACATGGTGTACATCATATATGTTTTGTCAACTTTAAAAGTTTTTTTAAAAGTACACAGAGCACAGTGAATTATCACAAAGTGAACAAACCTAATCCCCACTTAAGTCAAAAACTAGAATATTACCAGCACTCCAGAAGTACTCCTGATATTCCCAACCATTCTTCCCTCCTTATCCCCAAAGGTAACAAATGACTTTTAACACCATAGGTTGGTACTGCCCAATTTAGAACTTTATATAGCAGAATCATGCTTTTTTTCGCATATGGCTTCATTTTAATTCATTTAATTCATTAAATTATTCTTTTGCATATGGGTTCATTAAATTCATTTAATTTCATAGGAAAACTATATTTCCATTCTATGCAAGGAATCAATATATGGTATATACAATCTATATTTTCATTAAATGTTTACAGCCAAAACGGTTTTCATTATATCCTCTGAAAATGCTTCAAAGAAATGTTTGTTTTTGATCCTTGCAAGTGTTATGTATGAGAATGCAGAGAAACTGACAACTTCCAAAAAAAATGCATATTGAAACATTTGACAAATACAAACATTTTATAACGTACTCTGCTATTGTGTGATCATACGATTAGTGGGTTTGTAGTAGAGGTTAGAATCCAATTTAATAGACATCTCCGGATATAAGTAGCTGACAAGCTCACAAAAATCTTAAGAGAAAAATGAGTTGGACATCTAAGATTAAGACCTGGAAGATTTCTATAGTGAACAGAAAGAACTCAGCTTCCTGATCTTTTCCTGCAGCTATACCCATTCATCTGATATGGAAGCGGACCACGGAAGTATTGGAAAGGTAAGGGCTTGGTCCCTTTAAATGATATGGAAGTGGGGAAGGGAAGTGCTGGGTAGAGGAGGGTGCAATCCCTGGCTAGGGCTCCAACCCCGGGCATTTTTGTTTTCCCGCCCAAATGTTGCATTTCCCAAGACCATGCTGGCCTGCCACAGCCTCATACTGTGCCTATAAATACCCTGAGACCCTAGTAGGCAGAAAAAAGGCAGCTGGATGTCAAGAGGGGCACATCAGCAGAGGAACACACAAGCGCTGAACGTCGGGAGGATGTCGAGGGGAGCATGCCAGCACACCAGCAGGCCATCAACCAGCGGAATGAAACGAAGAGTTTGTCTAGGGCAGTCGGAGGAGAGCCTGGGCCGTCAAGCTGTCTGACTCCAGAGGAAAACCATTTCCCTTCTGGCTCCCCCATCTGCTGAGAGCTTTTTCCACTCAATAAAACCTTGTAGTCATTCTCCAAGCTCACTTGTGATCTACTTCTTCTGGTACACCATGGCAAGAACCCCAAAATACAAAAAGCCCTCTGTCCTTGAGATAAGGCAGGGGTCTAAATGAGCTAACCAAGCCGCCTACGGAAGGCTAAACTAAGAGAGCATCCTGTCACACATGCCCACTGGGGCTTCAGCTGTAAACATTCACCCCTAGACACTGCCGTGGGGTCAGGGCCCCACAACCTGCCCACCTGTATGCTCCCCAGAGGTTTGAGCAGTGGGACACTGAAGAAGCGATTCACACCCCCGTGACATGCCCTGTGAAGGGGACAAGGGCACTTTCCCATTTCATATCCTAACCCTCTTCCTTGTCATCTCAGGAAAAGATGGCCTTTCTGTGCAAAAATGTCTCAATATATCACTTCCCAGCTACTCGAAGACTTAGCCCCTTTCTATTAAAACATTAATCATAATCACTTTAAAAAAAATTTCTTAAGAACCAGTTGAAGTGCCACTTCTTTTATATAGAACTTTTACCACGTTTCAAGCCTGTTCTTTTCCTATTTTTCTTCTACTCCTCGTTCTCTGCTGCTAGTGCTGCTGCTTCAAAAAGTTGAGAGGAGGGCATGTATCAAAAGGTCTCTCAGGACATGTTGTTTTATCCTGTTTCTTTGCTGTGGGATCAGGAATCGAATTTCCGGCAATCTCAAGTTCTCTGCACCCAGGGGTATATAAAAGGAAAAAAATCAGCTGAGAAGGAACACTTCCTAACTCATTCTATGAGACCAGTATTACCCTGATACCAAATCTAGACAAGCATACCACAAAAAGCTACAAACCAATATCTTTTATAAATACAGATGCCAAAATCTTCAACAAAATACTTAGATGCTTTATTAATTTGGCTTCAAGTCTAATCACCTTGCCTTCCCAAACCCCTTTAATATGGAAATCCAATTCTGCCACTACATTGTTCTTTGTAAATAACACTTAAAATCATATTATCTCCTCTGCTTAAAAACCAACAGCTCTTCTTTACCTATATAGAAAGAAGTCTAGATAGCAAAGCCCATAATTTGTAGTCTTCTTAAGCTTGGTTTCCATCCTATCTTCCCTACCCTATTTCCCATTATTCACCTTCACTGGCCCTACAACTACTTTTCGCAAAAATGATTCATACATTTTTGTCTTTCTTTGTTTTTCCCTCTGCCTAGAAAATACTTCCCAGTAACTCCATTCTCCAACTTTGCATAATTTACCCTATTTAATCCTCAATAACCAATTGAGACGCTATTTCATCTAAAATTATTTGAAAAAAAATCCCCATGGCACTTTATCTGAACCTTTCCTATGGCACTTACTTTACTGAGGCGTGGAGATATTTGGATTAAAATATCTCCACATCTCAGTAAAATAAGAGTCATATGTTTTAATTCATAGGACAACTCCCTGTTCTCTAGCAATGCTTGTTCTTTTGCACCTCTGTGCCTTCACATGTGTCAACTAATCTCTAGACCTGATCCCATTTTTTCACCTGTGTGTGTGTAAAATATTCTCCAATTATCCTGAATTGTGCTATACTACAAATTACTCTAGCAACCAAAGTAGCATCAAAATGGGTAAGTTTCCTCAAGAAGTAATGAATTCTGTCTGAAACAGATTATACATGTACTAGTCAGAAATGCTATAAAGAGATTTTATATATCAAATAGGACAGGGAAAATCTCTTAGTTTCCATGTAGCTTTGAAGCTGAAATTATGACTTCTATTTTTATAGAAAAATAATTGGGCACTTATTTACTGACATAGAAAGCTAAAGATCTTCAAGACCTACTACTGAGTGAAAAAGTAACCTTAAGAACATTCCTATAACCACATGTATTTGGCATGTGTGTATATACATACCTCCATACACTGAATACATATGAAATTTGACAGTGATTACCAGGGAGGGGACTGAAAGTAGCAGTGGGGGTAATTAAAGGAAACTCAAACATTTTACTTTATATACTAATTTTGTTTGAAACTTTTACAACAAACATATATTCTAGAGTATTTACCTGGCCTGAAAACAAAACAAACAAAAACTGAGTGGAACACAATGCTATAACTCAGTCTATCCAGGTCTGATATGAAACAGGATGCTTGCTACTTGGGAATCAGACCTATGACACTGTCTTTAGCATAGCCCACTAATGAAGAACACAGACACCATGTGCAGCTCTACATTAGACCCCACTACAGCCCTGTGAGGAAGAAAGAGGGCAGAAATTCATCCTCATAGAAAAGCTGAGGATCAGAAAGAGTTGTAAAGGGCTTGCCAAAAGCCTCATTAAATGGTAGAACTAGGCTTAGAGGCAAGGTCTTTGGATTTGAAATTCAGGGCTCTTTACCTATTATCCTTTATTATCAGAGCTGCTAAGGCTTAAAAGCTCCAAGAACTCACTGGTTAAAGCCTATCTGGACACCATACCAGAAAGATAACAGGACCTAGCACAATGATCAATTATTACCATAGTCTTTGTATTTCTACTAAGCTATCTAAACCTTCCCCTGAATAATCACACACATTCCAACAGACCAAGTAGGCAAAAGAATCTATTATGGACTTGTGGGGCTCAATAAATAACATCTTTTACCCAAGTTTAGAACCAATAAAAGGTAAAAGGAGTCATCACGTAACAATGAAAACCTCTTCATCATCGATAAAAGATCTGGAGGACAACGCTTACGTGCAGATTTCCTAATATGAATGCTAGAAGGAAACAAACTTTACCAGTCACTGGCAATACTGAAAAACTAAGAAAGGCCCCTGTGATGCCAACATCACAGAAGGATGGAGTATACTCTCTTCAGACAAGCTGGCACCCCAAGAGAAAGAAAAAAGATGGGATTGATTTCTCTTCCAAAAGTATCAAGATGATAAGTGCAGGGGCAAAAAGAGTTCCTTCTATGTCGAAGAAAATCTCAAGAAATAAGACTAAATGTTCTCCCTCAATACAATTCTTCTTAGATTCATTTTTTTTAAAAAATGAGGCTAACGGTTTTACCATACACCAGTGGTTCTTAAAGGCTGGTCCACTGACTGCAATTGTGTCTACACCAATCATTACAAGTGTTGGCACAGTGAAAATAGCAAACAGCATCTTCTATGCTTTGGGGTTTTTTTTTAAACAGAGTCTCACTGTGTCACCCAGGCTGGAGTGCAGCGGTGCAATCTTGGCTCACTGCAACCTCCACCTCCCACGTTCAAACAATTATCCTGCCTCAGCCTCTCGAGTAGCTGAGATGATAGGCACCCACCACTATGCCCTAGAGTTAATTTTTGTATTTTTAGAAGAGACAGGGTTTCACCATGTTGGCCAGGTCTTAAACTCCTGATCTCACGTGATTGGCCTGCCTCAGCCTCCCAAAGTGCTGGGATTACAGGCATGAACCACCACACCAAGCCAGCATCTTAGTTTTACTTTTAATTTTTTTCAGAGCCCCCAAAGGGTTGAAAGAACTGCTACTATGTACTGATAGCGTATTTTTGTTTTTTGTTTTTTACATATAGTAGGAGATACGCATTGAAATGCTATACCTCTATAAAAAATTTAGGTGTGTCTTCAAAGCTGACAATCAGTTGTCCTTTGACTTACGGAATGGCAGTCAACAAGCAATAAATCTCTCAGATTGCTAGTGTTGACAAGAGTAAACTCTATTCAGCTCTGGCACTTAAGCTCTTTTAAAAGAAAATGTGGGAAACAAATGAGAAGCCTAACTAATAATCATATGATTTCTACCCATGTAGGTTAAGACAGTGAAGAAAGTGACCCTTTCTTCAAGTAGAAAAGTAAGTAGAAAACTGAAGTACAGGCTAGGCACAGTGGCTCACATGTATAATCCCAGCATTTTGAGAGGCCAAGATGGGTGGATCACCTGAGGCCAGGGGTTCAAGACCAACCTGGCCAACATGGTGAAACACCATCTCTACTAAAAATACAAAAATTAGCCAGGCATGGTAGTGGGCACCTATAATCCCAGCTACTCAGGAGGCTGAGGCAGGAGAATCACTTGAACCTTGGAGGCAGAGGTTGTAGTGAAGCAAGATCGTACCATTGCACTCCAGCCTAGGCAACAAGAGCAAGACTCCATCTCAAAACAAAACAAAACAAAACCTGAAGTACGGTTTAGCAAGAGATTTTTTAAAAATGTAAATGTTATAGAGCCACTTCCACCTGAGCTGTTTACAATTCACACTCTACCACTTGTTATCTCTAGCAATTTACATAGTTTCACTGGACCTCAATTTCCACATTTGTATTGTAAAAAAGAGGTATCATGTTTCCTAGGGTTTTGAGGATTATGGAAGGCAATAAATAAACCTAACAAAGCATCTGACATTCTTCTGTCTACTCAACATAAGGAGCACCTACTAGGACACTGATTATTATTATTAAGAGGGCAAAAAAGAGACTAAAACCCTAATCTCAAATCCAGGTCCATGTGAGAATTTGGCAAGCAGACAAAGTATAAATTACATTGTGTTTAGTTATATTTTTTGCATTATTTTTACTATGAAAAACACACAAGTCCTTAAAACTGACTAGCTGAATAAAACCAAGTAAGACAACTCTTTTATAAATAGAAGGCAAATCATAAGTTATTATAGTTATACTAGATGGCAGCCCATGTAATTTAAAAAAAGATCAATATAGCTTATTAGGACAGTTTGTTCAAAAAACACAAGATAAGGAGTCAGGCAGATCTGTGTTCAAATCTTACTTTGCAAATTGCTGAAAGGATCAAAGCCAATGTGCTTTAAAGTATCTATTAATGGCAGCCTGTGTTACTTTGTTAGGGCTGCCATAACGAAGTACCAATGGCTGGGTTGTTTAAACAACAGAAATTTATTTTCTTACAGTTCTGGAAGCTAGAAGTCCAAGATCAAGGTGTTGGCAGGTTTGGTTTCTTCTGAGGCCTGTTTCTCAGGTATCTTCACATAGTCACCCTCTGTCCATCTGTATCCTAATCTCTTCTTAGAAAACCAATTATGTTGATTAACAGTCAACTATATAATAACATTTTACCTTAACTGCCTCTTTAAAGCCCCTATTTCCAAATACAGGTACATTCTGAGGTACTGAGGACTTCAACATATAAATTTTGGGGGAATACCACTGAACCTATAGCACATCTCAATTGTTTAAAGCGTTTAGCACACACAGGGGATCCTCAATAGAGCAGCTATTATAAGCAAAATAAAAAGAAAAAAAGAGAAGAGTTTTTAAAAAGATTTAATAGTATCCTGTGACAAGGGGGTTTAGTTCTACGACTTAGATATACTGGGTTGTTCTCACTAAAGAACTTTTAGTTTGATTCTTTGAGGGAGCTAATTATCCCTTCAGCAATCATAGGCCAGGTTGGCAGAGAAAAGTTAACAATGTTTTAACATTGTTCTGAGTCAACAGAATTTGGGGAAAAAAGAATTCCCTCTTTATAGTCCCTCTGTAATGGCTGGGAGAGCATTTCTCTTATGAGGTCTTGAACCTAGGTATATATGCATTTGGACTTACATGCATCAGCATATCAGGATAGAAACAACAGCAAGAGAAGAGACTGGAGGATACAGAAATTCTCATTCACTCTTCCCATGTGTTCTCTAAAGGAATCTAAAAGAGTTGTGAAGTGAGAAGAAAAATGGAGAGTTTTTAATATTAGACCTCCTTATCCACCTGCTTCAGAAGTCTGCCACAGAGCCAAATCTAAGAAAGGTCAAATATGACTAGACCCAGAAAGGAGGTACTTACCATTCATTGCCTGTATGCCACCTCCTCACCCCATCAACACCTATGCAACAAAGCAATTACACAAATGTCTGAAAACAATGACTATTTATCTAATTTATTAAGAGTTTTTCAAAATTAATGTTGGATTCATTTTTCATCCAACATTGTATCTGTAACATACAAAGCAACAAGAGACTGTCATCTAAAGAAATTTCCCAAATAACATTATTTTTAAAACACTTGTTAATAATTTCTCATGAATGCAATTATTTACTTACTAGCTGGCATTTGAGTACAATGAAGAAACATGAAAATTACTTTTTAAATCAGGACAAAAAAAAATTCTGGTAACACAATCGTTTTAAAGCACTTTACTGAGATGTTTCTCACAAACTAAGGGGAGAGATAAGAGAAAAATCCTTATTTTAAAACACAAGTGAAAAGCACCAAAGACAATTTGGCACCATAACTCTGATGAACTCCAGAGTTCCTGGTTTCCAGTTATTTTAATCTACACTGTAATTTAGTATTCAAAGCTTTCTGAAAGAATACCAAATCCAGTAATTCCTGAAGTGATATATAACAAGCCGTGACACTACTCCCTTAATTCCTCTTATGTCCACACATACATACTAATATAGTTCACCAAACATAAATCTTCCATTGTAAATAAACAGATTAAGATTAAATATGATATCATCTTTTTAGAAACAAGATTAGTACCAAAGCAGACTAAAACATGAATGTTACTAATTGAAAAACTAATAATTCCCTTTTTGCTTCAGATGGCTTCAAGTGTTCAACAATATTTTAGAGACTTTTTTATACAGGTTAATAGATAGCCTATTTTTCTTTAAGAGAGAAATGTACGAACAGTACCCTTGATTATACCCCTGCAAATAGGGCATTTTCTTAGAGAAGGGGCACATTCCTGGCATACTACCAGATGACCACAAGGAATAAATACAATAGAAACTTCTTTGTCCATACACACTTTACAAGTTCTTTCTTCTTGCAACCTCCTCAATTGTTCTTCCAGTGGCAGACCTAGTAACAAAAAATAACTTGAGTGATACTGTTTCCACTTCATTTCCCATTAAAAAAAAATAAGGGTAACAGTTTATGTTGGTTTTAAATCTTTGTTTTACCTGAAACATCTTCTGTTGGAATATACTTCATATTCTTATCCACTGAGGAAAGAAAACATATAAAAAGCATCACTCTACTAAATACAAAACTGCTTCACCTACTACCTATTTATGAAATGATGTAGATTGTAGCTATATATTATCAGGAACTGTTACATTTAGGCATACTACTTGGGAAATAAAAGGCCACTTTTTTGGAACAAGTGAAATACATACAGTTGCTAATTGGATTTATTTGCTTGTCAAACAGAGATGAACATAGTCCTAAGAATGTCTAAAATAATTTCCCCAACAAACTCACCAAATAAATTCTTATACAACGTAGAGTCAATTTCTTTTAGACAGCTTTTGAAGATGTTGGCTGCAGCATTTCCTTTAACTAAAATGGTATCGATCAGTTCTCTTGCTTGTAAAGGTATCTGTGTTTTTTGTTTAATAATATCATGTTCCTGTTTATTAATTACATTGGCCTTTAAAAGATTATCCAGGATAGGAAGCACACACGTCAACTGTTGAAAGAGAGCCATTCTATTCTTCCGAATTAATGACAAATCATCTTCATTAAAAAAAGAAAAAGAAATCCATTAGATTTTAAACTCCTTTAACTATACTTATATAGTCACTAATAACCAAACCTACAAATATTGTAGGCACTAAATAAGTTCAAAAAACAACAAAATAACTTGTTTGCATTTTGAAGTTTATTGTTTTGGAAAACTTCCAGAGAAGTCTGTTTCTGTAACTTTTAAGTCTATATATTCACATGTCCTAGAATTCTACTTTTACTTTATTTTGTTGAAAGACATTTTTAGAAGATAGTAAAAATTTATCCCACGCTATATAATACTGACTTATATTTCCATTATATCACTTTGCTTTTGTAAGTACTTTCATAGTAATTTGTCTCATTTGATACAGCAATCCCGTCAATTAAACAAGGCAAGTATTACTGCCTCTCATTTTCACATAGGGAGAAAAAAGACTCAGAAAAGAATGAGTGGCATGTCCCAGATGATAGAAAGAATAAGCTGCAGAACCAGGTCTCCTAGACCACTGTTCTTTTCAACACCCCATACCTAAGATGCAGCATTGTAGTGTTGTAAGGTTTGAGGAGTAAAGTCAACACAGACCTAGGTTCCAGTGTTGGCTGAGCCCACTCACTAGCCATGTGTCCTAATCTTTCCCCATAGACCTCAGTTTCTTCATCTGTAATAACGGTACCTTCCTCAGAGTTGTGAGGATTGAATAACACATGTAAAGCATTGGGCACAATATGTGGTACATAGTTAATGACCATTACTATTCATAAATGTCTATGTTTATAGCAATTAAAAACAACTACGTAAGAATCAAGTCTGACTTTTTTTTTTAAAAAAAGCAAATGTTTTTCAATATTGCATCCCATAAAACTCCATAGTTAATTTATATCAATGGAATATGGTAGATTCTTCTTTTGGTGTCTAAATCATTATAAAATTTAATTGTCTATTTTCAGAAAAAATCTTAAGAGTACATCTATACAAAGTACCAGTTTAATGAGAAATAAATTATAGAAACAGAAGTCTTCTTCTCCTTTACATCGTTCTAGAAGTGAACCACTCTATATTAATCTCAAAACTATAAAACTCCATTCTATGACCACAACTTCTTCTTCTACCTTAATCACTCCTCTCACTGCTAACAAATTTGTTCTTCACCTTTTCAAGATCTCCATGTCATTCCCAATTCTACTTGCACAAGAGCTGTATCCTGGCTTTGCGTCAAACATCCTATTCTAATCTAGGTATCACTCAGGTGTTTCAATGAGGTTCTCTATATTATCCTTTTAACTTGTCTTCCCTATTCCTTACTTGGCCTTTCCCCTATTAACACTGCCAAATCTGTAATTCAATACTATTCTCTGACCCACACAAAGTATGGGAAAGTCATAAATCTAAGGTGACAGCGATTTCATATAACCTTAGCTGGATTTTATTACTACTTAACAATCCTTAAATTGACTTGTCTTAGGCCCTTTCTTTCACCGAGTCCCTCCCACTTCCCAAGTCAATCTACCTAATGATTTAAAAAAAAACTGATGTGCTAGGAGCTATGTTCAAGTGTTTTATTTGCAATATCTCATTTAATTGCTACAGTAACCCTATGGGATTAGTACTATTACTATCCCCATTTTACAGATGAGAAAGCCGATGTCTGGTTGAATAAATAGCCAAGTTAGTAGATGATGGAGCTGTTTCAGTGTGGAAATCCAGACTTTAAACATTTTGCTACATGGTCATGCCATAGGGTACTCAAGTTATTCCTATCTTTACATACAAGCTTAAAAAGAAAGCATCTTCCAACCCAATACTCCAATTCATATGCAACCTTCACGTCTCTGCTGGCCCTTTAACCTTGTCTTTTGCACACTAGTCTCCCTAGCTAGAGTATATACTCCTGGAGAGCAACCACTATGATTAGCACAGTATTTGGCACTGGTGCTCATCCTCAATAAAAATTTATTGAAGAAATAAATGATTACTCAAAATTCTTGTTTTGAGGGGCTGAGACTTAATACTATTTGGATGAATAGAAAAATCAGTTTCCCTGTTATCCTTGGATTGGGCAGGTAGTTCTCATCAAACCCCAGAATTTCATACTAAGTTCTATTTTTTGTTTGAGGATCACTTAGCAAGGATTAGAAAGTAAAATATCATATTAAAAATATGATGTGCAGAAACTTAAAAAAAAAAAAAAGGAGAAAAAAAGACCTGCATCCAACTTTAACATCTTGCTCTTTCAAAACAATTTACATCAGTTATGTATGAGAAAGAAATGCAATACAGCTCAAGAAAGAGCTTATTATGCTAAAATTCTCTGATTGTCATAAATCAGGGAATCTCATCAGAAAATAAACATACAGAAAAAAGCTGTAGTCGACGGTTTTCAACTTGAAGCAATTGAGAGGGGTAGAAAAGGAGGGATGGTTTCAAAATGACTGGAGTACTACCAGCAGTTAGTGGATGTGAAACAAGCATGTTGTCCTGCAACACGTGAGACAGTCCTAAGAGCTCCTTTGAGAAATAATGCGAATGACTAACATTCCCAAATACCTGATGCCATTTCTTCAGCTTGTCTTTCCTTCTCCTCTTCTCTTTTTTCGTCTTCGGCATTAAGAAGTGCTGATACAATATCATTAACTGTTTTGTAGTTCTCTCCAGTTGTCAGGATTTTACTCTGAACTGTTTGTTTTACCAGGTCTCTACTAAAGCCCATTTCCAAGGCAGATTTAACCACAGGTGTATTCATCATGACGGCATCTTCTGAAGAACTTTCTCCTGATCCAAAATGAATAACTATTTGAAAAGACACATGCTAATATTAAACTCTACAAAACCTATGGAAAAAATTATTACAACACAATCTTTATTATTCGTCCTTTACTCTCACATTCTGAAAAGGAGATGAGCTATAAACATCAATTACCTATAACTCCAATAGAAGTTTAAACTTCATAATGGTCAAATTAGAATACAATTAATTGCTATACTTTTTTAAAAACCCACCTCTCCGGCTACATCCTAGACCTACTTAATGAAAGAGTCTCTAAGGATAAGAATTAGGAATCTGTGTCTGGCGTGGTGGCTCACACCTGTAATCCCAGCATTTTGGGAGGCCGAGGCGGGCAGATCACAAGGTCAAGAGATAGAGACCATCCTGGCCAACATAGTGAAACCCCATCTTTGATAAAATACAAAAATTAGCTGGGTGTGGTGGCGCATGCCTGTAGTCCCAGCTACTCCGGAGGCTGAGGCAGAAGAATTACTTGAACCCAGGAGGCGGAGGCTGCAGTGAACCGAGATTGCGCCACTGCACTTCAGCCTGGCGCCTGGTGACAGAGCGAGACTCTGTCTCAAAAAAAAAAAAAAAAAAAAGAATTAGGAATCTGTATCTTTTAAATATTCTCCCAAATGATTCTGATGTATGGTCATTTTTGAATACCAATATGCTACACAAACTTAGAAATAAGAAATAATCTTCTGCACCCAGGAAAGTGGAGGAAAATCACAAAGACTTCGTGGAAAAGTAACATTAGAGTTTGGACTTGAAGGATGGACAAGGTCTAGATAAGTGGATAGCTGATGTAGAGAGAATAACATAAACAAAAATGGGAAGTGCAGTAAAATAGAAGATCACCCAGAAGATGTAGTGAAAAAGTATGGCTTAAGAAGTAATTAAAGCAATATGATTTTAGATAGTGACAAGTGCTCTGAAGAAAAAAGTAGTTAAAAGTCATTAAAAGAAACCAGGAAGCAGGAAGATACTTTAGATACGGTCGACGGGAAAGCATTTCCTGCTAAGAGTCAATGCTAGCCCATATGATACTTCTGTGTAAAATACAAAATAACGTAATTCTTCAAAACACTACTGCCATCTTCTGGGAAACTGTTATAATGAACATATAAATGTACAATGTCAACAATGTACTCTCTTGTTTAAACATGTGTGGAATCCCTGTCTGAAGAAATGGCACCAGAACAAAGACTTAAATAAGAAGGAGTGAGCTCTATTTCACTTTTAAGTGCATGCCTTCAGGAAATACTTAATGTTCAGGGTAAGAGACACGTTAGAGGATCATTACAGCAATATTTACACCAGGAAAAAAAAAATAACAGAAATAGCTCTCGGTAAGGATAAATAAAATGCAATATGATGGACTACTGTGAAGAAATTTAAAAATAAACAAATGAACTAAACTGGTATATACCTAACCCATGCTACGAAGCTCTGGTGTTAGAAGTTAGAAATGGAACTGTATATAAGCATCAGAGGGGAATTTGGCATTGCCTACAGTATTTAGTTCTTTTTCTTTCCCTTATGAAGAATGCATACATCTATTAAATGTGCAATTATTAATACTAGGGGGAAAAAGGAATGAGGTATGGAAATATCTCAAAGATGTCTTCTAAGCAAAGAGAACAGCAAGTATAAAAGACTTAAATTAAGGGAAAAGCTTGACATGATCAACAAACAGAAAGAAGGTGGTAGAATGTAATAGAGGAGGACAAGGTCCAGATGAGTAGAGCCTTCCTAAGAGTTTATATTTTATTCTAAGTTTGCTAGAATATTCTAGGAGTGTTTTAAGCATGCAACTGATAAAACTTGACTTGTATTTTCAGAAGATGACTCTGGCAGCTAGGTGGAGATGTACTTCAATGGGGTAAACTGGAATCAGGAAGACTTGTTAGGATGATAGACACAGATGATGGTAGGTTGGATTAGGTTAATAGTGGTAGAGATGGTGAGATGTAGTCAGATTTGGGATATTTTATGAAGGCAGAAATGAAAAGACTTCTAACAGATTAAATATACAAATTAAAGGAAGGAGGAGAATCAGAGATGATGCCTAATTTGAGCCAACTTTTAACCCTAGGAAATGAGTACCACTGAGATGAGGAAGACAAAAGAAGACAAATCTGAGGGATGAAGAATGGGAAGAAAATTTCTGGTTTGGTCATATTAACTCTACAATGTCTGTTAAGCCAAGCACAGATTTAAACAGTCAGCTGGACATTCCAGCTTGGGGCTCAGGAAATGAAGAAATAAATTTAAGCTGAGCTTTGAGGGGAACCATCATTTTAAAGTTTGAAAAAGGAGCAGCCAACAGAGGAAATTGTTCAGGATCAACCAGGGAAATAGAAAACCAAGAGTACGGGGTCTGATAATTCAAGCAAAAAAATGTGTCTTAAGAAAGATGAGGCCAGGTGTAGTGGCTCATGCCCATAATCCCAGGACTATGGGAGGCTGAGGCAGGCAGATTGCTTAAGCTCAAGAGTTTGAGACTAGCCTGGGAATCATGGTAAAACTCTGTATACACACAAAAAAAAAAAAAAAAATTATCTGGATGTGGAGGTGCATGCCTGTAGTCCCAGCTACTTGGGAGGCTGAAGTAAAAGAATCACCTGAGCTGGGAAAGTCAAGGCTGCAGTGAGCCATGATCGCACCACTACACTACAGCCTGGGTGACAAAATGAGACCTTGTTTCAAAAAAAGAAAAAAAAAAAGAAAGACAAAGCACTCAATGATTATCAAATGCTGGTTAACACGTCAAGTAGTAGATTTGCTAACATGGCAGTACTTGGCTACCATGATAAGAACAGTTTTTAGTAGAACAAGTAAAAGAAAGAATTCTGAAAGGTGAGGAAGTAAAAGAAAGCAAGCATAGATAAATCTTCCTAGGTATTTTGTTGTAAAGGGAAGCAGAGTAATGAGATAATAGCTGGATAGGGACATTGGTTCATGGAAGTTTTCCTAGGATTAGCAAAAGTACATTATGTTTATATGCTAACATGAATGATTTAGGAGAGATGGAAAAATTGATGACTCGAGAGAGAGGGTATATCACTGCCAAGGTAACATTCTTAAGTTGACAGTAAGGGATGGAAGAGAGGACAAGCGTATCGGCCTTAGATAAGGGCAAGGACAATTCATTTTTTATGAACGAACAGAAAGAAGAGTACATGGATAAATTACATAGTCTAGTGGTTTTGCTGGTGAGACAATAAAGCAACTCTCATTTGGATTCTATTTTCTTAGAGAAGCAAGGTTATAAACTGACAGTAAGGTGGGAAGAGAGTATTAGAAAATTATCAAGGGAGAAAACAAGAAATAGGCATTTTAAAGATTGACAAAGTGATTTTATTAGGAACTATGGTAGAACTGCAGGGCAGCCTACTTGACAGCAGTGGTTATAAATTTTAAGAACAGTTCACACTGCTATCTATCTTTTCTAGGTCTATTACACAGGAGATAGTTGTCATGTACCCAGGTACTTGTATTCCTATTTTCCAGTCAAATACTACTAAATCCTTCATGCAATCCTCCTGAGCCATGGTTTCTAAGACTCGTATACATCTTGGTCACCTTTCTGTGATCCTGTTAACAAATCTGCCAATATCTTTCTTAAAATGCCGTGCCACAAACAGAATGGCCCTTTGTAGATGTGACTGGTACATAAAACAATGGATTATTACCTTAGCCATTTTAGATAACATATGTATATTACATAAACTGACAGATGTGGCTAACATTAAGCTCTAATCAAAAGCTATACTATTTGCTGCCCTTGCATTGAAATACAACATACGTGACTTAAATACCCAACATCTAGTCCAATTCTTGAATCATATGTGAACGACTTTTTCCAAATCATGCTAGCTCACGGCCACCTTTTCCTTTCTGGAGGGCTTATTATTTGCACCTCTTATTTGGTGTTACTTTGGGCTATTTATTTTTCTTTTGCTTGTGTCTCATTTCTCCAGTTGGAATGTCAGCACTAAAAGTGTTAAGTATAGCACGAGAACAAAGACTAGTATATTTTTAGGATCTTCCAGCATTATTAACAACTCTCCCTCTTGCTCTCTCTTTCTCTCTCTGTCTCTCTCTCTCTCTCTCTCTCTCTCTCTGTATATATATAGTATTACCTAAGTTCCCAGTTTTTTTTTCTTATGGCTTCAGAAACACTTTTTAAAAATACATAGTTTGATTCCTAAAAAATTTTTTTTTTTGTGATGGGAGTCTCACTCTGTCACCCAGGCTGGAGTGCAGTGGCACAATCCCAGCTCACTGCAACCTCCCCCTCCTGGTTCAAGCTTTTCTCTTGCCTCAGCTTCCAGAGTAGCTGGGACTATAGGCACATAACCCCTGGCTAATTTTTTGTATTTTTAGTAGAGACGGAGTTTCACTATGTTGGCTAGGCTGGTCTCAAACCCCTGACTTCAGGTGATCCACCCTCCTCGGCCTCTCAAAGTGTTGGGATTATAGGTGTAAGCCACTGCACCTGGTCCATTCCCAAAATTCTTATACAAATTTCCACTCTATATTTAAAATTAATTCATACATACTTGGTGGATCAGCAATTTCATCTCCAGTAGTGTCTGAAGTTAACAACAGCTATGAAACAAGAGAAAATAGGTAAAATCAGAAATCCCCAACAATCTGAAAGGAACATCACTTTTAAACTAAGTTTACTTTAAGTAAGTGTATACACTCTTTTGAGAACTGAGTGATTTATGACCATCACTTTGCTTTCTTTTACCTAAACACATAGATTTCCTTAAATTTCATGTTATCCTAAATTAGAATTCAAGCATTTGTCTAGCTTCAAGAAAGCAGAAAAATGTATTAGTGGTTTATCACTCCATTTGGAAAGTAAAATTTTAACTGGGGTTACTCTCAAAGGGTGTCAGGTCCTAACAAGTTACTTTTTGTTTGTTTTTCTGGAAAACAGCAAAGAGACACTAAAGAGCCTTCTCCAATCCATCACAAATTTGTACAGTGGCAGCACAAATGATTTTTCAAAATAATAAAAACAAAAAACAGTATTTTTTAAAAAGCCCTAAACAATCAAGTTTGTTACCAAAATAAAAATCAAAGGTGTCATTAATATGAATGAAATATGTAACTACAATTAATAAAACAAGAACAAGTATAACTTCTTCTTTTTTCTTTTTTTGAGACAGAGTCTCGCTCTGTCTCCAGGCTGGAGTGCAGTGGCGCAATCTCGGCTCACTGCAACCTCCACTTCCCGGGTTCGAGTGATTCTCTTGCCTCAGCCTCCCAAGTAGCTAGTATTATAGGTGCACACCATGACACCTGGCTAATTTTTGTATTTTTAGTAGAGACGGGGTTTCACATGTTGGCCAGGATGGTTTCGATCTCTTGACCTTGTGATCTGCCCACCTCAGCCTCCCAAAGTGCTGGGATTACAGGCGTGAGCCACTGCGCCCGGCCAGAAATAAGTATAACTTCTAATATAGGTTGATGCAAAAGTAATTGCAGTTTTGCCATGACTTTCAATGGCAAAAACCACGATTACTTTTGTACCAACCTAATAATATTTTTGTTATTATAAAGCAGAATTCAATGTTGTTAATTTTAAAAATGTATTTACCTGTTCAAGAAGATGAGGATATCTACCTTGAATCTCATCAACAAACTCTTGCCCTTTCATTCTTATCAAGAACTCACACCTAAAACGTATGAGGAAAATTATTTTTTAAAATTATTTCATATCAAATATAACCTCATCATTCTAGAAAAATGGTTTTCAGATCATTTATCGTACTTCACAGTAAAAACAATTTATATCACAACCCAGAACACATACATAACAGGAACAAAATTATCATTAAAAAAATATACATCTTACTGTATGTTATATATCATGATATTTTCTATTTCAATCCATTAACACAACAATAAAAAGAAAGGCATGTGTATCCACAAAGGGGAACAAGCTGACTCCTGAAAAATGCTATTATACACAATTTATTTTGCACTTAAAGTGGACTACTTAACAATTTCACATACTATTAACTCAGTATTCCTAAAATGTAATCTCTCACAATTTAATTGCTAATCTTTCTTTAATGCTCACCCTTCCATTACATTTGAACCACAATCAACTACCTTCCCTCCAAAAAATATAGAATCAAATATTTTTATCTATGTATAATATGACAGTGTTTCTCAAATATTTGTTTTTAAACTGATAGGGCTTCTCAAAGATGTTCCAATAAGTTCACATACCATCTATATCCATTCTATTCCTTTTGTTTCTTCAACAAATGATACTACACAATTGGATACTCATATGGAAAAAAAAAAACCCTCTTATCCCCATATTATATGCAAAAGTAAAGTAAAAATGGATCATATACCTAAATATAAAACCCAAAGTAATAAAACTTTAGAAAAAAGCTCAGGAGAAAAATCCTTTTGTCTTTATATTAGGTAAAGAATTATTAGATAAAAGATCAAAAACATAATCCACAAAAGATAAAATTGATAAACTGACATCATCAAAATTGAAAACATCCGCTCTTCAAAAGTCAATGTTAAAGAAATGAAAAGCACAGCTCAAAGTTTCCAAGAGTGATGTCAGCAAGATAGCAGACTAGGAGACAATAGCCTTCTTCCACCCAAAAAAGACAACAAAGACGCAGCTATCCACAAACAAATACAGCTCTGGGAAGATGCAATAGCCCAATTAGGTTACAGCAATACAGTGGGGAAAAAAAAGGGAGAATAACCACAAAGAAAGAACAGCTAGGAGATATGCTTAGCAGAGACATCTAGAGAAGGGGTGAAGGCTATCTGTATCAGTCATGCAGTGAGTGCCATCACAGTCCTCAGTGGCAACACTGCTAGGCTCCTCCCCAGAGCAGGCCCCCAGAGACATCCAATAACTCTCAAGATAGCCATAGACTTCCTGTAGGTTTCACAGTGGATTCCATAGTATTCACTGATGCCAATCCTAGCAGCCTACTCTGCAGAGAACACTGACAGCTTTCACCATTAAGGTAACCAACACCCGCTGCTGCTCTGAACCCCTGGAGAAGGAGATACTACTGCACTCCTCACCCTGAAAAGGAGCACTCTTGCACTGCACTGTCCAGAGATAGTGCAGTCCCCTCACCCTACACATGCCCGGGACCTCAGAGCCACAGCTGCTTCACATGTACTATGCATGTAAAACCCTTGCTCTGTGGCTGCTCTAATCATATACTCTCCCGCTCCCAGCTCTCTGGCTGCCGTATGTGCACCCACATCTGAGGCACCAAAAGCACTATTGCTGCAGGGCAGTCAACATCCTGAACCCCAGAGCCACTGTCTTTCTGCCGGCACTTGCACTCCAAACCTCAGCTCTGTAAGCTGCTCCACGGGTGTCCATGCCATCAGAGACATCAGTGCTGCCACCACCAGCAACACAACGGAGCCCAAAGCCGGAACCTGTGTCAAGAAGAAACCTCTTGGCCATGACATCTCCCATGGGAGAAAAAGTGATCAAGACGTCCCCAGCAACCTCTGCCACTATATATCAAAAAAACCCTTGCTGCTGGTATGGATACGTGCACCCTTGGATGTTGAGGACCCCTGCAATCCTCACTGATGATGATCTGCTAATACAGCTGCACAGAGTTTACAGTGCTGGGTCTTTCACAGAGCTAGAACTACCACACCTACAGGCTGGTGCCTCACACTCATCCATAGGCAAAGGTCTTTCCTCAAAACAAAACAAAACAAAACAAAACAAAACAAAAACTAGTTTGTAATGCCTAGAAGTAATTCTTCCATCAAATACGCAGATAACAACACAAGTCCACAAGAAATAGAACGGGGAAAAAAAAAAAAAAGGATACATGACATTACCAAAGAAACACAGTAATTTTCCAGTAACCACCCCCAAAGAAATGGAGATCTATCAACTAAAGATAAAGAATTTAGAAATAACTGTTTCAAGCAAACTCAGTGAGCTACAAAAGAACACAGACAATGATATAAAAAACATATACAAACAAATGAGAAATTCAACAGAGAGACAGAAATAATAAAAAGAAACAAATTCAGGAGCTGAAGAACATTAAAAAACATGCAATAGAGAGCATCAATAGGAGACCTGATCAAGCAGAAGAAAGAACCTATGAACTAAAAGGCAGGTCATTTGAAATTATCTAGTCAAGAGAAGAAAAACAAAAAAAAAAAAAAAAAAAGAATAGTGGAGAAAGCCTACCTGAATTATAGGACACTATCAAGCAAAATAATATTTGCATTTTAAGAATTCAAAGCCAGGCATAATGGCTCACACCTGTAATTCCAGCATTAAGGGAGGCCAAGCCCAGTGGATCACATGAGGTCAGGAGCTCAAGACCAGTCTGACCAACATGGCAAAACCCCATCTCTACTAAAAATACAAACATTAGTGGTGCATGGTGATGCACATCTGTAGTCCCAGCTACGTGGGTGGCTGAGGTAGGATAATCACTTGAACCTGGGAGGTGGAGATTGCAGTGAGTTGAGATCATGCCACTGCACTCCAGCCTGGGTGACAGAACGAGACACCATCTAAAAAAAGAAGAAGAGGAGGTAGAGGGAGAGAGAGGAGGAGGAGGAGGAAGAAGGAAGGGAAAGGGAGTAGGAGGAGGAGTAGGAGGAATACTTCCAAACTTATTTTACAAAGCCAAGCATTACTCTGATACCAAAGCAAGACCAGGACAACATAAGAAAAGAAAATTACAAGCCAATAGTCCTGATGAACACAGATGCAAAAATCCTCAACAAAATACTAGCAAACTGAATTCAGCAGCACACTAGAAGAATCATATATCACGATGAAGTGAGATTTATCCCTGGGATGCAAGGATGGTATGATATATGCAAATCAATAAATATGATACCACACATTGACAGAATGAAGGATAAAAATCATATAATCAGCTAGGTGCAGTGGCTCACGCCTGTAATCCCAGCACTTTGAGAGGCCAAGGTGGGCGGACCACCTGAGGTCAGGAGTTGTAGACCAGCCGGGTGAAACTCATCTCACTAAAAATACAAAAATTAGCTGGGTGTGGCTGCATGAACCTGTAGTCTCAGCTACTCAGGAGGCTGAGGCAGGAGAATCGCCTGAGAGGCAGAGGCTGCACTGAGCTGAGATTGCACCACTGCACTTCAGCTTGGGTGACAGAGCGAGACTCCATCTCAAAAAAAAAAAAAAAAAAAAAAAAAAGTTACTATATAAGGTGATGGATTTACTGAGATTAAAGATTATTCACAACTGAAATGTGGGCAGGGCTCAGTGGCTTATGCCTGTAAGCTCAGCACTTTGGGAGGCCAAGGCAGATGGATCACTTGAGGTCAGGAGTTCGAGACCAGCCTAGCCAACATAGTGAAATCCCATCCCTACTAAAAATATAAAAACTACTGAGCTTGGTGGTGCACGCCTATAATTCCAGCTACTCAGGAGGCTGAGGCTTGAACCCAGGAGGTGGAGGTTGCAGCTGAACTGAGATCTTGCCATTGCACTAAGCAATGACAGGTGATGGAATAAGACTCTGTCTCAAAAAAATAAAAAAAGGAAAAAAGAAATGTGTTGTTTTCATAGAAGTATTTACAAAATGCACCCCTACATCTTCACCCTTATTTAATCATTTAAAACAAAACACAAGTTACGAAAATAAAGATTTTGTTTTTGTTTTATAAAGTACAAAATGTAGTAGTTCCAATACTAGAATATGGAAGCTGTTTTTGTCTTTGATACCACAACATGAATTAAATTTCAAATTAAATGTATACAATCCCATAGAATCAGCATAATTAAGTCATTTAAAAGTCTGATAAGACATGCTTTTTAATATAATTTTAAAAATAATTAATAATTTAAGTAAAACATCACTTTTCAGAGTATAAAAACATTAAAATTTATCTTGATATATTATGAATATTAATGAGATAACTTTAACATACAACTTTTTAACAATGTACTGATCCATAATAAAGTATTTGTTACTTCAAGTTTCTTTTTCATCACATATCATACAAAATGAAGAAAATATTTTTTTAATTTCCTCAAGGGGTTCAAGAGATTCTTCATTATTGTGAAAGACACTCACAGGTAAAACATAATCTATACTGTATTATGATTTCACTTATATGTGGTGCCTAGAGTGGTCAAATCCAATAGAGACAAATAGAATGGTGGGGCAGGGGGTGATGGCTCACATCTGTAATCCCAGCACTTTTGGAGGCAGAGGCAGGCAGATCACTTGAGGTCAGAAGTTCAAGACTAGCCCACCCCACATGGTGAAACCTTGTCTTTACTAAAAATACAAAAAAAATAGCCAGGCATGGTGGCAGGCACCTGTAATCCCAGCTACTCGGGAGGCTGAGGCAGGAGAATCGCTTGAACCTGGGAAGTGGAGGTTGCAGTGAGCCAAGATCATCGTGCCACTGCACTCCAGCCTGGATGACAGAGTAAGAATGTCTCCAAAAAAAAAAAAAAAAAAAAAAAAAAAAAAAAAAAAAAAAAAAAAAAAAAAAAAAAAAAAAAAAAAAAAAAAAAAAAAAAAAAAAAAAAAAGAAAAGAAAAGAAATAAAATGACTGGTGGTTGCCAGGATGTTGGGGAAAAGGGTAATGGGGAGTTAGTACTTGATGGGTAGACAGTTTCAGTTTGGGAAGATGCAAAGGTTCTGGAGATGGATAGTGGTGTGATTGTACAACAGTATTAACATACTTTATGCCACAGAACTATACACTTTAAAATGGTTAAGATGGTAAATGTTATGTTATGCCTATTTTATCACTATTTAAAAAATTATCTAGGGCAACCCCTCCTCACTTTACCAATGTGGTCCAAGTTCACAGAGCTACTCAATCATAAAGACAATCTCTAATTCTACTTCTACCAATAATGCTGCCCCTAAATTCTTTCTAGGATATAATAATAAAACACACTGCTAGAGACAAAGTGTCTAAAAGGAGGTAAATGACAGATTATAAAAAAAACTGTACAGAAAATTTACAATTACAATTAAAACGGGCAGTCAGATATGCCTTTTTTTTTTAAAATTACCCAGGTTGGAGTGCAGTGGCACAGTCTCGGCTCACTGCAGCCTCCACCTCCTGGGTTCAAGTGATTCTCCTGTCACAGCCTTCAAAGTAGCTGGAACTACAAGCATGTGCCTCCATGCCTGGCTAATTTTTGTATTGTTAGTAGATACAGGGTTTCACGATGTTGGTCAGGCTGGTCTCAAACTCCTGACCTCTGACGATCCAAGGACTGCCTCAGCCTCCCAAAGTGATGGGATTACAGGTGTGGGCCACTGCACCCAGCCCAGATATGCTCTTAATAAATGCATTTTTTAATTTGCCTTATTCCTGCATCCATTCTATGTCCCTTCTTGTTTTCCTTTTCTTACCTTTTTCTAACTTATCTTCTTTTTGTTCTATTTTATATGTTTTTGTAATCCTTAAGTACTCTTTAAGAAAAAATGGGAAATAAATAAAATGCATGGCCATAACTGTAACTGACTTAAAAGAAAAGTACACAGAAGAATATTTTTCAACAAAATAATTACAGTTAAAATATGGTCTTTTAGAAGGATAATCCCTCAGGGCATAAAAGAGGCTTTGTTATCATTTAAATGTAAGCTTAATCACGTAAGCATGCCTACTTTTTGTTAGCAGAGTTTCTGGACAAATACCTTTTCAAAACAATTACCTTGGAAACCACTTGGCGTGTTCTACCCATGGATCATCTCCAGATTCCCAACACCTCAAGCCACCATCACAACAAAAGCATTTGACATCATCGTTGCGACCTACAGGGGAAAAAAAAAAATAAACAAACAAATATTGAAAACCCATGTTCTAATATGTAAATCGAAATAAACTGATAAAATGTAGAGTTACTTGCTTCTTACCCACATAATAAAAACCAGCACTTGCAAGCTGCTCAGGCTGAACTGGAACACTAGATGGCCAGTACATAAATGTTCTCATTCGAGCTGCATGTGTCTGCATGCTCAGATTTGAAATGCTAAACCTCAGCGTTTCTAGAGAATTTTCCAAAAATGGACAGTTGGGAAAATGTCTCCGGTGTTCTGACATAGCATCATCCTTTGGTTCCCAGTTACTGAGCTTCCCACCACAGGCAAAGCAGGCTACCCTATCTCCAGGTCCTATATAGTAAAAACCAGCTCTTGCCAATTCTGATGGTGACAAAAATGTTAATGGCCACATATGGTAGGTAAGAAATCTGGCTTCTTCAGTACTCATTGCGTAACTGTAAGGGTTAGTCCTCAATGGAGACAAGTCTTCGACTGCTCTAGAGTTAAGAGGGTTTGGTGAAAGGCTGGAGTAAGAACCACTGAACAAGCTACTATGTTCCAACGTGGGAGATAATGAATGTGCAAAATTGTTTCTCATTGGAGACGGATTCTTAGTGGTGGATGTCAGACTAGCTGAAATCAGATTCTGAATAAAGCTACAGCTAGGATATAGCTGTTTATGCTTTTCAATAGGATTGTCTCCTAGTTTCCAGTTATCCAGCATGAGGCCACAACAGAAGCATTTGACCTTGTCATTCACACCAGTATAATAAAAACCAGCACGAGCAAGACTTCTTTCTGAGACAGGAACACCGGCAGGGAAAGTTGAATATGTAGACATTCTGTAGAGTTCACAGGAAAAGTCATACTTCATTTTTTGTTTGCTGCTGTTTGTCCAATCTGACAAAATCGTGCTATCTTCCATTATACTGTTAATTTTTTGATACGAGGGACCTGGGAAAAGTCTTTGGGAGGCAGTTTTGTGCATGAGTAGGTGATAGTACTGTTTGATAGCTAAAACATTCACTTGAAATTTCTTCACACGAAATAAGACCTTTTATCACAAAAAGAAATCAATGATAGACTCTTATGTAGAATTCACTATACTTTCTTGACTGGATTTATCTCAGTTTATATTCAGGTAGGATGAGTATCTCCCTGAATTACCAAGATACTACTTAGAACACAACTCTTTGGGGTTGTAGTCACTCTTGTAGGTAACCTAAGTGCTATTTGTTCATAATCGGTATAATACTAACCAAAAGCACAGAAAAAGTCAATGCACTTCTGATAATGTTAAAACTCCTTGATTTTTCACCGAGATTTATATTCTCAAAATTTTAAGCAACTATAGAATACCTAAACTATGCCTTTTATTTATGTTTGGTTACAAGCTATTAAGCCTGGATAACAGGACAATTACTGATTATGCCACAAGGTAAAAAAATTATATGCAGGTGTCTTTCCCTATATGCACTTTAATATGACAACCCCGAAAAATCTCATTTTATTCCAATAAACAAAAGTAATTAAAATCTTCATATGGTCACACTACTTAAAGGCTAAATTCACACACTTTATCATCAGAGTATTTACATAAGTGGGCTATATTACTTCAGCTGACAACTTTTGGGGAAGCCAACACCCACAAGCTTTGTTGAACCTGCGCCAGTTACAGTGTTTGATGTCAAATGAACTTTGCTTAAAGTTCACAGACTGTAAACTCTTCTATCTTGGTTAAATATCATTTGTATTTGTTTCCATTTCCTGCAGCATCATGTCGACTTTCTGCCTAACTTTGCATACAATTTTATTATTCTTGATCAACTAAAGGTATTTTCTCCATAAACTTAGTTAACCGTAAAATTTCCACAGCACACTTTTTACACTGCATTTAAAAGCTAAATAACCTGTTCATCATTTAAGGACGATTCAGCTATAATGATCAGTCATGTTGTAATTAAGCATTACTCAATTTGTCACAAGATATAACTTGTTCTTTCTAGTGTTATCTGAAACGCCTAACAAAATATTATATTACCAAAAAAGTACTGCTTAGCATAATGTATCAATAATCAACTGTACTAGCCTTCTTTCTGAAAACTCTTCAATGTTTTAAAAATATAATTCATACACAAAATTACACTCCATAGAATTCAAACTATATCCCTTTATAAAGTTTCGAGGTCTTCATAATGGGATTTATTACTGCAGGGGGAAAAATAGGGAGAGGGAGACTCTTCAGGGCTGAAAATCTGAAAAGAAAAAACAAAAGGTATTTTAGAAAACTGTATTTGCATGGCAAATAGAACTTACATACTCTTCAATTTATTCAGTAAAGTCAAAGAATAATTTACACTTTAGAGAATACATCTTAGCCAGGCGCAGTGGCTCACGCCTGTAATCCCAGTACTTTGGGAGGCCGAGGCGGGCGGATCACGAGGTCAAGAAATCGAGACCATCCTGGCCAACATGGTGAAACCCTGTCTCTACTAAAAAATACAAAAATTAGCTGGACGTGGCGGCGCGCACCTGTAGTCCCAGCTACTCGAGAGGCTGAGAAAGGAGAATTTCTTGAACCCAGGAGGCGGAGATTGCAGTGGGCCGAGATTGCGCCACTGCACTCCAGACTGGCGGCTGGCAACTGGCGACAGAGCAAGACTCTGTCTTAAAAAAAGAAAAGAAAAGATTATACATCTTAATTCCAGCAATTTGTCACTACAACTTTGTAACTGAAAAAGTACTTAGTTAAAATAAATAAATGCAATATGCTTCCCAGACCACTAACTATACTGTTTTGAAAATGTACAACTTTGAAGACAAATGGACATTTTCACAGGGGAAAACATTTTGTCCTTGCGCTCCTCTCCTTTTCTGACCTAAAGGTATCTCTGGCACTCTCCTGGAGGCAACGGAACATTGGTTCCTTTAGTGGACAGACACTCCACTAAACCCTGTCAGCAGCAGTACAGCAGTAGTCAGACAGCAACGTTAGTGTGTAAATATCAAGTCTCTCTACAACTAGGAAACCCGCAGTAAAACAGGAGCTCATTAATATAAACTCTTAAACTCCACCATTCCCTTGCAATTCCAAAGCAACAACCACAGAAAGCAACTCAAAAACAAAACCTAACACAGTGGTCTGTGAAACAGTGGTCGTGGCACGATGACCACTGCCATGACTGCTTTAATTACACCGTCTCATATCCTGTCTTTAAATGAAAGATTTTTATCTACAAGCACCATACTGCTGCATTCTCTTTATGCAAACTGCAGCAGGGCAAAGGGATAGAATGGAAAGGAAAGGAATAGAAACTATGGGATTTACCCAATAATTTCCCAGAGCTGTTTCTCACAATACACAACGGGCGACTACTGGAGTGACAGCGCAGTGGGAACTATGAAATCTGAGATCTCGGCGCCACCGAAATGTCTTCGTTTCAATGTATTACATTAAAAGAAAGCCGAGAGCTAAGCTTAAAACCTTGCAAAAAGCTGCGAGAAAACATCTTGGTCAAGGTCCAAGGGCCAGAAGAGTGGGCGGCGGCCAGAGGAGGCTTGAAAACGTCATATTTTAAAAATCGCTTTGACTGCAAGTCTTGAAGTTGGGGCTTCCGAATCAAATAAAACCTTAGTGAGAGTGGAAAGCAGAGAGCCCCCGGCGACCCTCAACCTTTGGCCGACGGGCCCCAGGCCCGGTCCTTCTTCCCCCAGCCACCACATTAGGGAAGTGGGCCCCCGCGGGCCCGCACGTCTCCACCCGTCCCGCGCCGCCCGAGCCCGGAAGGAGCAGCACTCACCGCAGTGCGGGCGCAGCAAACACGGAAGCTGCGCGGGTACCTAGAGGCCTCCACAGAGCCGGGAAGCAGCCGTGCTGACAAGGAGATACGGCCAGCTCGGCTCGTATCAGCCTCCGCGCTCCCGAAGCCCGCCGCCCCAGCCGGGCCCACGCCGACGCACGGTGACGTCAGCACGCCCGGCCCGGAACAGGCGTTAGCCGCCGCGGGAGGGCGCCCGGGAGGCTGGGGCGGGAAAGCGAAACCGAGCGCGGGTTAGGCGGTGGGGAGACAAACCTCCGGGAAAGACGCCGAGTGGCCCAGGGAGGCCCGGGGCCACTAGGCGCCCACGGGAGTCGCCGGATTGGTTGTCAGGGGAATGGGGACTATCCGTATCAACTCGGTGTTTGTTCATTTTCTTTACCTTGCGGCTTGTGCCCCCCCTCACATTTCCTTTCTCTCTGTGGCTACCATTCTCCTGGGGGACGTGGCAAAACGTGAACCGCTGCGTTTGAATCGTTGGAAACCCTGCGGAAACACCCTGGCGCCGGTGGTTTTGCGCGTCCTACCATGTGTCATCTCAGGGTTATGGTCTGGCCCTGGCAAGTCTCCCCTAGTGTGATGCCTTCCCTCGTCGTCGAGATGACTGCATTTTGAGGATGGCGTCAGTCTGGTGGCATATTTTGCTTAAGTAAACAATTGTAACCGTTTGTGTAGCGTCAATGTCCAACAGTTGGCTGTGCAAATCGAAAAAAGCGAAGCGCTGGAAAGTAGGAAGCATCAGATGAATAATTTTGAAGACTTGACAATTGTTTTATAATCAACTAGAATATCTTGTTTTTAAACTTTTGGTTTTCTGTTCCGGAGACCAACAGTGCTTATACACTGAGGAAAAGTGTCGTTATTTCAGTTGCTCCTTGCTAGCAACGGGAACGGTATTGCAAGCCAGGCTTCACTCCCTGGTATTTTCTGAATGTTTCAATAAAATGAAATACATACGTCTGCCTGTATATTGGTGTACACGCACATATAATTGTACATACACCACAGAGGAGCCCAATTTTTTTAAATACTTAGGTATTAGAAAATTTGTAGATTAAAAACCCTTGGCTTTTACTAGTCATGGACCTTTTGTATCCACCTCCATACTCCCTCCATGGTGCCATAGACACAATGGCATGCAGTAAATATTTGTAGTATGACAAAGACTTTTGAAGTTGACGCTCTTTGCCCATTGAATCTGATGCTTGCTTCTCTCTGGGGAACTCCAAGGGACAAACATTTTAAAAACTTCCAAATAGCAAGCCACTTAATTAGGCAGCCGGGGGAATTCCGAGACCCTGAACCATTTCCCATTTCCTGTCCGTGTCATTTCTGCCTGCCAATCAGTCACAGAACAGGAGGTCTTCTGTTCCAATGTTAATACTCAAAGAGAGTGAGTGTAACCGTTTGTAATACAGAAAAAAGAAATGCCATGGTTCCCAATGACTAAACACATCCAAAAATGCACCTGGGGCTTGGTAGTAGTTTAGTATTTAGTTCAAGTCACTATTTCTCGGAAAGTTACAGAACATTCCTAACATATATGGGAAAATACATATAACAAGAATTGTTCATTCTGAATTCAAGATTATTTTCTCTTTTTCAGTTCTTGTCCTGACCAAAACAGTAAGATAATGAATATACTTAAGTATAGGGGAAAGCTTGCATTTCAAAAAAGCAAAAGCCTTAGATATTTTTGCCAAAAAAAGGTAATATCATTTAGGTATAATAAGTAGTACTTCATAACTTTTAATCTTGTATAACTTTGTAGCCTGGTGTTAGTTAATTCAGTTACTCATTTATTCGGTTAATTTTTTTTCATTTTGCTAGTATAGAGTTGCTGTTCATTTTTAAAAATAAGCTATATATGTGTGCTAAAGTTGCCGTTCTAACGTTTTTCATATTTATGTAGAAAAAAATATTTACAGTATTTAAAACAATTTTGAAGAAGAAAAGTAAGATTGGAAGATCTTGTCCTAGCAGGTAATGAGTTATAATAAAGCCATAGTAATTGAAACAGTCTTCCACCGATGAAGCCTCACTCTGTCACCCAGGCTGGAATGCAATGGCTCCATCTTGGCTCCCTATCCCCTCCGCCTACCGGGTTTGAGCAATTCTCCTGCCTCAGCCTTTCAGGTAGCTGGGACTACAGGCAAACGCCACCACGCCCAGCTAATTTTTGTATTTTTTGTAGAGATGGGATTTCATCATGTTGGCCAGGCTGGTCTCAAACTGCTGACCTCAGGTGATCGCCCACCTCGGCCTCCCAAAGTGCTCAGATTACAGGTGGGAGCCACCGCGCCCGGCCAGCTACACTATTCTTGGCCCCTCAATGACAACATGAATTTTCAGATCGGCCTGTCAAGTTCCCAAAACAACTCTATTGGGATTTGTCTGGGAATTGCTTGAATTTATAGATTAATTCAGTGAGAAATAATAGGTTTATAGCATTGAGTCCTACCATGCATAATATATATGGCTTATATTTCCATTCTTCCTTTAAGTCCATGGGTAATTTTTATATTTGTCTTAGTCTTTTTGTAGTGCAAAACACTTGAGACTGGGTAATTTACAAATAGCAGAAGTTATTCTCTCAGTTCTGGAGGGTGGGAAGACGAAGATCAAGGCTCCAGCAGGTACAGTGTCTAGTGAGGGCCTGGTGTCTGCTTCCAAGATGGTACCTTGAATGCTGGTTCCTCTGGAGCAAATGCTATGTTCTCATGAGGCAGAAGGAACAAATGTACCACCACCTAAAGCCCTTTATAAGGCACTAATCTCATGCATGAGGGCTCACCCTAATGACTTACTCACTTCTTAAAGGCCCCACTTAATGCTATCATCCTGGCAATTAAGTTTTAACGGGAATTTTTGGAGACACATTCTGGCTATAGCAATACTCTTCGTGAAAGGTCTGTGTACATTTTGCTAGATATATTCTCAGGGTTTCATTGCTATTGTGAATAGGATCTCTTTTTCTATTGCATTTTCTAATTTGTTATTTCTGACTACAGGAATGCTAATA
>NW_016107486.1:284739-294174 GCF_001604975.1 Cebus imitator | reverse complement strand
TCACTGCAACCTCCACCTCCTAGGTTCAAGAGATTCTCCTGCCTCAGCCTCCTGAGTAGGTGGGATTACAGGAGCCCACCACCAAGCCTGACTAATTTTTGTATGTTTATTTGTAGAGACAGGGTTTCACCATTTTGGCCAGGCTTGTCTCCAACTCTTGACCTCAGGTAATCTGCCCACCTAGGCCTCCCAAAGTGCTAGGAATATAGGTGTGAGCCACTGCACCTGGTTGATTTTCTTCCCTCCTTCCCTTCCTCCTTCCTGCCCTACTTCCTCTCTCTCTTTCTCTCTTTCTTTTTATCAGAGTCTCACTCTGTCACCCAGGCTGTAGTGCAGTAGCATGGTCTCCACACACTGCAACCTCCACCTCCCAGGTTCTAGCAATTCTCCTGCCTCGACCTCCCAAAGTGCTGGGAGTACAGGTGTGAGACACCGTGCCTGTTGATTTCTTTCTCTTTCTTTCTTGCAGAGTCTCACTCTGTCACTGAGGCTGGAGTCCAGCGGCATGATCTGCACACACTGCAACCTCCACCTCCCGGGTTCAAGTGATTCTTCTGCCTCAGCCTCCCAGGTAGCTGGGATTATAGGCATGTGCCATCACACCCAGCTAATTTTTGTATTTTTAGTAGAGAAGTTTCACCATGTTGGCCAGGCTGGTCTCCAATTTCTAACCTCAAGTGATCTGCCTGCCTCAGCCTCCCAGTGTTGGGATTACCGGCATGATCCATCTCACCTGGCTGATTTATTTCTATTATAGGTTGACTCACATACATTTCTGATGTTGGGCATCTCATAACACCTAAAAAAAAAAAAAAAAAAAGGCCACTTCCTATGTATCAGCTGAACACATTGCCTAGGACCTCCAGTGCCATGTTCAGTAGAGACAGTAATAGAAGCTACCCTTGTCTACGTCCTAGCTTCGATGAAAATTCCTTCTAAAATTTTACCATTAAATGTGATAATTGCTATATACTAAGGATAATAGGGCCAGGTGTGGTGGCGCACACTTGTAATCCCAGCACTTTGGAAGGCTTGTGGGGAGGATTGCTTCAGCCAGAAAGGGGGAAGTTGCAAGTGAGCTAAAATCTTGACATTGCACTCCAGCCTGTGTGACAGAGAGAACTTGTCTCAGAAAAAAAAACAAAAAACCAAAACCAAAACAAAACAAAAAAAGGATGCTAGCTTGCTAATAGTGCATTATGTGTTGACTCTGTCCTTGCATTATTGAAATAAAACCTAATTCTCCGTGATGCATTATGTGTGTGTGTACATTACTGTATTCGACTTGGTATTATTTTATATAAAATTTGGAATTCATGTTCATAAAAGTTAACAATAGCTAATTTCTATTTGGTTTTCTATGTTTCGGATATTGCTAAGTTACTTTCCTTGAATTTTTTCATTTCAGCCTAGACAGCTTATTGTAAAGGTTATTTCCCCTTTATACATGAGGAAGTTAAGGCACAGCGAAGGCAAGTCATTATCCCTAAGGTCACAGGGAAGGTAAGTAGTGGCAGCAGAAATACAAATCTGGATTGCCTAGCTCCAGAGGCCATGCACTAAGCACTGCCCTGCCCCCTCTCCCTGTGACAAAGACCCATCATTCAGACTGTTCTATTGTGAACTTTTCTTGTACATCCTTGTTCCAGTTTTGCACCAAGATTATATTATTCTCAATAGATAATTAGATAGGTCTTCTTTTTCTATTATACAAATACTCATCAAACTTTTATAAAAACCTATTCCATCCTATCACCTTTGCTAGCCTGACTTCTACAGTTTCGCAGTGGCCTCCAGGTTTTATGGCATTTGGGAGCTCCTGTCCCGGGGGGTATACACCCCATAAAGCCAGGGATACAGACACAGATCAGCAGCAGACTCCCCCACCCTCCAGCATCCTTTTTTTTTTTTGAGATGCAGTTTCACTTTTGTCGCCCAGGCTGGAGTGCAGTGACATGATCTCAGCTCACTGCAACCTCCGCTTCCTGGGTTCAAGTGATTATCCTGCCTCAGCCTCCCGAGTAGCTGGGATTACAGGCACCTGCCACCACACCTGGCTAACTTTTTTTGTATTTTTATTAGAGACAGGGTTTTACCTGTCCTCATCAGAATCACTGGATCATGACTGACCCCTAGAGGCGGCTTCTCTGCTTAACTGTCAGCGCATGGGCTGGAATGTGACCCCCAAAGCTGCCGTAGAAGCTTCCACCCATCCTGGACAATGCTTGACATCTGTGGGGAAAAGTCCTGTCCTTTGTCTTGTTAGCCCAGCCAGCCTCACAGACATTCAGCAGATTGGAAAGCCTAAGCGTGTGCTGTGCTGGGCAGGGCTCTCCTGTGCCTTTTTTTGGGGTTGAGCGGGAGTGCATTCCAGCCCCTAGCATGCTGCTGTTTATTCCCACCCCTCATCCCCGCCCCCCTACACACTCACAAGTACAAACACAGGCACAGTCATGGGCACACACTGCCCTGGGCAGCACCATTTCCAGCCTCTGAAGGGTGGTCTCCTTATGGGGAAGTTAATGAGACAATAAAGAAGGCTCAGGGGTCAGGGAGGACCTATGTCATAAAGACGCTCCTAGACCCGGCTCTGCCTCTGACTTGCTGGGGGTCCATGAGAAAGTTGCTTTCCCTCTTTGGTCCCAGCTGAGAAACGGGGGGTTGAGCCAAATGGCCTAAGGTTCTGGGTACTGCTAAGTCAGAGACCATAGCTGGTGGTCAAGATGAGGGAGAGTACCTCGGGGTTAGCCGAATACCTGAGAAGCAGGACAGGCCCAAAGGTGAGCAGCCTGAGCACATAAAGTGGGCCTGGAGCTGGAACATGAGCCCCACAGCCTGCAGAGCAGCCCTGGCCTCGGGAGCCCACTTGCACCAGCCCAGTAGGACTTCAAAGATGTGGGGTCCAGCCTCCCCTAATGTTGCAGGGCTGGGGGCTGAGAGCTGCAGATTTTGATCCCACAGTTGCTTTAGAAATGCCAGATGAGCTGGGGCAAGACACACCCCTCTCTATGAAATGATCAGTCTGTCCAAATAGATACACCATGAAGGGCTGTGGAACAAACCCAGCTGTACCCTGGGGATAGACTGGCTTCCAGGGTACTCAAGCTGCTGGCCTCTGGGGAAGGGGAACCAGGTATGAGAGGCAGGGCTCAAAATCTAGGCCCAGCCTCCACAGGAAGCCCCTCTGGAGAGCCTAGGGCAGTCCTGGAAGTGCAGCAGGCAGCAAGTGCACTAGGAGCATGTTTCACAAGGCACCCAACAGTGCATCTGCTCAGAGCTGAAAAGTGGATGCAGTAGGCAGGGTGGTGACTGCTCCCCACTGCCAGGAGTCCAGCCCAGTACCCACCCAAGTCTGCCTCAGGCCTGCTCGATTGAGTCATCCATGCTCTGGGCCCTCTGGGACCACCCACAGAGGAAGGGCTTTGGGGTGACCGGGTTTGCTGGCCCTTGCAGGAGGCTGTAATTGACTCCTGAGCCTGGACAGCCAGGCAGCCCCTTGCCCGCATTCCCACCCCCACCTCTCCAGCCCCCTCATTCCCCAATTCTCCCACCTGCTCCCCTGCCTGGGCACTTGCCTCTGCTCACTCTCATCTCTTTTCCTGCTCCCAGGCTCACGTGCTCACATGTCCTTGACTCTCCTCTGAGTCTCCCTCTTTCCAAGCCACGCATCTCTACTTGACACATCCTCGCTGATGGCACCAGAGTACACAAGCTTAAGTCCCTGCACCTCACCTTTACTCCCAGGCATGGAAGGGAGATGACACGAAGAGCCAAAATCCAATTGGCAAAAGATCTGGAGTATGCAGAGGGGCAGATCTGAGGCTGTGGAAGCTCTGGGGGTTCCCTGCAAGAGGCTGCATTTAAGCTGGCTCTTGAATGTGGCTCTGAGCTGAGACCTCTTCCTGAAGCTCCAGACTAGGTGCCAGCTGCCAGCTGGACCCCTCCATTTAGTGTCTCAACGGAAGCTTGTACTTTGGAGGTCTAACTCTGAACCCAGAAAATTCCCTAATCTCAGCCGTTTCTTCTTAGGGAAATCACCATGTCATACCCAGTTCTGCACCAAACCCACATTTGAGTAAGGAGGCTCCTGCCCTGCTCTGCCCTGTACTGTGAGTATTCTGGATGAGCCATTGCCAAGGGGGAAAGAGCTCTCAATGCCAAGCCAAACCATGTGAGGCTTGACTCCAACTTCAGCTCTGAGAGCTGTGGGTAGGGAAGAGCCCTAGTCCAGTTTGCTGTAGAAAGACCAGCCTGCCACTGTCTGGTACATGGATGGCAGGGGCAGAGTATGGATTGAGAGACAAGGAAGGCAGGGCTGGGGAGGTACAGACATGGCAGCCTCTGCAGGCCCAGCTCCTGCATCTCAGTGAGTGGCCTCTGCAGGCCCAGCTTGTTCCTCACAGCGGCCTCCCAGGCTCGGTTCTTGGGAGACTTTTGGTGGCTCCTCCAGGCCCAGCTCATGCCTCTCGTGGCCTCTCCAGGTCAAAGTGCTGCCTCCCAGCTTCCTCTCTGGGCCCAGCACTTCCTCCCAGCTAGGCTGTGTCTACAGGCCCACCTCCTGCCTTGCCTCGCAACAACCTCTGTGGACTCAGTCATCTCCCGCCCAGCTCCTGGCGGCCTCTGTAGGCCCAAAAGGTCCTCAAGTCAAACTCTCCAAGCCCACCCAGCTCATGCCTTATGGTGGCCTCTCCAGGCTCAGCTCCTGCCCTCCAACGGCATCTTCAGACCCAAAACTTCCTCAGGTCTGCTTCTCTCAGCCTGTCTCTGGCCTCCTCCCAGTGGCCCGGCAGGCCTAAATGGCCCTGAAATCCGCCTCTCCAGGCCCAGCTCCTGCCCTCCCAGTGGCCTCTCCAGGCACAAAACTTTCTGACGGGCCACTCCAGGGCCAGCTCCTGCCTCCCATCCGGCCTCTCCAGGCTCGGCCTTTGCCTCCCTCATGGCTGCCTCCCCAGGCCCAGCTCTTCTTCCTCGCTGGGTCTACAGGCTCAACTCCTAACTCACAACAACCATGTTTGTCCCAGCTCCTGCCCGGCTCCCAGCAGCCTCTGTAGACTTTAGTTTTTCTCAAGTCAGGCTTTCAAGGCATTCCTTTGGCCTACCGGCAGCCTGAACAGACCCAGCTCCTGCCTGACCACATCTTCAGTGCAGCTATTCCCTATATGGACCTTTTCTGGCCTTGTTACTACCTGTTTTTCAGCCATTTTGGCAGGTCTTTTGTTTGCCTCACATTGGCCTCTTCAGCCCCATCCTCAGTGTCACATCTGCCTCTCAAGATTCAGCTTTCTTTCTTTCTTTTTTTTTTTTTTTCACAGCGGCCTTTCTTACACCAGCTTGTGCCTCACCATGGCCTCTCCAGGCTTATCTTCTGCCTCTTAATGGACACTCCAGGCCATCTCCTGCCTCATGATGGTTTTTTCTTCCCTACACTTGCCTCACAGTGGCCTCTTCTGGATCCAGCTCTATAGGTCTTTGATCGTCAACAGCATCAAAAAGGCCAAAGCTTCCCTGGACTCTCATTTGTTCATTTTTTAGCAGTGTGCCTTGGCTAAATACTTGTCTCTACTTTTAACCTGGAGAGTGTATTTTTGACAGATCTGTAGTAAATTCTGCCTGTGTCTTTTTACAATGATGTCTCTTTTATTTAGTGTCTCATGATTTTTCTTGTCTTCTGGGGGTTCAGAGGGGAATGGGCCTCTGCTTGGGTTGTCTTTGCCATGGATGTGGTAGCTTCTCATTTCATGTCTTCTTTTTTTATATTTTTTAGTTAATTTTTTTTCCTTAGGGTCTTTCTCTATCACCTAGGCTGGAGTGTTGTTATGTGATCATGTCTCCACTGCAGCCTTGGACTTTTGGCCTCCACTGATTTTCCCAAGTCAGCATCTTGAGTAGCGTAGACTACAGTCATATGCCACCACTCCCTGACTGATTTCTGATTTTGTTTGAGAGATTGGTTCTCACTCCGTTGCTTAGGCTTGTCTTAAACTTTTGGATACAAGCAATCCTCTTGCCTGGGTGTCTCAACATGCTGAGATTACAAGCATAAGCCATCATCCATGGCCTGTCATTTGCTTGTCATGAAGTATTAAGAATTTTTGATTAATATACCATGATTATATACATTTGTGAATATATAGATATTTTAAAGTTTTCTGGGATGCCAATTTTTTTCTTTTCTTCTTCTCTTCTTTTTCTTTTTTCTTTTTGAGGCAAATTATTGCTTTGTCATTCAGGCTGAAGCACAGTGGTGTGATCTTGACTCACTGCAACCTCTGCCTCCTTGGCTTAAGTCATCCTCC
Organism: Cebus imitator; assembly: GCF_001604975.1. Taxonomy (NCBI): domain Eukaryota; kingdom Metazoa; phylum Chordata; class Mammalia; order Primates; family Cebidae; genus Cebus; species Cebus imitator. The sequence goes on along the minus strand of NW_016107486.1, from coordinate 287,878 downwards.
CACCTCAGCCTCCTGAGTAGCTAGGAGCCTAGGTACGAGCCGCCATGCCCATCTAATTTTTATATTTGTTGTAGAGATGGGATCTCACCATGTTTCCCGGGCCAGTTTCAAACTCCTGGGCTCAAGTGATCCTCCCCGCTCAAACTCCCCCTGTGCTGGGATTATAAGTGTGAGCCACTACACCTGACCTGCCATTCTCTTTTCATGGATCATTAAGAATTTAACTTTTAATTAGTATACTATAAATATATATGTAGAAATGTGTGTATATATTTATATGTGAATATATGTGTGTATATATTTACATAGCATACACACACTCCCACATATACATTGTGAAAGAGATATTTCCATACCTAGAAATTTTTTTTTTGAGACGGAGTTTCACTCTTGTGACCCAGGCTGGAGCGCAGTGGCGTGATCTCGGCTCACTGCAACCTCTGCCTACCAGGTTCAAGCGATTCTCCTGCCTCAGCCTCCCATGTAGCTGGGACTACAGGCACATGTCACAACGCCCAGCTAATTTTTGTATTTTTAGTAGAGACGGGTTTCACCATGTTGGTCAGGATGGTCTTGATCTCTTGACCTCGTGATCCACCCACCTCGGCCTTGCAAAGTGCTGGGATTACAGGCGTGAGCCACTGCACCTGGCCCATAACTAGAAATTGATAAGCTTCTTCCAGCTTTTGAAACCACCCTTAGCACAAACATGAAAGAAGTACAAATTATCATTATTAATGACCATGGACTTAAATGACCATGAGTCAATAGTACTTTCCACCTCAATCACCTTCCAGCAGAGCATCTCAAAGGGCTGAATATATCTGAACATCACACCCTTTCACACAGATGAGGATGCTTTGTAATTATTACTTCTCTTGAGACCTCAGTGTGACCCTCATCAGTATGAAATCAGAAACTATTTATTTCCCAAATCATAGAGATGTTGAATAACATGTTTGGTCAGTAAATAGTTATTGCATTTGGTTTGTCATGACAAGCTCCTGGCCTAGGCACATGGAATATTGCAGAAATGTGTGTGTGTGTGTTTGTGAACATTCTTGCACACAGATGTGGGGTAGAATTAGGGAATTGAATTTGATAAAACCAGAAGGGGGCAGGCTGCTGGGAGGGGCACTTGTTTTGGCAGCAGCTGTGTAACTCTAGAGTTAAGAAATAATTGTAAGCCTCAGTTTTGGCTCCTGGAAAATAAAGATTATAATTCCTGCCTTGATATATCAATTAGGTGGTCCACTACATGCAAAATATCTAGTATATAATAGGTGCTGAATAAATACTACTTTCTGTAGTTCATTCTTAATCACTGCTTATTTTTAAAAGTTTAGAATAACAAAGACTTTTGTAAAAATTATTTGTAATTATTATATAAAATCCAAGTCCTATGGAAAAGTACATAGAGGCTGGGCACAGTGGCTCATGCCTGTAATTTCAGCACTTTGGGAGGCTGAGGCAGGCAGATTACTTGAAGTCAGCATTTCAAGACCAAAATGAGCAACATGGCAAGATCCCATCTATAAAAAATTAAAAACCAGTTATGGTAATGGGCACCTGTAGTCCCAACAACTTGGGAGGCTGAGGCAGGTGGATCACTAGAACCCAGGAGTTTGAGACTTCAGCCTGGGCAACAGAGTGAGACCCTGTCTGAGAGAGAGAGAGAGAGAGAGAGAGAGAATAGAAAAGCAATGTAATAAATCATAAAATTATGGCTGGGTGCAATATCTCATGCCTGCAATCCCAGCACTATGGGAGGCCGAGGTGGGCAGATCACTTGAAATCTGGAGTTCGAGACCAGCCTGGCCAACATGACAAAACCCCATCTCTACTAAAAATTCAAATATTAGCCTGGTGTCATGGTGGGTGCCTTTATCTCAACTACTCAAGAGGCTGAGGGATGAGAATCACTTGAGCCTGGGAGGAGAAAGTTGTAGAGAGCCGAGATTGTACCATTTCACTCCAACCTAGGGAACAGAGTGAGACTTTGTCTCAAAAATGAAAACAAAAGAAAGGTGATAATTAATTCAAAACTCTTTTTGTGCAAATAGGTAGTTAGAGAAATAAATGGATTAAAAATAACTACGTATTTTGTACGTGTTTTAGTTTAAATAGATATAACTTTTATTTTGCTTGATACAACAGGAGCTTAGGAAATAGAAGCTGAAGTAAGGTGGTAACATTTCTGAGCTTCAGATAAATGCCCATGTGCAAGTGATATCTTTTCATTGAATATTCATTAAAATTATGAAAAGAGATAAAAGTGTCATAATTCTTTTTAATCTGCAGTTTCTATTTTCACCCACAGCTGCTTCAAAGTCTATTTTCTATTTTTGAAATTGGTGCATGTTTGAGACTTTCTGTTTAGTGCATGTGTACTTGGATGACATCTTTCTTGAGAGAATATTCTTGATTCATTTTCCGTGTTTTTAGTTCTTTCTTTAAGTTCTGACTCTATTGTTATCTGGTTATGGCTGGAGCTATAGAAAGGTCTGAGGCTGGCTGGAGGTTTTTCTCACATATGCGTTATATTTTCCTGCTGAAAGTCCAGTGGAGTACTTTTTTTTTTTTTTAATCATTGATGTTCAATAGCTTAGCCAAGGAACTCTAGGCCAGTCATTCTGCATTAGTTTTTCCAGGTATATGGTGTGCCCTTTGACTACTGATTATGTACTTCCCTCTTTCTGCATTCCTTCCTTTCCTTCTTTCTTTTTCACTCTCTCTCCTTTCCCTCCCTCCCTTCCTTCCTCCCTTCTTTCCCTTCTTCCTTCCTTCCTTCCCTCCCTCCATTCTTACATTCTTCCTTTCTTTCAAGACAGGGCCTTGGTCTGTCACCGAGGCTCTAGAACAAAGTGGTGTCATCATAGCTCACTGCAGCCTCAAACTTCTAGGCTCAAAAAATCTTCCCGCCTTAGCCTCCCACGTAGTTGGGACTACAGGCATGTACCACCACATCAGGCTAATTTTTGTTACTTTTCTAGAGATAGGGTTTTGCTATGTTGCCCAGGCTTTTCTTGAACTTCTGACCTCAAGCTATCCTCCCACCTTAGCTTCCTAAGGCACTGGGATTATAGGTGTGAGCCACCGTGCCCAGCCCTGTTTTTTTTTTTTTTTTTTTTTTTTTTTT
>NW_016107486.1:271721-283769 GCF_001604975.1 Cebus imitator | reverse complement strand
TTTTTTTTGTGTGTGTGTGTGTGTGTGTTAGTTTGTTTTCTGAGACTGAGTCTCACTCTGTCCCTTAGGCTGGAGTGCAGTGGTGTGATCTCAGCTCACTGCAATCTCTGCCCCCAGAGTTCAAGTGATTCTCCTGTCAGTCTCCTGAGTAGCTAGGGTAGCTAGGATTACAGGCATGTGCTACCACACCTGGCTAATTTTTGTATTTTTAGTAAAGATCAGGTTTCATTGTGTTGGCCAGGCTGGTCTCTAACTACTGACTTCATGATCTGCCTGACTTGGCCTCCCAACTATTGGGATTACAGGCGTGAGCCACCATGCCCAGCTGGTATGTTACATAGCAATATGTAGCAAATACACAAAGTCATCTTTCAATATAAATATTTTGTCACTTCTCCACTTGACTGCATTTAATGGTTTAGAATTGAGTGTAAAATAAAGACAAAACCCAATCCTGAATGCATCTGACAAGGGATTAATAACCCTTGAGTATATAAAGAGGTCAAGGGAAACAAAATCAATAGAAAAAAAGCTCTAATAATCTGATTTAAATGGACGATAGATCAGAATAGACATTTCTCAAAAGAAGACATACAAATGGCAAATGAATATATGAAAAGGCGCTCAACATCACTGATCATCAGAGAAATGCAAATTAAAACTACAATGAGCTATCATCCCACCCCAGTTTAAATGGCTTATATCCAAAAGTCAGGCAGGAACAGATGCTAATGAGGATGTGGAGAAAATGGAACACTGGTACACTATTGGTGGGAATATAAATTAGTACCACCACTATGGAGAACAGTTTGAAGGCTCCTCAAAAAACTAAAAAGAGTGCTACTTTATGACACAGTAATTCTACCACTGGGTATATACCCAAAAGGAATAAAATCAGTATATCAAAGAAATATCTACATTTCTATATTTATTGTAACACTATTCACAGTAGCCAAGATTTGGAAGCAATCTAAATGTCCATTAACAGGTGAATGGATAAAGAAAATGTGGTACATATACACAATAGAATATTATTCAGCCATGAAAAATAATAGAATCCTGTTATTTGCAACAACATGGGTAGAACTGGAGATCATTATGTTAACTAAAATAAGCCAGACACAGAAAGACAAATTTTGCATGCTCCCAGTCATTTGTGGGTGCTGAAAATTAAAGCAATTAACTCATGGAAATAGAGAGTAGAATGATGGTTACCAGAGGCTGGGGAGGGTAGTGGGCTGGAGGGGGTGCACAAGAATAATTAATGGGTACAAAAATACAGTTAGAAAAAATAAGATGTAGCACTTGGTAGTACAACAGTGACAATGATAAACAATAATTTATTATATATTTAAAAATAGCTAAAAGAGGCCAGGCATGGTGGTTTATGCCTGTAACCCCAGAACTTTGGGAGGCCAAGGTGGAAGGATCACCTGTGGTCAGGAATTCGAGACCAGCCTGACATGGCAAAACACTGTCTCTACTAAAAATACAAAAATTAGCCTGGCTTGGTGGTGTGTGCCTGTAGTCCTAGCTACTCAGGAGGCTGAGGCTGCAGAATCACTTGAACCTGGGGGGATGGGGTGGTGGATGTTGCAGTGAGCCGAGATTGCACCACCGCACTCCAGCCCAGGAGACAGAACTACGCTTCAACTTCAAAAAAAAAAAGGAAGAAGAGGAAGAAAGAAAGAAAAAAGGAAAAAAGCATAACTGAATTGTTTGTAAAACAAAGAAGGCATAAACGCTTAAGGTGAGGTGTATTCCATTTACCCTGATGTGATTATTACACATTGCATGACTGTATCAGAACATCTCATGTACCCCATAAATATATAGACCTACTATGTATCCACAAAAATCAAAAGTAAAGCATTTTTAAACCCACAATCTTGGCCAGATGTAGGGCGCAAACCTGTAATTACAGGTTTTTTGAGGTCAGGATGGGAGGATCACTTGAGTCTGAGAGTTTGAGACCCATCTAGGCAACACAGCAAGACTCCCATCTCTAATAACAATGAAAAACAAATTAGCCAGGCCTGGTGGGGTTTATGCCTATAGTCCCAACTACTTGAGAGGCTGAGATGACAGAATATCTTGAACCCAGGAAAGGTTGAGGCTGTGGTGAACTATGATTGCTCCACTGCACTCCAGCCTGGGTGACAGAGTGAGACCATGTCTCTTTAAAAAACAAACCAATCCGGGCCGGGCGCGGTGGCTCACGCCTGTAATCCCAGCACTTTGGGAGGCTGAGGTGGGTGGATCATGAGGTCAAGAAATCAAGACCATCCTGGCCAACACGGTGAAGCCCTGTCTCTACTAAAAAAATACAAAAAAATTAGCCAGACATGGTGGCACGCATCTGTGGTCCCAGCTACATGGGAGGCTGAGGCAGAAGAATCACTTGAACCTAGGAGGCACAGATTGCAGTGAGCCGAGATTGCGCCACTACACTCCAGCCTGGAGACAGAGCAAGACTTCGTCTCAAAAAATAAATAAATAAATAAAAAAGCAATCCTGGCATGACCTGACTCTGCCTGCCACCTCTGTTCTTTTTGTCTTGCTCATTGTGCATCGGGCATCTGGGCTTCTTTTTTGCTCCTGTAAATACCAAGTCGTTTCCCTCTTCAGGACCATTGCACATGCTCTTCTCTGCCTGAAATGAACTTCCACATCTTCTGCCATAGCTGCATTTTTGTCATGTTTCAGACCTCAGCTCACACATCATCTCTGCAGAGAAATTCTCCCTTATCCTGTGAAGGTGGAATCATCCTCCTCTGCATTGCCTCGTCCTGTCTCGTTCTCTCAAAGCAGATATGACACTCAAAAATCAGCTTGTTATTTATTGAATTGCTTGTCTGAATGTTCTCCTCCCAAACTCACCCTGAATCAGAACAGAAACTCCCTATGGCAGGAGTCTCATCTTGTTCCTTCTCAGAAGCTAATCTAGTAATTGCACATAGTAGGCACACAATAAATGTTATTAGAATGAACAAGTATTAAGGTGCTGGTCAAGTTGGCTCATGCCTATAATCTCAGTGCTTTGGGAGGCCAAGGCAGGTACAGGAGTTTGAGACCAGCCTGGCCAACATGGTGAAACCCGTCTCTGCTAAAAATACAAAAATTAGCTGGGTGTGGTGGTGCAAACCTGTAATCCCAGTTACTCGGGAGGCTGAGGCAGGAGAACTGCTTGAACCTCGGAGGTGGAGGTTCCACTGAGCCAGAGGTTGCAATGAGCCAAGAATGTGCCACTATACTCCAGCCTGGGCAACAGAGTGAGGCTCCACCTCAAAACAAAACAAAACAAAACAAAACAAAAAGGTAAAAGGTATGAATAAGTATCAAGGAAGGGAGATTTTGTGATTTGCCACCTTTTCATGGAAATTCTACTTAACATTGACATTTTCTATCTGATGGTATTTCTATAATAGGAAATTGAAACTGTGTTAATTAAAAAAAAAAAAATTAGGCTGGGCATGGTGATTCATGCCTGTAATCCCAACACTTTGGGAGGCTGAAGTGGGGGAATCAGGTGAGGCTAGGAGTTTAAGACCAGCCTGGGCAACATACAGAGACCCCTGTCTCTGCAAAAATAACTTTTATTTAACCAGGTGTGCCAGGTGCAGTGGCTCACACCTGCAATCCCAGCACTTTGGCAGGCTGAGGTGGGTGGATCACCTGAGGTCGAGTTTGAGACCAGCCTGGTCAACATGGCAAAACTCCATCTCTATTAAAATACAAAAAAATAGCAAGATACGGTGGTGAATGCCTGTAATCCCAGCTACTCAGGAAGCTGAGGTGGGAGAACTGCTTGAATCTGGGAGGCAGAGTTTGTAGTGAGCCAAGATCAGACCATTGCACTCCAGTCTGGGCAAGAGTAAAACTCCATCTTGAAAAAAAAATTAACCACATGTGGTGGCATGTGTCTGTAGTCCCAGCTCCTCAGGAGGCTGAAATGGGAGGAGAACTTGAGACTAGGAGATAGAGGCTGCAGTAAGCCATGATTTCACTGCTGCACTCCAGCCTGAGTGAAAGAGCTACACCTTATCTCTAAAAACAAAAACAAAGCAAAAAAAAAAAAAAAAAAAGGCGCTGTAGCTCACACCTGTAATCCCAGCACTTTGGGAGGCCGAGGTGGGTAGATCACCTGAGGTCAGGAGTTTGAGAACAGCCTGGCCAACATTGTGAAGCCCTATTTCCACTAAAAAATACAAAAATTAGCCCAGCATGGTGGCAAGTGCCTGTAATTTAGGCTACTTGGGAGGATGAGGCAAGAGAATTGCTTGAACTCGAGGGGTGGAAGTTGCAGGAGATGGAGGGGCAAGAGTGGGAGCATGACATCTAGTGAGGAGTTGTCATATCAACATCTTTTGATCACTCCAGGCCACGTTTTGAGTGGGGCCTCTGCAAAAAAGTGACCAGGCTCAGATGCCTTAATTCTGACACTCAGTGCTGGTGGAAGCCCTGTGAGGTCACACTGTGGTGGCTTCTTGGGAAAGTGTTGGCTCTTGAAAATCAACATTTTGGTTTTTTCCTTTGATGCTGGAGACAATGACCTGTTTCTCCTCATATGTCTGCTCAAGATAGTTACAAATTTAGTAAAGATGGGGTTTCACCATGTTGGCCAGGCAGGTCTTGAACTCCTGACCTTAGATGATCTGCCCCCCTTGGCCTCTCAAAGTGCTGGGATTACAGGTGTGAGACACTGCACCCCACCCTTCTTCCATTCTTGCTCAATTTTTCCTTTTCTTCTCTCTCTTTCTGCCTCCTTATTTTTTCCTTGATATCCTGGAAACCACAGGGAATATATATGAATCGTAATTCCAAGGGCAATTTAAAAATTTTTTTTAGAGAGAGGGTCTTGCTCTGTCACTTAGGCTGGAATGTAGTGGTGAGATCTCGGCTGACTGCAATCTCCACCTCCTAGGCTCAAGCGATCCTCATGCCTGAGCCCCCAAAGTAGCTGGGACTACAGGTGTGCAGCACTGCACCCAACTAATCTGAAAAAAATCATTTTTGGAGCAATGGAGTTTTGCTATTCTGCCTGGGCTGGTCTTGAACTCCTGGAGGATCAAATGATCCTCCTCCCTTGGGTTCCCAAAGTGTTAGGATTACAAGAATGAGTCGCTATAGCTGGCCACTTTTTTAATGGAGAAGAGTCCAAGAAACACTATCTCTGATAAAAACACGAGTAAAACTCTTGAAGTGTCGCTTTTCTTCACTCTCCATTTTTTCCCTTTCCTTGTCTCTTAACATCAAATTTCATTGAATACCTCTAGATACAACTGTCCAATTCTCCTCCTTTTTTTTTTTTTTTTTTCTGAAGACATAGTGTTGCTCTATCCCCCAGCCTGTAGTGCAGTGGAGCGATCTCAGCTGACTACAGCCTCTGTCTCCTGGGTTCAAGCAATTCTCATGCCTCAGACTCCCCTGAGTTCCTGGAATTATAGGTGCCAGCCACCATGCCTGGTTAATTTTTGTATTTTTAGTAGAGAGGGGTTTCACCATGTTGGCCAGGCTGGTCTCTTAACTTCTAATCTCAAGCAAATGCCTGTAGTGCCAGCTACTTGGGACACTGACACAGGAGAATAGCTGGTGTCCTCTAAAGTGGAGACATTTCTATTCTATGTTGGGCTAAGATCTTGGAGAATGCAGGCAGGGAACAAGTTTTGCCGGTTTTCCAATGAGAGACCCCTGTGGTAAGAGAGGCTCTTCTCTCTCTACCTGGTGAGTTACTTCCTTTCTTTGGTACTCAATTTTCTCAGGTTTAAAATTAGGGAGCCAGGCACCGTTGCTCACACCTGTAATCCCAGCAATTTGGGAGGCCAGTGTTAGCAGATCACGAGGTCAAGAGATCAAGACCATCCTGGCCAACATGGTGAAACCTTGTCTCTACTAAAAATACAAAAATTAGTCCAGAATGGTGGCAGGTGCCTGTAATCCCAGCTACTCAGGAGGCCGAGGCAGGAGATTCTCTTGAACCTGGGAGGTGGAGGTTGCAGTGAGCCGAGATTGTGCCACTGCACTCAAGCCTGGGAAACAGAGTGAGACTCCATCTAAATAAATTAATTAATTAATTAAATTAAATAGGGAAGTAAAACCACATGTCCCCTAGGATCCTTTCCTCTTAGTCTTTCCATGAGTTAATTAAAGAGATTTCTTTTCTTATAAGCATATCCAAAAAGGTAATCAAGGTAGGTTTCCCATGTTTTCTAGAATCTTGTAATTGCCCCAAATGATGTGGGAGCATTTGGAGGAGATGCCCTTCCTTGCTTCCTTTATTTTTTTTTTTTTTAGAGATGAAATCTCTCCCTGTCACCCAGGCTGGAGTGCAGTGGTACAATGCTGGATCACTGCAAACTCAAACTCCTGGCCTCAAATTATCTGCCAATTCCAACCTCTGGAGTAGCTGGGACAACAGGCACACATCACCATGCCCAGATAATTTAAAAAATTATTTTGTAGAGTCAGGGTCTCACTATGTTACCCAGGCTGGTCTCAAACTCCTGGCCTCAAGTGATCCTTCTGCCTCAGCCTCCCAAAGTGCTGGGATTACAGGTGTGAGACATGGTGCCTGGACCTTCATTGCTTTTTAATAACCTTAATTACTTTCTTTTGAAGACCTTTTTTAATTATTAATTTTTTTCCTTCCCCACCTACTTCCCGAATATCTTTAGAACTACAGTGTTTTTGTCTTTTGAGGCTAGAGTTGAAGCTGATTTCCATAAATAGTCATTTTGAGTCAAGTCTTTTGAATAAAGTGAGTGGCCAGAGATGATGACACAATTTTGGCTAAAACAGTTTCCGAGAGAGCACACTGTGAACTCTAAAATGTGTGTGCCAGTCACTGGGCCACAGTTCACTCATTTTGCCAAACTCAGAATTGCAAATGAAAATTATTTATTTATTTATTATTTTTTTTTTGTTTTAGATAGAGTCTCACTCTGTCACACAGGCTGGAGTGCATTGGCATGATCTCAGCTCACTGTAACCTCTACCTCTGCGTTCAAGTGATTCTCCTGCCTCAGCCTCCCAAGTAGCTGGGATTACAGGCATGTACCACCACGCTTGGCTAATTATTTATTTATTTATTTATTTTGAAAATGACTCTTGCTCTGTTGCCCAGGCTGGAGCGCAGTGGCCCGATCTCAGCTCACCACAACCTCTGCCTCCCTGGTTCAAGCCATTCTCCCTGCCTCACCCTCCCAAGTAGCTGGCTAATTGTATTTTTAGTAGAGACAGGGCTTCACCATGTTGGCAGATGGTCTCGAACACCTGACCTCAAGTGATCCACCCACCTCAGCCTCCCAAAGTGCTGAGATTACAGGCATGAGCCACTGTGCCTGGCCAATTTTTTCTAATATCAAAGGAATTACTAGGGTCTTCCCTTTCTTTTGATTCATTTATTTTTTTGATTCTGAAATATTATTTAAAATATGGAATGCTTTACGAATTTGTGTGTCATACTTTGTCAGGGAGCATGCTCTTCTTCTCCATGTCATCCAATTTTAGTATATATACTGCGGAAGTGAGCACTGGTTCTGTGTTTATTTATTTGTTTGTTTGTTTGTTTGTTTTTGAGACAGGGTTTCACTGTGTCTTCCAGGCTGGAATACAGCGACGTAATCGTGGCTCACTGCAACCTCTGCTTCCCAGGGCTCAAGCAGTCCTTTTACCCGGGCCTTTCAAAGTGCGGAGATTACAAGTGTGAGCCACTGTGCGCAGCCTGCAATGTTTAACTGCTGACTTTGATGCCTAGTTTTGGTTGTGCTAGACACTCCCACTACTTTTTTCTGTAAAAATTACTGGTTTGTTCAGCTCCTTCAAAAGATCTTTGGTGTTTTTTACTCCCTAATATGTGAAGCCAGGTGTGGTGACTGTAACCCCAGCATTTGGGAAAGCCAAGGTGGGAGGATCTCTCAAGGCCAAGAGTTCAAAATCAGTCTGGGCAACACAGTGAAATGCCTGTCTCTACAAGAACTAAAAAATTAGCTGGGCATGGTGGCACATGCATGTAGTCCCAACTGGTGGAAGGCTGAAGGCAGGAAGATCACTTGAGCCCAAGAGGTTGAGGCTTTAGTGAGTTATGACCATGCCAGGACACTCCAACTTGGGTGACAGTGAGACCCTGTCTCAAAAAAAAATTAATAAGTGCAGAAGCATTTTCTATGCTCCAGGTTACTTTAAAAATCAGGCCTATGGCCGGGCATGGTGGCTCACGCTTGTAATCCAAGCACTTTGGAGGCCAAGGCGAACGGATCATCTGAGGTCGGGAGTTCAAGACCAGCCTGATCAACATGGTGAAACCCCATCTTTAAAAAAATAAATAAAAGGAGAATATAGCCATTTAGGAACAGCTCGGGATTGCAGCTCCCAGTGAAAGCGCGGAGGGTGAGTGGACGCCGCATTTCCATATGGATTTTCATTGGCCACAGACCAGGAGATTCCCAGGCGGAGGAGCCCCATGGGTCACCAGCGTGACTGTTTTGGCCAGCGCAGCTGTTGTGGCCTACGTGGTCGTTCGGTCCCCGCAGCTGTTTTCGCCCCCGTGGCTGCTTTGCAGTGCCCCGGCATGGCAGTTCTCTGTACAAAATACACTGGTCTGGGTGCCCATTTGGCTGGCGATTGGAGCCCTGGGAATGAGCAGTCGCCCATTCATCTGACTAAAGGGGATTCTGAGGCAAGGAGTCAGGCCAGGAGATTCCCGGGCAAAAACAAACAAACAAACAAACAAACAAACAAAAAGGCCCCATGAATCTCAGTGCCGCTGTTTCAGCCGGCGCACTGAGTCGCCGTAGGGGAAATCACATAGACCCCTGCACCTTTTCAACAGGCAACTGGAACTCCTGGGAGAGAGTCGACCCTTCAACTAGAGAACAAAAGGCTCTGAGGCAGGGAGCCAGGTGATCAGGCTCGACTGGTCCCAACCCTACAGAAGAACAGCAACTGGAAACTCTTTGGATTGAGAGTTTCACAGCAAGCACAGCTGAACCCGGGAGGGGCCAGCTCTGTGGGGGAGGGGCGTTCGCCATTGCAGAGGCAGCCTGCCATTGCAGAGGCAACCCACAGTTGCCAAGGCAACCTGCCATTACAGTGAGAGTCCGCCATTACAGAGGTGGGCCACCAATGCTGAGACAGTTCTAACTACACCCATATAAACAGGACTGCAGGGAAGTTCACACTACAGCTAAGCAGAGCCCACAGCAGCTCAGCAAAGCCTCTGCAGGCAGACAGTGACTAGGCTGCCTCATTGCTGTGCAGGGCAGCCCTGAAAAAAAAAAAAGGCAGCAGCACAATGGAAACTCATAAATAAAGTCCTAACTCCCTGGGACAGAGCACCTGGGGGAAAAAAAGGTGTTTATGAGTTCTGCTGCAGCAGACCTAAACATACCTGCCCAGCAGCCCTGAATGAAAAACGGAGCTCATAACTCAGCACTTAAGCTCATGTAAAGGACAGACTGTCTCCTCAAGCAGCTCCCTGACCCCTGTATATCCCAAGAGTCGCCTCATAAAGGAGAGCTCAGACTGACAACTGGAGAGTATCCTTCTGGGACAAAGATAGCAGAAAAAGAAACTGGCAAAACCCTTACTGTTCTGCAGCTGCTGCAGGTGACCCCCAGGCAAGCCGGGCCTGGAGTGGACCTCAGCAGTCCTACAGCAGAGGGGCCAGACTGTTAGAAGGAAAACTAAGAAACAGAAATAACTTCATTATCAACAAATTGGATGTCCACTGAGAGACCCAATCTGAAAGTCAGCAACTACAAAGATGACAGGTGGATAAATCCACAAAGATGGGAAGAAACCAGCACAAAAAGGATGAAAACACCAAAAACCAGAACACCTCTCCTCCTACATGGGTTCACAACTCCTCACCAGCAAGGGAACAAGACAGGATGGAGAATGAGTGTGATGAAATGACAGAATCAGACTTCAGAAGGTGGGTAATAAGGAACTTCCGTGAGCTAAAAGAACATGTTCCAACCCAATGCAAAGAAACTAAGAACCTTGAAAAAAAGCTTTGACGAAATGCTAACGAGAATGGACAAATTAGAGAGGAATATAAGTGAGTTGATGGAGCTGAAAAACACAACACGATAACTTCGCGAAGCATGCACAAGTTTCAATAGCCAAATTGACCAAGCAGAAGAAAGGATATCAGAGGTCAAAGATCAACTCAATGAAATAAAATGAGAAGGCAAGATTAGAGAAAAAGGGGTAAAAATGAATGAACAAAGTCTCCAAGAAATGTGGGACTATGTGAAAAGACCTAATCTACGTTTGATAGGTGTACCTGAATGTGACGAAGAGAATGAATCCAAGCTGGAAAATACTCTTCAGGATATTATCCAGAAAAACTTCCTCAATCTAGCAAGGCAGGCCAATATTCAAGTCCAGGAAATACAGAGAACACCACAAAGACATTCCTCAAGCAGAGCAACCCCAAGGTACATAATCGTCAGATTCACCAGGGTTGAAATGAAGGAGAAAATGCTAAGGGTAGCCAGAGAGAAAGGTCGGGTTACACACAAAGGGAAGCCCATCAGACTCGCAGCAGATCTCTCAGCAGAAACCCTACAAGCCAGAAGAGAGTGGGGGCCAATGTTCAACATTCTTAAAGAAAAGAACTTTCAACCCAGAATTTCATATCCAGCCAAACTAAGCTTCATAAGTGAAGGAAAAATAAAATCCTTTGTCAACAAGCAAGTACTCAGAGATTTCATCACCACCAGGCCTGCTTTACAGGAGCTCCTGAAAGAGGCTCTACACATAGAAAGGAACAACCAGTACCAGCCACTCCAAAAGTAAACCAAATGGTAAAGAGCATCAACACAATGAAGAATCTATATCAACTAATGGTCAAAACAGCCAGCTAGTATCAAAATGGCAGTATCAAATTCACACATAACAATATTAACCCTAAATGTAAATGGACTAAATGCCCCAATCAAAAGACACAGACTGGCAAATTGGATAAAAAGCCTGACCCATCGGTGTGCTGTATCCAGGAAACCCATCTCACATGCAAGGATACACAAAGGCTCAAAGTAACGGAATGGAGGAAGATTTACCAAGCAAATGGAGAGCAAAAAAAAGCAGGAGTTGCAATTCTCGTCTCTTATAAAATAGGCTTTAAACCAACAAAGATCAAAAGAGACAAAGAAGGACGCTACATAATGGTAAAAGGATCAATGCAACAAGAAGAGCTAATGATCCTAAATATGTACGCACCCAATACAGGAGCACCCAGATACATAAGGCAAGTTCTTAATGACTTACAAAGTCTCTTTGTAAATGGCTGGTACTTAGACTCCCACACAATAATAGTGGGAGACTTTAACACCCCACTGTCAATATTAGACAGATCAACCAGACAGAAAATTAACAAGGATATCCAGGACTTGAACTCAGACCTGGAACAAGTAAACCTAATAGACATTTACAGAACTCTCCATCCCAAATCCACAGAATATACATTCTTCTGAGCATCACATCATACTTACTCTAAAATTGACCACATAATTGGAAGCAAATCACTCCTCAGCAAATGCAAAAGAACGGAAATCATAACAAACAGTCTCTCAGACCACAGTGCAATCAAGTTAGAACTCAGAATTCAGAAACTAACTCAGAACTGTATAGCCTCATGGAAACTGAACAACTTGCTCTTGACTGTTGACTGGGTAAACAATGAAATGCAGGCAGAAATAAAGACGTTCTTTGAAACCAACAAGAATGAAAACACAACATACCAGAATCTCTGGGACACATTTAAAGCAGTCTCTAGAGGAAAATATATAGCAATTAGTGCCCACATGAGAAGAAAGGTGAGATCTAAAATTGACACCCTATCATCAAAACTGAAAGAGCTAGAGGAGCAAGATCAAAAAAACTCAAAACCTAGCAGAAGACAGGAAATAACTAAGATCAGAGCAGAACTGAAGGAGATAGAGACACAAAAAACTCTTCAAAAAATCCATAAATCCAGGAGCTGGTTCTTCGAAAAGATCAACAAAATAGACAGACCACTAGCCACATTAACCAAAAAGAAAA
>NW_016107486.1:238747-269016 GCF_001604975.1 Cebus imitator | reverse complement strand
CAGATATAGGTGATGGGGAGGAAGGCAGCAAATCACACTGCCACGTGTGTACCTATGCAACAATCTTGCATGTTCTTCACATGTACCCCAAAACCTAAAATGCAATTGAAAAAAAATTCAAAACGAAAAAATAAATAAATAAATACAAAATAAAAAATTTAAAAAAATTAGGCCTAATCTTGTCCAGGCATGGTGGCTCATGCCTGTAATCCCAGCACTTCAGGAGGCTGAGGTGGGTGGATTATTTGAGGCCAGGTGTTTGAGATCAGACTGGCCAACATGGCAAAAACCTGTGTCTACACAAAATACAAAAAATTAGCCAGGTGTAGTGGTGGGCACCTGTTATCCCAGCTACTCAGGAGGCTGAGGCATGAGAATTGCTTAAACCTGGGAGGTGGAGGTTGCAGTGAGCCAAGAACACGCCACTGCACTCCAGCCTGGGCAACAGAGCAAGACTCCATCTCAAAAAACAACAACAACAATGACAACAACAAGAAAATTAAGAAAATTATGAAAACTCTCTCTTGAATATACAGGCACCTCCTGAATAGGAAGGTGGTTGAGCAGAGCTCCTGGCAGGTGGGACTGGGGATCCTGGGACTTCAGTGTGCTCAGGGTCTGGACCTCAGTGGTGCCCCTTGTCACAAGTATCCATCTGCATCCACTGACTTATATGGGGGAAACTGGGGAAAAACCAATTATATGGTTTGGCTGTGTTCCCACCCAAATGTCATCTTGAATTTTAGCTCCCATAATCCCCCTGTGTTATGGGAGGGACCCAGTAGAAGGTAAATGAATCATGGGAGCTAGTTTTTCCCATGCTGTTCTCATGATAGTGAATATGTCTCATGAGATCTGGTGGTTTTATGAAAGGGCAGTTCCCCTGCACACACTTTCTTGCCTGCTGCCATGTAAGACGTGTCTTTGGTCTTCCATTTCCTTCCATCATGATTGTGAGGCCTCCCCAGCCATCCTAAATAGTGAGTCTATTAAAACTCTTTTTAAAATAAATTACCTAGTCTCAGTTATGTCTTTATTAGCAGCATAAGAATGGATGCATACAACCAACTTCAATAGCTTAAGCAGGTCCAGTTGCCACTCCAGAAGATAAACCATGGCAGCATCCACACAGTGTTAACTCAGCATATGTACAGAGTATATGAGCTGTGGTGCTATTGTGGCCTCCACCTAGATTTCAAAACATGTACTGAATAGCCAGGAGCCCCAGGCAGAAGTTTGTCACAGAGGTGGACCTACTGCAAAGACCCCCACTATGGCCATGTCTAATGGAGCTGCAAGAGTGGGGCCACCTCTGAGACCCAACAACTGTAGAGTTGTTTGTTTTTTGAGACAGAGTCCTGCTCTGTCACCAGGCTGGAGTGCAGTGGCACGACCTCAGCTCATTGCAATCTTCACCTCCCACGTTCAAGCAATTTATTAAGTGTGACTTAATAAAGTTGTGGTTCTTAACATCTCATACCATGGCTAATGCAACAGTTTGCATCTTCTTTATTCTTTCATTTTTTTTTAGTATGCTCCACATACTAGCATCTGATAAATATCTTTAAGCAACAGATTTATCATATAATTTCCCTTTTGACAAAAGTCATAATCACTTGTAATAAAATGAGAGATTGATTCCCAGACTATTGACATGGCATTTCAAAACCCCCAAAGTATAACCCTAATCTAGCTTTTATTATTATTATTATTTTACTTCTTTTGAGATGGAGTCTCACTCTGTCACCAAGGCTGGAGTGCAGTGGTGCAATCTCTGCTCACTGCAACCTCTGCTTCCCAGGTTCAAGAGATTCTTCTGCCTCAGACTCCCGAGTAGATGGGATTACCGCTGTGTGCCACCAGGCCCAGCTAATATTTGTATTTTTAGTAGAGACGGGGTTTCAGCATGTTGGCCAGGCTGGTCTCGAACACCTGACCTCAGGTGTTCCACCTGCCTCAGCCTCCCAAAGTGCTGGTATTACAGGAATGAGCCACTGTGCCTGGCTGAACTGTAGTTAACAATGTGCAACTGTAGCCTGGGAGAGGTGAAGGCATGATGCTTCAGCCCATGAGAGCTTCCGTATGAACTGAGCCCAGCAGGCACAGCAGCATAGTAACCCTATACTACTAGCTCTAGAGGGGCAGGGCTGCCCTAGGCTTTGGGGATTCAACCCTCCCAATGTGTCCAGGTAGCAGCACAGGAAACAAAAGATTATTCTGGAGTCTCAAGATTTAATTTGTCTGCCTTGCTGGGTTTTGGACTCCTTTTTGAAATGAAAATGTCTGCTGGGAACGGTGGCTCATGCTCATAACCCCAGCACTTTGGGAGGCTGAAGTGGGTGGATCCCCTGAGGTCAGGAGTTTGAGACCAGCCTGGCCAACATGGTGAAACCCTGTCTCCACTAAAAATACAAAAAATTATCCAGGTGTGGTGGTAGACACCTATAATCTCAGCTACTTGGGAGCCTGAAGCAGGAGAATCACTTGAACCCAGGAGGTGGAGGTTGCAGTGAACAGAGATCACGCTATTGAACTCCAACCTCGGCAACAAGAGTGAAACACTGCTTCAAAAAATAAGAAAGGTAATATCTACCCTATAACTGTCTTACCATTGTATTTTCGAAGCACATCACTTTATTTTTATTATTATTTCACAGGCTCACAG
Organism: Cebus imitator; assembly: GCF_001604975.1. Classification (NCBI taxonomy): domain Eukaryota; kingdom Metazoa; phylum Chordata; class Mammalia; order Primates; family Cebidae; genus Cebus; species Cebus imitator. Next base: position 266,351 of record NW_016107486.1, on the reverse strand, counting down.
CTGGAGGAAAATTTGCCTAAGGATGAATTGTGCCATGAGTCTTACCCATGACTGATTTAGATGAGACTCTGAACTTTAAACTTTTCCATTGGTCCTGAAACAAGTTAAGACTTTTGGAGCCATTGGGATGGAATTAATGTATTTTGCACGTGAGGACATGAATTTGGGTAGTCAGAGGCAGAATGCTATGGTTTGAATGTATTCCACAAAGCTCATGTGTTGGAAACCTAATTACTAATACGACAATGCGGAGAGGTGGGACCTTTAGGAGGCGATTAGGTCATGAAGACTACCTTAATGCATTAATGCAGTTATTGTGGGAGTGGGGTTGGTTCATTATCACACAAGTAGGTTCCTTAGGAAGGATGAGTTTAGCCCCCTTCCTGCTCTCTGTCACCATGTGATATTTTCTGCCATTCTTTGACAGAGCAAGGAGGCCCTCACCAGATGCAGACCCTGTACCTGGACTTCCCAACCTCCAGAACCCTGAGCCAAATAAATCTCTGTTCATTATAAATTATCTGTTACAGCAGCATAGAATGCATGAAGACAAGTGCCTCTGAATGATTCACCCTGGAGAGAAGAAACTGGTTTAAATTGCAGATTTTTGAGTGTAAGTTGCAGATTTTTTAGTGTTTCTCAGCGCTCTGAATCTAAATCCCTAAATGTATAAATCTCCGGTTATCTAATTTTTAACAACTTTCCTGGTGATTCTTAAGAACATTAAAATTTGAGAACAGGCCGGGCACAGTGGCTCACATCTGTAATATCAGCACTTTGGGAGGCTGAGGTGGGCGAATCACGAGGTCAAGAGTTCAAGACCAGACTGGCCAACATGGTGAAACCCCATCTCTACTAAAAAAAAAAAAAAATACAAAACTTAGCTGGGCATGGTGGCTCATGCCTGTAATCCCAGCTACATGGGAGGCTGAGGTAGGAGAATTCCTTAAACTGGGACCCAGGAGGCGAAGGTTGCAGTGAGCCGAGATTATCCTACTGCACTCCAGCCTGGGAGACAGAGTGAGACTCTATCTCAGAAAAGAAGTAAAAGAAAAATTAAGAACAGCTGCTCTATGTCCAATATCATTTAAACCTGGAAAATATGTACTCACCAACACTTCAATCAATGTGAATGTGGTAAAGCTGGGGTCCTGAACTAATCTTGTCACCAATGCAACACTGCATCTCTGGACTCCAGACCAATTTCTCTGATGCTCATAATTTGCCTGCATTAAATGCAGTTTTGTGAAATATATTTCTTTTACTTCTTTTCTGAGATAGAGTCTCACTCTGTCTCCCAGGCTGGAGTGCAGGGGCACAATCTCAGCTCACTGCGACCTCTGCCTCCTAGGTTCAAGCAATTCTCCTGCCTCAATCTCCCAAGCAGCTGTGATTACAGGTGGCCATCATGACTCCTGGCTAATTTTTGTATTTTTAATAGAGACAGGGTTTCACCATGTTGGCGAAGCTGGTCTTGAACTCCTGACCTCAGGTGATCTGCCTGCCTTGGCCTCCCAAAATTCTTGGATTACAGGCATGAGCCACTGCACCTAGCCAAAATAAATTTCTTATATAAAAGAGAAAGTTTTCACTGTGCTGTGCTCTACTTATGGCTAAAGGTTTCCTAAAATGGGTTTTGTTCTTTTTTCTTCTTCTTCTTCCTCTTCTCTAGAGCAACTAGAAAGAAAGAGCACAGTTCTTAACCCAGAGTCCTCCTCTAAAAATTTCTATATCGACGAAACTAATTATATTAGAAAATATCACCAACTAAATAAATAAAACAAGGTAAAGCTTTTTGCTAATTATTTTTTGAATAATTTATTCCTGGGAGCCCAGGAATAAATTATTCAAAAAATAAATTATTCAAAAACTCATTGAGGAATTGCAAGATACTGGGAAGTCTCTAATTAGGGAGTTTTAGAATAAACAGAAGTATAAACATTCATAGGAGTTAGATTTGAAGACAACTGCTTTTAACATACAGACGCATCAGGAAGTTAGCATCTTGGTGAGAGTTATTTATTATATGTTTTCGTTTGAACAGAGAAGGTGCACACCGATGATCTCAAAAGTGTTCTTATCCTCGTATAGTGAAGGAAATGTATGCAAGGCAAGGTGAATGTGGTATGCAGGGAGATCCAGGCACAGCTGCTGTTTGGCTTTGCTATTGGCTGCCATGTGGACTGTGGGCAAATGAACTCACCACTTTGTGAATGGCCCTTAGAGAGGAAATCCTAAAAAGATCCCAGGACTTGCAGCAGTCACACAGGAGACTGAATCTTCAAGGGAACAGAGTGCTGGAGAACACAGAGACACTTAGGTTAGCTAAAGAAGATGAAACATGAGGCTGGGCACAGTGCTTCATACCTGTAATCTCAACACTTTGGGAGGCCAAGGCAGAAGGATCACTTGAGCCCAGGAGGTTGAGGCTGGCCTGAGTGACATAGTGAGACCCCCATCTCTACAAAAAATAAAAAGAAGCCAATCAGGCCAGGCACGGCTGCTCACACCTGTAACCCCAGCACTTTGGGAGGCTGAGGCTGGCAGATCAACAGGTCAGGAGTTCAAGACCAGCCTGACCAACATGGTGAAACCCCATCTCTACTAAAGATACAAAAAATTAGCCAGGTGTGGTGGCATGTATCTGTAATTCCAGCTACTCTGGAGGCTGAGGCAGGAGAACTGCTTGAACCCAGGAGGTGGAGGTTGCAGTGAGCTGAGATTGTGCCATTTCACTCTCACCTGGGCAACAGGGTAAAACTCCATCTCAAAATAATAATAATAATAATAAAATAAAAGAAGAAAAAGAAACCAATCAGGTATGGTGGCATGCACCTGTGGTCTCAGCTACTCAGGAGGCTGAGGTGGAGAATCGCATGAGCCTGGGGAGGTGAGACCCTGTCAAAGAGAAAGAGGATGAGGAGGAGGAAGAGGAAGAAGAAGAAGGAGAAGAAGCAGAAGGAGGAGGAAAAGGAGGAAGAAGAAGAGAAGGAGGAAGAAGAAGAAGAAGGACAAGAAGAAAGAGGAGGAGGAAGAAGAGGAAGAAGAAATAGAAAAAAAAGAATCTGGCCAAGCACAGTGGCCTATGCCTGTAATCCTAGCACTTTGGGAGGCTGAGGCAGATAGATCATGAGGCAAGAAGTTCAAGACCAGCCGGACCAAGATGGTAAAACTCTGTCTCTACTAAAATTACAAAAATTAGCGGAGCGTGGGTGGCAGGCACCTGTAATCCCAGCTACTCGGGAGGCTGAGCCAAGAGAATCACTTGAACCCAGGAGGCAGAAGTTGCAGTGAGCTGAGATTGTGTTACTGCACTACAGTCTGGGCGACAGAGTGAGATTCCATCACACACACACACACACACACACACACACACACACACACAGAAGAAGAAGAAGAAGAAAGAAGAGGAAATAGAAGAAGAAATTGTTTCTGAGTGGCCATGAAGAGTAGGAAGCAAACCAAATCCACCTCTTGCTGGGTCTACGGGGAAAATGTTGATTAAGGCAGAGGAGGTCTTCCAAGAGAGACTAGGTTTGGTGACCAAGAGATTCAAAAAGCTAGAAGGAAAGGAAGATATTGAAGTTACTCTTACTGCATAATATGTAACCCCAAAACTTTAGGCTCTTAAAATAACAATCTGTTATTTTTTCATGGTCTGGGGGTTGACTGGGTTCAGGTAGGTGATTTTCACTCAGGATCTCTCATGCTGTTGCAGTGGCTGAGGCTGCAGTCATCACAAAGCCTTCTTCAGTCTCCTGTCTGGCAACTGACGTTGACTCTCATCTGAAACCTGTGCTGGGACTGTTGACTGGAAGATCAAAATGTGGCCTCTCTCTGTGATCTGGGCTTCCACACAGCATGGCGACTAGGTGAAAGAGCAAGTATCCCAGGAAGACCACGGACAAATGGTGTCATCTTTTATGATATACCTTGAATCGCTTCTGCCAGTCATAGACCTTCTCAAATTCAAAGGCAAGGAGGATAGACCTGACCTCATCATGGAACAATGTTAAGATTATGTTTGAAGAAGCACATGCTATCATTATTGTTATTATTAATATGATTATTATTATTATTAAGAGGGAGTCTTGGGGCTGGGTGCAGTAGCTCAAGCCTGTAATCTCAGCACTTTGGGAGGCCATGGCAGGCAGATCACCTGAGGTTGGGAGTTCAAGACCAGGCTAACATGGAGAAACCCCATCTCTACTAAAAATACAAAATTAGCCTAGCTTGATGGTGCATGCCTGTAATCCCAGCTACTCGGGATGCTGAGGCAGGAGAATCACCTGAACCTGGAGGCAGAGGTTTTGGTGAGCCAAGGTCGTGGCACTGCACTCCAGCCTGGGCAACAAAAGCAAAACTCTGCCTCGGAAAAAAAAAAAAAAAAAAAAAAAGGAGAGAGTCTTGCTCTGTCACCCAGGCTGGAGTGCAGTGGTACAATCTTGACTCACTGCAACTTTTTCCTCCTGGGTTCAAGCAATTCTCCTGCCTCAGCCACCCAAGTAGCTGAGATTACAAGTGCATGCCACCACACCCAGCTAATTTTTGTACTTTTAGTATAGATGGTGTTTCATCATGTTGGCCGGACTGGTCTCAAACGCCTGACCTCAGGTGATCCACCTGCCTAGGCCCCCAAAGTGCTAGGATTACAGGTACGAGCCACTGCATCCAGCACATGCTATTAATAAAAAGTCAGAAAACAGCCAGATGTGGTGGTTCATGCCTGTAACCCTGTACTTTGGGAGGCTGAAGTGGGTGATCACTTAGATCAGGACTTTGTGATCAGCCCGAGCAACATAATGAGACACCCCCATCTCTATAAAAATTAAAAATTAAAAGACAGAAAATGACAGATATTGGCAAGGATGCAGAGAAAAGGGAATGCTTATACACTGTTGGTGGGAATGTGAATTAGTATAATCATTATGGAAAATAGTACAGAGACTTCTCACAAAAGGAAAAATAGAATTGCCATTCAACTAGCAATCTCACTACTGGGTATCTACCCAAAGGGAAATAAATGAATATATGAAAAAGTATCTGTACTCATATGTGTATCACAGCACTGCTATTCATAGCAGCAAAGATATGGAATCAACTGAAGTGTCCACCAACAGATGACTGGATAAAGAAAATGTGGTACATATACACCATGGAATGTAACCCAGCCACAAGAAGAATGAAATCATGCCTTTTCCAGCAGTGTGGATAGAACTGGAGGACATATGCTCAGTGAACTAACTCAGAAACAAAGTCAAATACTGATGGTTCTCATTCGTGAGAGTTAAACAACAGGTACGCTGAAAACTCCAAAAGATGGGAGGAGGATGAGGGGTGAATATTCTCCTTTTGAGTACAATGTTCACTATTTGGTCATGGCTACACTCAAAGCCCAGACCTCTGTGCCCCACAGTAAGAAAACCTGCACCTGTACCTGCTAAATAGATCAAACATTTTTTCGGTTTTATTTATTAAAAAATTCAACTGGCCGGGTGGAGTGGCTCACATCTCTAATCCTAACACTCTGGGAGGCCAAGGCAGGTGAATCAACTGAGGTTGGGAGTTTGAGACCAGCCTGACAATATGGCAAAACCTTTTCTCTACTAAAAATACAAAAATTAGCCAAAAATTAGCCAGCCTGTGGTGACATGCACCTCTATTCCCAGCTACTTGTGAGGCTGAAGCAGGAAAATCACTTGAACCCAGGGGGCAGAGGTTGCAGTGAGCCGAGGTTATGTCACTGCACTCCAGCCTGGGTGACAGAGCGAGACCCTGTTTCAAAAAGAAAAAAAAAATCAACTTTTATCTTACTATTATTTTTGAGACAGGGTCTCGCTCTGTCACCCAGGCTGGAGTGCAGTGGTGCGATCATGGCTCACTGTAGCCTTGACTTCCTGGGCTCAAGCAATCCTCACCTCAGCCTGCTGAGTAGCTGGAACTGTACACAGGTACACACCACCATGCCTGGCTAATTTTTTTTTTTTTTTTTAGGTGATGAGTTTCACTCTTGTTGTCCAGACTGGAGTACAATGGCTCAATCCTGGCTCGCTGAAACCTCCGCCTCATGGGTTCAAGCAATTCTGCTGCCTCAGCTTTTCTGAGTTTATAGTCATGTAAACTGGGATTACAGTCATGCGCCAACATGCCTGGCTAATTTTGTATTTTTATTTTTTGTAGAGATAGGGTCTTGCTATGTTGCCCAGGCTGGTTTGTAACTCCTGGCCTCAAGCAATCCTCCCACATTGGCCTCACAAAGCATTGGAATTACAGGCATGAGCCACTGTGCTCCACCAGAAAACACTCTTTTTTTTTTTTTTTTTTTTTTAAAGACAGAGTTTCGCCTCTTGTTGCCCAGGCTGGGGTGCCGTGGCACAATCTTGGCTCACTGAAAACTCTGCCTCCCGAGTTCAAGCAATTTTCCTGCCTCAGCCATAGCTGGGATTACAGGCATGCACCACCATGCCCAGCTAATTTTGCATTTTTCATAGAGACGAGGTTTCTCCATGTTAGTTAGGCTGGTCTCGAATCCCTGTCCCCAGGTGATCTGCCTGCCTTGGCCTCCCAAAGTGTTGGGACTATAGGCATGAGCCACCATGCCCAGTCTACAAAACACTCTTTTAAAAGTTTTCATTTTTTTTTTTTCTAGAATGGTGAAATAATTAATCTCTGTGGTGAGGACTTCCTTTTAATTTGGGGAAATATATTTGCTGTGGGCCTATTGTTTGTGAAAAGATACTAATAGCTAACATTTTTTGAGTGTCCATTCATTCATTCATTCAAAATATATTTACTGGGGCAGGCATGGTGGCTCATGCCTATGATCCCAGCACTTTGAGAGGCGGATCACTTGAGATCAAGGGTTCAAGACAAGCCTGGCCAACTTGGTGAAACCCCACTTCTACTAAAAATACAAAAATTAGCCAAGTGTGGTGGTGCGTGCCTGTGGTCCTAGCTACTTGGGAAGCTGAGGCAGGAGAATCGCTTGAACCTGGGAGGCAGAGATTGCAGTGAGCCAAGATTGTGCCACTGCACTCCAGACTGGGTGACACAGCAAGACTCTGTTTCAAAAAAAAAAAAAAAAAAAAAAAAAAAAAGAGAGCCCACTGCAAGAGGTCTGGCTGGCCAAGACACTCCATCTGCTACACACTTGGGCCCACCACAGGCTTCATGCTGAGGCATGCATTTCCCAGGCTACACCAGCCAATGACTGCATGCCATGAATTCCAGATTCAGGCCATTCCTGTCTTACAAACAGCTCCTATGTGGACAGTCTGCTTTGGGCTCTCTGCAGAGCTCTCAAACAGTTGTTAGACCTTCATTGTGGTCAGTAAGCTCTCCATGAATATTCATTTTGTTTATTTTATTTTATTTTTAGATAGGATTTGGAGTACAGTGGCTCAATCATGGCTCACTGCAGCCTCCACCTCCTGGGCTCAAGCAATCCTCCCACCTCGGCTTCCCGAGTAGCTAGTACTACAGTTACATACCATTATACCCAGCTAATAATTTTATTTTTTTGGAGAGACAGGGTCTCGCCATGTTGCCCAGCCTGGTCTTGAACTCCTGGCCTCAAGTGATCCTCCTTCCTTGGCTTCTCAAAGTGCTGGGATTATAGGCATGAGCCACTGTGTCCATCCATGCCTTTAAAAAAATTTTTTTTATATTTTAAAATTATTATTTTTTTTTGAGACAGTCTTGCTCATTCTGTCACCCAGGCTGGAGTGCAGTGGTGTGATCTCAGGTCACTGCAACCTCCCAATCCTGAGTTCAAGCGGTTCTCCTGCCTCAGCCTCCCAAGTAGCTGGGATTATAGGCACCCACCACCACGCCAGGTTAATTTTTGTATTTTTAGTAGAGATGAGGTTTTGCCATGTTGTCCAGGCTGGTCTCAAAGTCTGGACCTCAGGTGGTCTGCCTGCTTTGGCCTCCCAAAGTGCTGGGATTACAGGCGTGAGCCACCTCACCTAGCCCATCCATGCTTATTCTTGCTCCTGCTTTCCTTTATTCTTCACAGGCTTTTTTTTTTTTCCCCCTGTCAATCTCTTGCACATCAAATTCTACCTTGGCATCTGCTTCCTGTGTTATGGAACTGAACTGGGATCAGCTCACCTGGTCCCTCCTTTGCTCACTGTTCTCTTGTGGCACAATGAGTGGGAGTACCCTTCTTGCAGTCCAGGAAGTGCCCATCCTGGGAGTACCCTTCCTGCAGTCCAGGAAGTAAAAAATTGTGTTGCTGAAAGAGCCTTTGTCTCAGTGCTAATTTTTCTTTGTGGTGCCTAGCATCTATTTCCAACACTACCTGAGGCCAGGAGTTTGAGAGCAGCCTGGGCAATATAGCAAGACACCATCTGTATGAAATTTAAGAAAATTAGTCAAGCATGGTGGTATAGACCTGCAGCTGGGATTACAGGCACATGCCACCACACCCAGCTAATTAGTAGAGACAGGGTTTCACCATGTTGGTCAGGCTGGTCTCGACCTGCTGACTGCAAATCATCCACCTGCCTTGGCCTCCCAAAGTGCTGGGATTAGAGGCATGAGCTGCTGTATCTGGTCCCAAACTGTTTTTGTTACAGATAGGGTCTCCTTCTGTCATCCAGACTGGAGTGCAGTGGCACAATCATAGCTCACTGCACCCTTGAACTCCTGGGCTCAAGCAGCCCTCCTACTTAACCTCCCGTGGAGCTGGGACCACAGCAACTTTTCTACTTCCCACAATTCCCTCTTCTTTTACTTTATAGTTTTTCTTTTCAAACCTTTTTAAACATATTTTGGCTTAGTTGTTCTGCCTGAGTTTTTGAAAGAAAAACTTCTCTCTCTTTTCTCTTTACACTCTTTCTTTAATTTTACTTCCTGTCTCTCTCTCTCTCTTTCACACACACTTTCTCTTACTATTTTCTGACATATGTCAAACTTTTTTTAACATTTTGCTGGCTGGAGAGGGACTTGCCTTGGGCTGCTGCTTGTGTTACTGGCTATAATTATCTTCTTGCTTATCACATTGCTCAATGACTTTGCAGGGCTAAGTGCCCGAAATTTTTCTTGAAGAAATTCAATAATTTTTTTTAATGTTCATGCTTGTGTGGGCCTGCAGGCTGCTGCCCCTTCTTACTTGGAGCACCTGAATTGACAGAGGCAGTATTTACACATGAAATCAATACTATCTCACTCATCAATTCCACTCCTAATGTATTCCCAATAGAAATAGGGCTTATGCTGGCTGGGCAGGGTGACTCACGCCTGTATTCCCAGCACTTTGGGAGGCTGAGGTGGGTGGATCACCTGAGGTCGGGAGTTCAAGACCAGCCTGACCAACATGATGAAACCCCATCCCTACTAAATACATATACAAAAAAATTAGCCAAGGGTGGTGGCACATGCCTGTAATCCCAGCTGCTTGGGAGACTAAGGCAGGAGAATCCCTTGAACCCAGGAGGCAGAGGTTGCAGTGAGTCATGATTATGCCATTGCACTCCAGCCTGGGCAACAAGAGCAAAACTCTCTCTCCAATTAAAAAAAAAAAATGAGGGCTTATGTCCACCGAAATTCATTTATAGAATGTTCATAGCAACTTAATTCATGATAGCTAAAAATAAGCCAGATGTTCAATAGCAGTAGAATGGATAAATAAAATTTTGGATATCTAATATAATGGATTATTACACAATAATGAAAAATAACAGTCACTATCTGCAATAACATCACTATTACACAGCAATGAAAAGTAACAGTCACTATCTGCAATAACAGTTAATCAAGAGATCTCATTATCTGAGTAAAGGAATCTATAAGAAGGGAAGTTGCAGGAATCCACTTACATTTATGAAAATCATTAGGGATGCAGAGTGAGGATTTTTTTTTTTTTGAATCAGGATCTCACTCGGTCATCCAGGTGGGAGTGCAGTGGGGCAATGTTGGCTCATTAGAGCCTCAACTCACAGCCCCGTCCCAAGACCCCTGGGCTCAATCGGCCCTCCCCCTCAGCCTCCCAAGTGACTGAAACAACAGGCATGCACCACCACACCTGGCTAATTTTGTGTATTTTTTGCAGAGACCAGAGCTCCTGATGTTGCTCTGGCTTGTCTCAAACTGCTGGCCTCAAGCAATCCTCCTGCCTCAGCCTCTCAAAATGTGAGAGGAGAGAGTGAGGATGTTTTTGAGGACTGTGGTAAATAGCCTCCTCATATTCATGTCCTGTATAATTCTCTCCCTTTAAGCATGGGCTGGACCTAGGGACTCTTGGGACTCTTGGGACTCTTTTCTTTTCTTTCTTTCTTTTTTCTTTTCCTTTTTCTTGTTTGAGACGGAGTTTCGCCTTCTAGGCTAGGCTGAAGCGCCATGGTGCAATTTCAGCTCGCTTCAACCTCTGCCTCCTGAGTTTAAGTGATTCTCCTGCCTCAACCTCCCAAGTGGCTGGGATTACAGGTGTGTTCCACTACGTCCAGCTAATTTTTGTATTTTTAGTTGAGACAGTGTTTCACCACATTGGTCAGGCTGCTCTTGAATTCCTGACCTCAGGTGATCCACACACCTCAGCCTCCTAAAATTCTGGGATTACAGGAGTGAGCCATTGTACCTTGCTGGACCTTGGTGCTATTTTCTCAGTAGCAATAGAATACTGAAAGTGATGGGATGTCACTTCTGGGATTAGGTTACAAAAAAGGACTGTGATCTCTCTTTTTCTTTTTCTCTCTCTTTCTCTTTCTCCTCCCTGGCCCTGGGGCAAGCCAGCTGCTTCTTATGAAGAGGTGCAAGTGGACAAGAACTGAGGTCTCCAGCCAACAGAGAGGACCTGAGGCCTGCCAGCAGCCATGGAAGTGAGTTTGAAAGAGGGTTGTAAAGCCTTGTGAGAGGTGCAGCCCTGGCTAACAGCTTGATTGTATCCTCATGAGAGCCTGAGCCAGAGGACACAGCTAATCTCACCCAGATTCCTAGCCCACTGAAACTGTGAGGAAAAAACAAGTTTATTGTTTATTAAGCTGCTAAATTTGGGGCAATTTTTACCCAACAATAGGTAACAAATACAAGGATATTGCTTATTGCTCAAAATCACTACATAAAGCCTCTGAAAAATTGAACGCTGCAACTAGGAAAACACTGAGAGTCTCCAAGAACAATGTGTTTAATCTTGGAGACAGTGAGAAAAGCACATACATGTATTTTCCTTTTAGTTTTGGCCACCAGGAAGCTCAGAGCCAAATGTATGACCCAATTTTAATAACTGTGTAAGCCCCTATGACCTACTTATCTGTGTTCTTATTCCTGGCGTTTCATCTTATTCTGACTTTTTCTCTCTTTTCTTTTTTTTTTTTGAAACAAGACTGAGTTTTGCTGTTGTTGCCCAGGCTAGAGTACAGTGGTGAGATCTCGGCTCACTGCAAACTCCGTCTCCCAGCTTCAAGGGATTCTCCTGCCGCAGCCTCCCAGGTAGCAGTTGGGATCACAGTCATGCGCCGCCACGCCTGACTAATTTTGTATTTTTTGTAGAGACAGGATTTCTCCATGTTGGTCAAACTGGTCTTGAACTCCTGACCTCAGATAATCCGCCTGCCTCGGCCTCCCAAAGTGCTGGGATTACAGGCATGAGCCACCACCACTGCTGGGCCTGACTTTTCCTTTACTTAGTGCTGATTTTATTAGCTCATCTATATTTTTCTATATGATATGAATTATGGTAAGCCACCTCAAATTCAGCTTACAGAGAAACAAGCATTCGTAAATTTGTCCTTTTTTTTTTTTGAGACTCTCACTCTATAGCCTAGGATGGAGTGCAGTGGCGCAATCTCGGCTCACTGCAACCTCCACCTACCAGGTTCAAGTGATTCTCGTGCCACAGCCTCCCAAGTAACTAGGATTACAGGGGCGCACGATCATGCCTGGCTAATTTCTTATTTTTAGTAGAAACGGGGGTTTCACCACGTAGGCCAGTCTAGTCTGGAACTCCTGACCTCAAGCGAGCCACCTGCCTCGGCCTCCCAAAGTGTTAGAATTGCAGGTGTGAGCCACCGCGCCCAGCCCATAAATTTTTTTTTTTTTAAATAGTTTTTTAACTTAAAACATAGTTTTGCAGATTAAAAAAAAAAGTTTTGCATAGGTTGAACACAAAGTTCCTGGAGGTGGTGGTGGGAAGATCAGGTCATAGGAGGGTGGTTGAGAAGCTACTCACCCGGGTGCCTCCGCCCCTTCTTTCGCGCCGCGGCCTCAGTCTCCGCCGGCCAATCCAGCCTCCCTGGCGGTTGCGCGCCCCGTCCCCTCCTTCCGCGCTTGCGCGCGCCTTCCCAACTCCTCCTGCCTCACTCCTTTCTGGGCGATTGGGCGACGCCCCTATGGGGGCCGGGCCTGGAACAAACAACCGAGCTAAGCTGTGGCGGTGGTGGGGTCTGCGGCAGCGGCTGCGGCGGTAGCTGCGGGGCAGGAGAAGGAGCGGACCCCGGGCATCAGGCCTTCTTCAACCTGGGGTCCCGGGTGAAGTGCTCTGCTGTCCTTACCTCCAGGTAGCCGGCATTGGGGAGTGGGCTGGGAGCCGCCACGCGGGGCCAGGGGGTAGGCTGGGGGTGGGGAGCGCTAGGCAGGAGCTCCGGCCTGGGGTCGGCGGGGACCGGGCCACCGGAGAACTGACGGTGTCGGGGCCCGGGCGGGCAGGGGGCGGCGGCTGGGCACTCCTGTACCCGGGGCGGCCGAGCCCAGGCTGCGCGGCGAAGGTGGCGGGGCCTCGAGGTCGCCAGGGAGGGATGAGGTAACAGAATGCAGTCGGGAGGCGGGGGCGGCCGGGGTGCCATTGGGCGGGCGGGGGCCGCGCTGGTCTAGAGCGCCAGGGTCTGAGGAGGGTGGATCCCAGCCGGCCTGACAGGTTTCCTGGTTCTTGGGAGGCTGGCCGGGGGTGTGGGACCCCGTCCGCCGGCACGGCCACCTCTTGCCCCTCATCGCTGCAGACGAGGCTTTGGGGCTGGTGCCGACACAGGGTCTTCATCGTGCTAGGACAGGTGTTTCCGTGGTCAGGCCTCTTTGTACTCCAGCGCCAGTGAGAATTTGCAGACTTCCTGGGACAGTGACATTTGCAGGTAAACACGAATTTGACCCCACTCTGGAAGAATATACCGACACTTGACATATCTGATTTCTTTGATTGCCCCTCGTATGTTTCAGTGTGCCAGGAGAGGGAAATGGTGTGCGTTTGGGTCTGAGTTTAAGCTTCATCGGAGTAAAGGACAAGTATGTGTATGATGGTGTTTTAGGCATTGGGATGACTTAAACGTTGTTGCTTGTTAGTATAATAGGATACCTCCAACAGATTAAAAACACACACTTTGCTAAACTTAAGCGATTTGTGTTACTGATCATTTTAGTTTAGTTCTTTTTTTTAATGCTGTAATTGGTTTGTCTGTTACATTTTATTTTAACGCATTAAAATCTTCTAGGCAAGTTACTTTGAAAAAGGGAGGAATTTACATTTTAAAGGTGACTGCTGTTTTTTGTGTGTTTCTTTATTTTTCTGGGGGCGGGGATTAAAAACATAACAGAAGTTGAAGGAATGATTCCAGAATTGATAGGTTACGATTTTAATAGAGACTGTGTCTAATATTTAGATGTTTATTAATGTGTTTGTTAACATGTTTGTTAACTGTAGTCACATTTGAGCAATTTCTCCCCCTCCTGTTGATTGGTAAATTGGTATGTAGACAGAAATGTATAGCTCACTAGTTTATTTCGACTCACATATTGTTGATTATATGAACAAGGTAGCACTGGAGTTTGTTTTGTTATTGGTTACAAATTTCAGAGTGCTGATCTTTCCACCTGGCCTTCTCATGGACCTATCTCATTTGCTCTTAGACTAAAATCCTGTAGCTTTTTACAGGGGAAATAATTATCACATGGCCAAATGAAACATTTTGAAAATGCATTTAAAATGTAAGTATTAATTTACAGGGGAAAACACATAGATGTGACAAAAAGCTCATATTTGTTGTTGGTGGTTATTCTGAACCAAGTTAATAGGCTGCTTAGACTCTCAGATACCCTTTGAGAAACATTGAGTGTCTTTTACGCAAAATTTTTATGTTATTTCCACTTTGGGAAAGGACTTTTAAACTCGTAAGTACCTTCCACCTGAAGTTAGTCGAATGAATAAATATATAAGGAAAACATTATGCAGCAGCACATTTCAAGTATTTAAGAAACAACAAGAACTAAAAATAACTTTTAATCCTAGGTTAATATGGAATTTAAGCAGAATTATGATCAATTTTAGATTTTTTTTTAAATAAGTAGTCTAACATAAATGGATCTTTTAACATTGGGGCATGGAAGGAGTACTTTACTGTATGCTTAAGTTCTTAAAATTGACTTTCTTTAAAAAAGAGAGTTTTTGAACCATTTCATAAGCATACACTCTAAATATTCTCATAGTTATATATCCTGCAAGAGCTGCTTGTTTGTGCATCATAAAACATCAAGAAGTATATTAAAAGTATATATAAGTGCATGTAAGACTAAAGGTAACTGGATCTCTTTATAGTTTTAAATGTGAATTTAATATGTTGTGACTGAAAGTGTTTTTCAGTGTGTAGCTGTGGCCATAAAACAGTTTAACTTAGATGCTTGTTAAAGGATAGGTAAAAAGATGTGCTAAGAAGAGTAAATAACTTACTTGCTATCTGTACAGTGAAATTATTTTAAGAAATTTGTTCAGTTTGATCAGCCTGTTTATAAACTACTTGCAAAAATCAAGTAATTTATAAGCTACTCATTTAATAAATGAATTTACAGGTCAACTTATTTTGGAATACTTTAGAAACAGGCTGATCAAAATCACATATGTATGTATACATATACAATCACATATACATATATAGACTAATTTTCTTTTGGATGTAGGTAGACAAAACACTGAAAGTTTTTATTTTGTCTAGCTGAAAGAGACTTTAAGTGAAAGATGATTATTGGACACCTCAAGTTATTTTATTTTGAGTAGTGATTGCCATGTAGCAGTACTACTTGAAGATGTGACTCTTAGGAAAAGAAAGTTTGAGCCCAGGCCTGGTGCAGTGGCTCATGCCTGTAATACCAGCACTTTGCGGGGACCAAGGCAGGTGGATAACCTGAGGTTGGGAGTTGGAGACCAGCCTGACCAACATAGAGAAACCCAGTTTTTACTAAAAATACAAAATTAGGTGGGTGGGCATGGTCGTGCATGCCTGTAATCCCAGCTACTCAGGAGGCTTAGACAGGAGAATTGCTTGAACCCGAGAGACAGAGGATGTGATGAGCAGAGATAGCACCACTGCACTCCAGCCTTGTCAACAAGAATGAAACTCCGTCTCAAAAAAAAAAAAAAAAAAAAAAAAAAAAAAAAAAAAAAAGAAAAAAAGAAAGAAAAGAAAAGAAAAAAAGTTTGAGCCTAGAGAAAAGTTAACAGATGAAAAGGATTCTGAAGAAAGTCCTCTTCCAGGATCCAGTGTCAGCACATGGTTTTGGATTGCTTATACTCAATTTGATTCTCATTTCACAATCCCCCTATGTCCTGATCCAAACAGAATAAGGTAGAGGTTAAAGAGAGAACCTTGAGGGGCAGGTTATCTGTGTGTAAAGTCCCCTATTATTTTGGGGCCATAATCATGTAAAGGGCCAGACTTTTAGATTAGAAATATTTTCCCAAAATGAGGGTACAATAGAAATGCAGATTTATTTTATTTTTTTGAGACAGAGTCTCGCTCTGTCGCCAGGCAGGAGTGCAGTGGCATGATCTCAGCTCACTGCAGGCTTTGGCCCCTGGGCTCAAGTGATTCTCCTGTGTCAGCTTCCTGAGTAGCTGGGATTACAGGTATGTGCCACCACGCCCAGCTAATTATTGTGTTTTTAGTAGAGACAGGGTTTTACCATGTTGGCCAGGATGGCCTCGAGCTCTTGACTTCATGAGCCACCGTGCCTGGCCTGATTTTTTATTTCTACCAGTTACAGCCAATAAAAACAAGTATCACTCCGCTGTCTCCTGTTACTATCATTTCATTTAACAAAAGAATATTTTCACTCAAACAATTGGAAAGAACAGAATCTCTCACAATAAATTTTATTTTTTATTTTTTTGAGATGGAGTCTTGCTCTTTCACCAGTCTGGAGTGCAGTAGGATGATCAATCTTGGCTCACTGCAACCTTCGCCTCCTTGGATCCAGTGATTCTTCTGCCTCAGCATCCTAAGTAGCTGGGACTACAGGTATGCGCCACCATGCCCAGCTAATTTTTGTATTTGTAGTAGAGACAGGGTTTTACCGTGTTGGCCAGGATGGTCTTGATCTCTTGACCTCGTGATCTGCCCGCCTCGGCCTCCCAAAGTGCTAGGATTACAGGCATGAGCCACTGCACCCAGCCAGAATAAAAAATCTTTAAATGGAATCATTTAGTTATATTGAAAAGTTTACTTTCAGACCAGCTTGGCTAACATGGTGAAACCCTGTCTCTACTAAAAATATAAAATTGACTAGGCATGGCGATGTGCACCTGTAATCCCAGCTACTCCAAAGGCAGAGGCAGGAGAACCACTTGAACCCGGGAGGCAAAAATTGCAGTAAGCACAGATGGTGCCATTGTACTCCAGCTGGGCTACAAGAGCGAAACTCCATCTCAAAAAAAAAAAAAAAAAAGTTTATTTTGTGTCCTTACTTTCCCCCATTTTCTCATAAATCAATGAAAATTCTGCTGCAAACTTATACCTGCCAGCTAACATTAAGTTAGCCCTCCCTGCCCCCTTGGTTTGGTAAACTGAGCTCAAATCTAAGGGATAGGGGGGTGAGGAGAGGCTTCTAGCTCTCCCAGTTCTTAAACTTGTGGCCTTATGTTCATGGCACCTCAATTTCTTATGTTAAATAGGGATTTTTACACCTACTTAGGGGTTGGCTTACCTGTAATCCCAGCATTTTGGGAGGCTGATACCTGGCAGATCTGTTCAGCTCGGGACTTTCAGACCAGCCTGGGCAACAGGGCAAAACCATCTCTAAAAAGATACAAAAATTAACCAGGCATGGTGGTGCACGCCTTTAGTTCCAGCTTCTTGGGAGGTTGAGGTGTGAGGATCACTTGATCCCAGGAGGCTGAAGTCACTGTGGAGTGAGCCATGATGGTGCCACTGCACACCAGCTTGGGTGGTAGAGAGAGATCCTGTCTCAAAAAACAAACCAACAAACCAACCTACTTTGACAGATGAATGTTAGGATGAAAAGTGATTACATATATGTTCCTGAAATAAAGTCTGTCCTCAGTTACAGCTGTTATCATTGATTGGAGATGTTACTTTTTTTTTTTCCAGTGTTTGATAATAAATGCCTTTAAGTATAATATGTTTCTTGTATATAGCCATTTGTATGTTTAAATATTAATTGTTTTAATGTATTTTATTGCTGATCATGGCATAACATAAAGATGTGTTCATTTAAAACACTTTTGAAGTTGTGCAAGAGAAATTAATACGCAGAATATTCTTTTTTTTTTTTTGAGATGGAGTCTTGCTCTGTCAATGAGGCTGGAGTGCAGTGGTGCGATCTTGACTCACTGGAACCTCCGCCTCCCAGGTTCAAGTGATTCTCTTGCCTCAGCCTCCCAAGTAGCTGGGGTTACAGACACCCACCACCATGCCTGGCTAATTTTTGTGTTTTTAGTAGAGACAGCGTCTCACCATGTTGGCCAGACTGGTCTTGAACTCCTGACCTCAGGTGATCCACCCGCCTTGGCAGATGACTCAGAAGTTCCTAAAAAGTCATCAAACCAGATGACACAAAACTCAAATCACATTTCACTTTGTTTTGGTTTATTCTGTTTGAGACAAGAGTGCAGTGGGTGTCCAACTAATCTTTTCTGGAATCTTTTGTAGAGATGGAGTTTGTCTCTGATGTCCAGGCTAGTCTTAAACTCCTGGACTCAGGTGACCTGCCCACCTTAACCCCCCAAAGCACTGAAATTACAGGCCTGCACTGTGTAATTGTGTGGCAAACTGCACATTTGCCACATGACACAGCCCAGTAACAAAGAAGAAACCCCATGGGTTCAGCATCTATTCCTATGGGTGGATTGATGGCTGGGAAACCCCAGGAGGAGCCAAAAGAGCAGCCATGGCAAACCCATCTCCTGGTCCTCTCAGGGCACCCTGAGGTAGCCAGGACAGAAGTGGGTGTGGCTTAGGGCTGGGGGAGGGAAGAGGTTGGGGATGCGGTGGGATCTGAGTTGGGAAGGGGGACAGGAGGAGAAGGGGAGGGACGGGAAGAGGGGGATGTTGGGCACCTGGAGGAGTGGGTCTGGGAAAGGATCCTGTTCAAACTAAGTCTTCAAAGGCATGTGGGAGGTTCAGCTAGGGAGAAAGTCTATCAGGGAAGCCATAGGACACTCAGGGCAAGAAAGCAGGAAGCTCAGGAGCAATTAGACGGAGACCAGGGCTCTGGTTTCCACCACACCTTCTCCTGTCTGGGCGCTGCCTAAGCAACCCTAGGGGTTTATACTCCCTCTCCACCAGTCCCGGCCCTGGAACTTGGTATCTCACAGTGGACTCCACGGAGCACTCGCGTCCTCCAATGCCCCTACCCCATCTCAGCCCCGCGCGAGCCTCCCAAGGCTCTCTGAAACCTTCGCAGACCAGATTTCTGGTCTTCCCCACCAGCTCCCTGTCCCTGCTTCTGGGTGGCTTCTTCCTTCCTGAGCTCCCAGGGTTTCTCATGGTCAGTCTTGGCTGTAAAACATAAGAAACAAATGATGGCAGGGTGGCAGGAAGAAACTCACAAGCAGAGTGGGAAGCTCCACAGACCCCTCTCGGCCATTTATATTCTAAGCAACAAAACATCAGAAGGATGCAGAAAGTCCCAACAGTAAACCATCTCCATCACATCCATAAGCGATCCATCCATCGTCCTGTATCTTGCCAACAAATGTTGGAGCTACACTGGTTTAAGCATGCATGGTACATTTACAAAAATTTACCCAACTTATTTTGTTCATCAGGCAAATCTCAGTATATTTCAGACAAATCCAATCACACAGGAGGTTTCTGATCACAGAATTGTGCTAGAAGTCAATGATTAAAAGCTAACCAAAAATTATTATATGCTTGGAAATTCAAAGTTCCCTTATAAAATATGAGTAGAAGAAAGAATCCAAAGCCTTCAGTGTTGTGAATTTGGGACCGTGTTTAGCACAGGAAAATGCACAGAATGCATGCACAACACTGGGGAACTGTTGGTGTGGGAGCTAATATTTTATGACCTCCAGCCCTAATCTGAGCACTCTCAGCTGTACAATCTGAAAGAAACAGGAGATTTGCAGGAAAGATAGTGCCTGGATTTAACTTAAAGGAACTAAAATGTTGAATGTTCACACTCCTGATATCCTTCCAAATCAACTCTCTCAATGCTCCCATTTTCACCACTATCATACAAGGTAACTGAGGCAGTCAGAGGTTTACTAACTCAGTGTCACTCAGCTGATTCTGAGTTCACTACTGATCACTTCTGAAAAAACTGCTTTTTCTGAAGTTTTCCCTGTTTGATCATCCTGCTGCTGATTTTGTACAGCTCTGGGACAAACTCCACCTGGTTGAGGATAAAGCAAATCTGAGGTGACTCCATCCTGCTGTCATTTCCCATCAATTCCC
The DNA here is from genome assembly GCF_001604975.1 of Cebus imitator. Lineage (NCBI taxonomy): Eukaryota > Metazoa > Chordata > Mammalia > Primates > Cebidae > Cebus > Cebus imitator. The sequence continues at coordinate 246,717 of NW_016107486.1, read as the reverse complement.
CTCTCCTCCTCTGCCCCTCCACCGTCTCCCACACAGGCTGACACCGTATGGTAGCCCTAAGGGAGTCCACCAAGTATTTCAGGTTCTCCTCTGGGCCTCTTGAAGGTGGAGGTAATTATGGGATTGCTTTGACTCAAGAGTTGTGAGTGGAAGTGAAGTGTGTCACCTCAAGGCAAAAGAGTTGGAAGCCGTTGAGACTGGCCACCCTTCCCTCATCTCTTAGAGCCGCTGATAGGTCCCATATAGAGGCTGCTCCTTTGTTTTGGTGGCAGATGAGGGGATGTGGAGCACAGGGCCCAGGAGAGCCATGGAAGATGTGCAGCATGATCAGAAAAAGAGAATTCATTGTTGTATATTTCCATTTTTGGGTGCTGCTTATTACCTACGATGATACCTAGTCCATCCTAGCAGGCACTTTCCATCTATTCCATGCTCTGTGAAGCAGACTAGCCTACCATCAGAACATAAACTGGTTGAAAGGCACATGTAAGTTTCAGTTCCAGCTCCGCCTCTTATTAAGTGCAACCTCAGGCATTTAACTTTCAGTTTGTGAGCCTCAGTTTCAACTCTGTAAAATGGGTTGGCTATATTACTTCAGGTTGTGGAAAGAATGAAACGAAATAAAAATGCATGTAGATCATTGAGCCCAGGGCCTGGCACACCGAATGAGTACTTCGTATTAGCCATGGAACTTCATAATGCGTATTGATTGTCAATATTCAGACAATGCAGCAAAGTATTACCAAAAAAAGTAAACTATTTGTATATGTATTCTTTCAATCTTTATTTAAACAGATAGGATAAAACTATGAATATTCTTTCATATCCAGTGTTTTCCTCTTAATAGTGATTGCTAAAAATTTTTATCTTGGGCCCGTCACGATGGCTCACAGCTGTACTCCCAGAACTTTGGGAGTCCAAGGCAGGTGGATCACAAAATCAGGAGTTTGAGACCAGCTTGGCCAATATGGTGATACCCGTCTCTACTAAAAATGCAAAAATTAGCCAAGCATGGTAGCATGCAGCTGTAGTACCAGCTACTTGGGAGGTTGAGGCAAAAGAAATGCTTGAACCTGAGAGGTGGGGGCTGCAGTGAGCCAAGATCGTGTACATATGTATATACATACACATATAACCTCAAAAACAAAAGATCTTATGAAATCATTTTAAATGCCAAGATAATGTTTAATTTAATGAATAATTTAATTATTACTGTTGGACTTTTTGTAGATTGCACAAAGCGTTCAAAACAAATGAAGGAGAATTAAAAAAGTATTACATGTTATAAAATAAATGTGATTTTTAAATTTTATTCAAAAATAAAGAACTATATATGTAATATAAAATGTATTTCTAGTTATGAATTATGTTAAAAGTAGTTTAGAAGCTGCTGATTTTGATTTCTGTTTCAAATTTTGCAAAATAACTTTTTATTTTTTAAAGACAGAGCCTCCCTCTGTCACCCAGGCTGGAGTATTGTGGTGCAATCTCAGCCCACTTCAACCTCTGACTCCCAGGTCCAAGCAGTTCTCCTGCTTCAGCCTCCCAGCTAGCTGAGACTACAGCTACATGCCATCTTGCCCTGCTAATTTTGTGTTTTTAGTAGAGACACGATTTCTCCATGTTCGTCAGGCTGGTCCTGAACTCCTGACCTCAGGTGATCCACTTGACTCAGCCTCCCAAAGTGCTGGGATTACAGGCATGAGCCACAACTCCTGCCTAAAATTTGCAGGATAATAGCCTTTTGAAGTACCACTGGGCACTTGTCTGGTTGTTTTTCTTTAGGTTAACATGCCAGCAGTTATTCTTTTTGAGTTTCTGGCCAAGATAGTGGTTTTTATTCAAATAAGTCAAGGACTGTACCCTATCCCTAAGCCACTTGCATGAAAGGAAAAAGCCAGTACTGGGACTGCCTACGCTTCCCCCAGCATGGTCCCCTGTGAGATGTGGGGCAGCAGAGACCCAGGAACTGTTCAAGGGTGCAGGGCCCCATCTGTCTGTGCTCACTCACCTTCCTCAGGTACTCGCATAGGGATAGCACTGACTTTCAGTGCTGCTGCAGCTCCTTGGTGAGCTGGTCCTGGTCATGGGACAGTAACTGGGGGGGTCAGGATAATAGAGGGCTTTACCACCTGCAGAATAGGACCAGAAGCTCATGATGGTGCCAATCTATTAGATAATTAAATGTTTAAAAAAGTTTCTTGAATGAGTGGAAAAACAAGGTGATGCTTGAGTCTATATTGGTCAAGAGCTTGGGTGCCTCAGAAAAGGTCAGAAACCAAGCTCAAATTCCTATACTGAATTTCTACTTCATGCCATGCAAAATTAATTTACCCTCTCTTCACCTCAGTTTCCTTTTGTGTGAAATGGAAATAATTTCATTCCTCATTCAGTTTCTGTCAAGGATTCTAAAACACCCAACTCATTTAAATGTATCATCATTTCAGTCATAACTAGTGGGATCAGTTTCACTATTATTGGATATACAGTTCTGTGCCCGAAACCTACAAAAGGGAAAATCTTATGTCTACAAAGTGTCAGTGATTTGTCATTGTTATATTATTAATCATAACTGTAATCACACAAGGCCTTGGACATAGCAGGTACTTAATACACACTTGTTCAATCAATGCATGTGGCTCTGCAGCCACATTGTTAGGTTCTATTTGGCCTCCACCACTTATTAGCTGAGTGATGTGGGCAAGATAATTCATGTCTTTATGTCTCCATGTCCTTGTCTATAAGAGATATATAATAAGAATCCCCAGCTCCTTAAGTTGTTGCCAGGAGTGGGTGATTTGGTGAATAGTAGGGGCCTGTTAAACATTAGATGTGATGAACTCCTTCCAGATCTTCCTTTTCAGAGCCACAGAAGAGGTCATAGTGCCACCTGGTGACCGTAGAGTGTAAGTACTCGTGATCACCAATATGCTCTCCCCCCACCATAGGTACAAGACTGGGAAGTTACCTCCTGGAGGTTTCTGCTGCATCTGCCTTCTCAGAGCTCATGTAAAGACTTTTGTATTTTCCTCCTTGAATTCCCACAAATGGTGTTCATGTTGCCCAACACAGCTGGGTGATCCATACAGGGCAGTGACCACCTGTGCCAGCACTATGAGGTAGCTGGAGTACCATTGTTCCTTTCTTCTCAAGCTCTGGGCAGATGCCAGGGCTGGGGTAACACTTGCCCTCAAGTTTCTTGCTTTGAAGGGTCACATTTTCTTTTCTTATTTTTTTTTTTTTTTGAGACGGAGTTTCACTCTTGTTACCCAGGCTGGAGTGCAATGGCGCGATCTCGGCTCACCGCAACCTCCGCCTCCTGGGTTCAGGCAATTCTCCTGCCTCAGCCTCCTGAGTAGCTGGGATTACAGGCACGCGCCACCATGCCCAGCTAATTTTTTGTAGTTTTAGTAGAGACAGGGTTTCACCATGTTGACCAGGATGGTCTTGATCTCTTGACCTCGTGATCCACCCGCCTCGGCCTCCCAAAGTGCTGGAATTACAGGCGTGAGCCACCGCGCCCAGCCGGGTCACATTTTCTTTTGGCAAGGAAGGCAAAGGTCACAGGAAGCCACAGACCCGTGACCTCTCCGTGCCATGGGTTCAAACTATAAAGACCTGAACACTCTATGCTAAAAGCCCAAGACTCTGGTGCTCCCCAAGGCTTCTCACCTCATGGCCTCTGCTGAGGGAAGATGAGCTTTGGGAGCTTGTAGCAAGCAGCCTCCCCAGCACGAAATCTCTTGTAACCTTCAAACTGTGTCTAAAACATTCGTGCGCATTTTGCATCCTGTTTCCCATATGTCAGCATGTTAAAAACAAACAAAAAAAACCCTCAATTTCCTAAATATGCAAGAGAAATGGATACTGTAGGACAATGTGATTTTAAAAGCATGTTATTTAGGCCAGGCATGATGGCTCATGCCCGTTATCTCAGCACTTTGGGATGCTGAGGTGGGTGGATTACTTGAGGTCAGGAGTTAGAGACCAGCCTGGCCAACAAGGAGAAACCTCGTATCTACTAAAAATACAAAATTGGCCGGGCGTGGTGGTGCATCCCGGTAATTCCAGCTACTCAAGAGGCTAAGGCAGGAGAATCACTTAAACGTGGGAGGTGGAGATTGCAGTGAGCTGAGATCATGCCATTGCACTCCAGCCTGGGCAACAAGAGCAAAACTCCATTTCAAAAAACAAACCAACAAAAAAACTGAGTCTCAGGATGATGAAGCACATTGTCTAATGTTACTCAGCTAGTAAGTGTTGAGACTTTGCATCCAATCAAAGCCCATCTCATTCTAAAGGCCATGCTATGTGTTCTCTGGCCCATAGAGAACAATTTCAACACAATCAATGACATTTCTACACAACAATGTTCTTGTCTCAAGTCCAAGAGTACCTCCTATACCTTCTATAACACTGGCATTCTGGTCACTAAAGATGCCATTCTAATGTGTAATCATGTGGCCAATGGAGATATGACCAATGTCATTATGTGTCTACACCCATAACCCTGTACACATTCTTCTTTTTTCTGATGAAATTCAAGTACCCTTTTTGATTACTTAGCAAAACTGAGCTTTAAAGGGTATAAGGTTTCACTGGGTGCAGTGGCTGACACCTGTAATCCCAGCACTTTGGGAGGCTGAGGTGGGTGGATCATGAGGTCAACAGATCAAGACCATCCTGGTCAACATGGTCCTAACTACTCGGGAGGCTGAGAAAGGAGAATTGCTTGAATCAGGGATGCAGGGGTTGCAGTGAGCTGAGGTCATGCCACTGCACTCCAGCCTGGTGACAGAGCAAGACTTTCTACACACATGTGCGTGCGCGCGCGCGCACACACGCACACGCACACACATACATATATATATATATAAAGGGTTAAGGTTTTTATATTCATGGAACTTTCTGTATTGCTTTTGAAGTCTCTGGTTAAATGAATATTCTTCTAATAGTGACCTGTGATTTTGTTTTGATCAAGTCTTTTCAAACTTGACATCTTTGATGGGTTTCTTCAGCATCAAAATCCTAAATCAAGTCTTTTTGGCTTAAAATTAACCTTGGGATTTTTCAGCTGGGTCCCTCAGGAAGTCTAAAGAATGTATTTCTCATCTTGTCAAGATATTAAATGATTCAATTTAGTTGGTAGATTATATGGGTGGGCATTGTCAAATGTGGTGATGCTGCGTGGGAGGGCATTGTCAAATGAGGTGACATTAGGTCTCATCTTGGTTATATTTATAGGCCTGCTGTTGATACACATGTTCCAAAAATTATATACATTTATGCAAATTGAATATGTTATGATTTGTAATTTTGATTGTTATGCTAAATATCTGCCAAAGTTATATTTGTATAAACGTGTTATTGATGTCTGGGCATGGTCACTCACACCTGTAATCCCAGCATGTTGGGAGACGGAGACACGTGGATCAACTGAGATCAGGAGTTCAAGACCAGCCTGAGCAACATGGTGAAACTCCGTCTCTACTAACAATACAAAAATTAGGCTGGTGTGGTATCAGGCACCTGTAATCCCAGCTACTCAATAAGTTGAAACAGGAGAATCATTTGATCCCAAGAGGCAGAGGTTGCAGTGGTCTGAGATCACACCCATTGCATTCCAGCCTGGGCAACAAGAGTGAAACTCCATCAAAAAAAGAAAAGAAGTACAAAAATCAGCCTGGCATGGTAGCATATGCCTGCAGTCCCAGCTACTTGGGAGGCTGAGACAGGAGAATTTTTTGAACCCAGGAGGTAGAGGTTGCAGTGAGCTGAGAACAAGACTCCATCTCAAAAAAGAACAACAAAAAAGTTATTAATATATTCAGAGGATTATATGAAATTTATATAAGTCTGGTGGTCCTGATGTGATGCTGTCGGTAAGGATTCTGTTTACTCTCTTAAAATGCTGCACATAAGACTACTAACTAAATTTCCTTGTGGATTGGAAATGTTCAGCAGATTTTCATCACAACTACTGATTCCATCATCCACATTTATTGTTTTGAATTCTCTAAAAATATCTGTAATCAGCAACAGCCCAAATTCAAATTTTCTTTTTTTTTATTTTTTTTAAGATGGAATCTCACTCTGTCACCTATGCTGGAGTGCAGTGGTGCCGCCTCTGCTCACTGCAACCTCTGTCTCCTGGGTTCAAGCGATTTTCCTGCCTCAGCCTCCCAAGTAGCTAGGACTACAGGCACCTGCCAGCACACCCAGCTAATTGGTGACAGTTGAGGCAGGGTTTCACCATGTTGCCCAAGCTGGTCTCCAACTCCTGACCTCGTGATCCACCACCCACCTCAGCCTCCCAAAGTGCTGGGATTACAGCCGTGAGCCACCGTGCCTGGCCCTCAAATTTGCTTTTTATGGAAAAAACTCTACCATGCCGTCTTGAACACAGGATTCTGATAACTCACAACAATGAACTACCCAGGTTTCACCACTATGTAACACAGACATGTCAGAAACTCACAGGTACACCCCTTCAATACATTAAAAATAAATTAAAAAAAAAAAAAAATCAAAGGCGCAGGCCCAGTGGCTCACGACTGTAATCCCAGCACTTTGGAAGGCCAAGGTGGGCAGATCACTTGTGGTCAGGAGTTCAAGACAATCCTGGCTGACACAGTGAAACCCCTAAAATACAAAATTTTGTATTAAAATTTTGTCTCTACTAAAAATACAAAAATTAGCCAGGCATGGTGGTGCATGCCTGTAATCCCAGCTACTAGGGAGGCTGAGGCATGACAATTGCTTGAACCTGGGAGCCAGAGGTTACAGTGAGCCAAAATTGTGCCACTCCATCTCAAAAAATAAGGCCCTGTGTGGCCCAAGGGAGGTTGGCATTAGCATGGCCTGATACAATGGTGCCATATAACTGTTAATTTCAGTTGGGACACGGGGAAACTTCTGCCACCTGCCAGGCTCTGGCCCAATGTAAATCTCAAGTCTAGAGGGCTGGGGGTTGTGGGAGACAGGACTGTCACCCAAGGATTATCAGAGAGAGAGGGCCTCCTGGCTCTTACTTCTGCAGAAGGTCCCTCACTCCAAGGAGCCTCCTGCACTTGCCCACACCTTTCTCTGATTTCACTTCCAGTTTCTTAGGGCTGTCCTTCTCTACTCTGGGCCCCTCCCCTCCCCACCCAAGATCTGGGCACTGGTGGTACCAGACATCTTGTGCCCTGTCCAAGGCTGGTAGATAAGAAATGTCCCTTGTCTCTGTCAAGGTCAAAATCATCCACCCCCAGGTGGGGTGATCCCGCCTCTGGGAGGTGTCTTGCAGAAGCGCTGCCAGGGGTGTGAGGTGGCTTGGCTCCACAAGCTGTGTGCGCAGCAGCTTGGGGTGGCCAGGGGGTTGCAGGGCATCCCACACCATAACCCACGAGGCCGCCTCTATGGGCTGATGGGGGATCAGTGCAGGGTGGTAAGGGCCAGGGCCAGGTCTGAAGGGAAAATGGGCTCACGTTCACGTGAGTGAGAAGGGCAGTGTATGTGTCCAGGTGTGTCAGGTCATGCAGAGCATATCTTGAAAAGGCATACAAAGGATGAATCAAAGAGGTTGCCTCGGGCAAGATCACTGGGATCTGGCAATGGGGTGGGAGGGAAACCAGTTTTTTGTTGTGAAGTCCTTGGATGCTTTGAATTTTTGTTTAAATCATGTGCATGCATGATTGTTGTTTATCCCCCCAACCCCACCTCCACCCCAAGTACAGAAGAAAAGAGACACTTTGTTTCTTAAACTAGTTTGCCGGTGGGCTGGACATCCTATGTTGCTCGTTTTCATGGAGATTTAGGTTAAAATTAATTAGGGCTTTGGAGTCAGACTGCCTGGGTTCGAGTCCTGGCTGCCCCGTTTTGTAGCTTCTTGGACAAGTTGCTTAACTTCTGGGAGATTTTATTTTCTCTCCTGTAAAATGACACAATATTATTGACATTATGATTTTTTTTTTTTTTTTTTTTTTTTT
>NW_016107486.1:226479-238562 GCF_001604975.1 Cebus imitator | reverse complement strand
TTTTTTTTTTTTGAGACAGAGTCTTGCTCTGTTGCCAGGTTGTAATGCAGTGGTGCGATCTTGGCTCATGGCAACATCCACCTGCTGGGTTCAAGCAATTTTCCTGCCTCAGCCTCTCAAGTAGCTAGGACTACAGGCACGAGCCACCATACCTGGCTAACTTTTGTATTTTTAGTAGAGACGGAGTTTCACCATGTTGTCCAGGATGGTCTCGATCTCTTGATCTTGTGATCTGCCCACCTTGGCCTCCCAAAGTGCTGGAATTACAGACATGAGCCACCATGCCTGGCCAATTTTTTTGTAGAGACAGGAGTCTTGCTTTGTTGGCCAGACTGGTCTCCAACTCCTGGGCTCAAGCAGTCTTCCTACCTGGGCCCCCTAAAATGCCAGGATTACTGGCATGAGCCATCCCCCCACCACCAGCCTGAAGTTAATATGTTGATATTAATGTGATACAAACAGTTCCTGCCTTATAGGCTTGTTGTGTGGCTTCAGTGAGACAGTGCAGGGAGATGCCTGAAAAAGTGCCAGGCACCCCCACCACATGAGGGCAAGACTCAGCGTCTACAGGACACTCCCACTACTGCGGGAGGTGGATTGGATGGAGATCTTCATGCCTATTTGCAGATGGGTAGCTTGAGGTTCAAAGTAGCAAAGTCCTGGGGTAAGAGGGCTGGTTGGGGCCACTGGTGCCCTGGATCTATTAGTGACCTGCCGTGGGAACTTGGGATGGTACCTTCCCCTCATCAATGAATTGATGGGGTTGGAAAGGCTCTCCTGGGAATCGTGAAATGTGGGGTCTCCAAATGCTGGTGACAAGTGAGGTGGCAGCACCTCAGAGCCTGTTGCAGGTCCTGGGGCCAGGCATCCACCCTCAGGCTTACGGGTTGCCATCTGCGTCCTCAGCCAGCACACCTGTTTTACCAATTACACAACTTCCCTGGGGTCTTGTTGAGTAGAATCCAGATTCTGACCCAGAAGGTGCTCCCTGGAGAGGCCAGTGCTGTTGGTCTGAGGACCACACTTTGAGTAGCCAAGGTCTGAATTTGATGTGGGTCATGGTATACACCTGTGTAAAAAGGTATCAAGGCCAGACACAGTGGTTAATGCCTATAATCTCAGCACTTTGGGAGGCTGTGGTGGGTGGATCACCTGAGGTCGGGAGTTCGAGACCAGCCTGGCCAACACGGCGAAACCCCCTCTCTACTAAAAAATTTTTAGGAGGAGGATCCAAGTTGGCTGATTAGGAACAGCTCAGGATTGCAGCTTCAAGCGAAAGTGTGGAGTGTGAGTGGATGCTGCATTTCCAGATGGATTTTTGTTGCCCACAGACCAGGAGATTCCCAGGCAGAGGAGCCCCATGGGTCACCAGTGTGACTGTTTTGGCTGGTGTGGCAGGTCTCCAAACAAAATACATGGGTCCAGACACCATTTAGCTGGCGATTGGAGCTCCTGGGAGACAGAGTCACCCATTCAACTGGTAAAAAGGGGACTGAAACAGGGAGCCAGGCCAGGAGATTGCCAGGCAAAAAAGCACCACGAATATCCACATGGCTGTTTCAGCCGGTGCAGTGGATCTAAACACAGGAAATCACACAAATCCGGGTGCCATTTCAACTGGTGACTGGGATGCCTGGGAGACAGAGTTGCCCGTTCAACAGAAAAAAAAGGCATCTGAGGCAGGGAGCCAGGTGATCAGGCTCGGCCACTTCCACCCCGACAAAAAACAATCTGAAATGCTCTGGATTGAGAGTTTCACAGCAAGCACAGCTGAACCCGGGGCAGTCCAGCTCTGTGGGGGAGTGGCGTCCACTATTACCAAGGCAGTCCACCACTACCAAGGTAGTCCGCCATTGCTGAGGCAGCCTGCCATTGCCAAGGAAGTTCTAGCTATACTTCTATAAACAGGACTGCAGGGAGGTTCACATGGCAGCTGGGTGTAGCCCACAGCAGCTCAGCAAAGCCTCTGCAGGCAAACTGTGACTAGGCTGCCTCCTCACTGGGCAGGGCAGCCCTGACAAAAGGCAGCAGCATGACAGAAACTTATAAATAAAGCCCTAACTCCCTGGGACAGAGCACCTGGGATAAAAAAAAAATAAAGGTGTTTATGAGTTCTGCTGCAGTAGACTTAAACATACCTGCCCAGCAGCTCTGAATGGAACAATGGAGCTCACAGCTCAGCACTTGAGCTCCTATAAAGGACAGACTGTCTCCTCAAGCAGCTCCCTGACCCCTGTATATCCAAAGAATCACCTCATAAAGGAGAACTCAGACTGACATCTGGCAGGTATCCTTCTGTGACAAAGCAGAAGAAGAAACTGGCAGCAACCCTTACTATTCTGCAGCCACTGCAGGTGATCCCCAGGCAAGCAGGGCCTGGAGTGGACCTCAGCAGTCCTACAGCTGATGGTTAGAAGGAAAAGTAAGAAACAGAAAGAAATAACTTCATCATCAACAAACTGGACGTCCACTCAGAGACGCAATCTGAAAGACAACAACTACAAAGATGACAGGTGGATAAATCCACAAAGATGGGAAGAAACCAGTATAAAAAGGATGAAAACACCTGAAACCAAATGCCTCTTTTCCTACAAGGGATCACAACTCCTCACCAGCAAGGGAACAAGGCTGGATGGAGAATAAGTGTGATGAATTGACAGAAACAGGCTTCAGAAGGTGGGTAATGAGAAACTTTTGTGAGCTATAAGAACATCTTCTAACCCAATACAAAGAAACTAAGAATGTTGAAAAAAGGTTTGATGAAATGCTAATGAGAATAAACAGCTAAGAGAGGAATGTAAGTGAATTGATGGAGCTGAAAAACACAACACGAGAACTTCGTGAAGCATACATAAGTCCCAACAGCCGAATTGACCAAGCAGAAGAAAGGATATCAGAGATTGAAGAGGAACTCAATGAAATAAAATGAAAAGGCAAGATTAGAGAAAAAAGGGTAAAAAGAAATGAACAAAGTCTCCAAGAAATATAGGACTATGTGAAAAGACCTAATCTATGTTTGATAGATGTACCTGAATATGACAGAGAGAATGAATCCAAGATTGAAAATACTATTCAGGATATTATCCAGGAAAACTTCCCCAACCTAGCAAGGCAGGCCAATATTCAAAGCCAGGGAACACAGAGAACATCAAAAAAATATTCCTCAAGAAGACCAACCCCAAGGCACATAATTGTCAGATTCACCAGGGTTGAAATGAAAGAGAAAATGCTAAGGGCAGCCAGAGAGAAAGGTTGGGTTACACACAAAGGGAAGCCCCTCAGACTCACAGCAGATCTCTCAGCAGAAACCTTACAAGCCAGAAGAGAGTGGGGGCCAATATTCAACATCCTTAAACGAAAGAACTTTCAACCCAGAATTTCATATCCAGCCAAACTAAGCTTCATAAATGAAGAAGAAATAAAATCCTTTATGAACAAGCAAATACTCAGAGATTTTATCACCACCAGGCCTGCTTTTACAAGAGGTCCTCAAGGAAGCACTAAACATAGAAAGGAACAACTAGCACCAGCGACTCCAAAAATGTACCAAATGGTAAAGAGCATCAACACAATGAAGAAACTGCATCAACTAATGGGCAAAACAGCCAGCTAGCAACAAAATGACAGGATCAGATTAACAGATAACAATATTAGCCTTAAATGTCAATGGGCTAAATGCCCCAATCAAAAGACACAGACTGGCAAATTGAATAAAAAGCCAAATCTCATCGGTGTGCTGTATCCAGGAAACCCATCTCACATGCAGGGATACACACAGGCTCAAAATAAAGGAATGGAGAAAGATTTACCAAGCAAATGGAGAGCAAAAGAAAGCAGGGGTTGCAATTCTCGTCTCTTATAAAATAGACTTTAAACCAACAAAGATCAAAAGAGACAAAGAAGGACATTACATAATGGTAAAAGGATCAATGCAACAAGAAGAGCTAATGATCCTAAATATATACGCAACCAATACAGGAGCACCCAAATATATAAAGCAAGTTCTTAATGACTTACAAAGAGAGTTAGACTCCCACACAATAATAGTGGGAGACTTTAAAACCCCACTGTCAATATTAGACAGATCAACGGGACAGAAAATTAACAAGGATATCCAGGACTTGAAATCAGACCTGGACCAAGCAAACCTAATAGACATTTACAGAACTCTCCACCCCAAATCCACAGAATATACATTCTTCTGAGCATCACATCACACCTACTCTAAAAAAATTGATCACATAATTGGGAGTAAATCACTCCTCAGCAAATGCAAAAGAATGGAAATCGTAACAAACAGTCTCTGAGACCACAGTGCAATCAAGTTAGAACTCAAAATTCAGAAACTAACTCAGAACCACACAGCTTCATGGAAACTGAACAACTGGCTCGTGAAAGTTGCCTGGATAAACCATGAAATGAAGGCAGAAATAAAGATGTTCTTCGAAACCAACAAGAATAAAGAAACAACATACCAGAATCTCTGGGACACTTTTAAAGCTTTGTCTAGAGGAAAATATATAGCAATAAATGCCCACATGAGAAGCAAGGATAGATCTAAAATAGACACCCTATTGTCAAAATTGAAAGAGCTAGAGGAGCAAGATCAAAAAAACTCAAAACCTAGCAGAAGACAAGAAATAATTAAGATCAGAGAAGAGCTGAAGGAGATAGAGACACAAAAAACCCTTAAAAAAATCAATAAATCCAGGAGCTGGTTTTTCAAAAAGATCAACAAAATAGACCATTAGCCAGATTAATAAAAAAGAAGAGAGAATAATCAAATAGATGCAATACAAAACAATAAAGGGGATATCACCACAGATTCCACAGAAATACAAACCATTATCAGAGATTATCACAAACAACTCTAAGCACATAAACTAGTAAACCCGGAAAAAATGGATAAATTCCTGGACCCTTGCATCCTCCCAAGCCTACACCAGAAAGAAGTCAAAACCCTGAATAAACCAATAACAAGGGCTGAAGTTGAGGCAGCAATTAATAGCGTACCACCGAAAAAAAGCCCAGGTCCAGATGGGTTCACAGCCAAATTCTACCAGACATACAAAGAGTGTCTGGTACCATTCCTTCTGAAACTATTCCAAACAATCCAAAAAGAGGGAATCTTTCCCAAATTATATGAGACCAACATCATCCTGATACCAAAATCCGGCAGAGACTCAACAAGAAAAGAAAACTTTAGGCCAATATCCATGATGAACATAGATGCAAAAATGTTCAATAAAATACTGGCAAACTGATTGCAACAGCACATCAAAAAGGTTATCCACCATGATGAAGTAGGCTTCATCCCGGGGATGCAAGGCTGGTTCAATATACACAAGTCTATAAACATAATTCATCACATAAACAGAACCAAAGACAAAAACCACATGATTATCTCAATTGATGCTGAGAAGGCCTTTGACAAAATTTAACAGCCTCCCTGCTAAAAACCCTCAATAAACTAGGTATTGATAGAACGTATCTCAAAATAAGAAAAGCTATTTATGACATACCAACAGCCAATATCATACTGAATGGGCAAAAACTGGAAGCATTCCCTTTGAAATCTGGCACTAGACAAGGATGCCCTCTCTCACCACTCCTATTCAATATAGTATTGGAAGTTCTAGCTAGAGCAATCAGGCAAGAAAAAGAAATAAAGGATATTCAAATAGGAAAGGTGGAAGCCAAATTGTCTCTATTTGCAGATGACATGATTGTATATCTAGAAGACCCCATCATCTCAGCCCAAAAGTTCCTGAAACTGATAAGCAACTTCAGCAAAGTCTCAGGGTACAAAATCAATGTGCAAAAATCACATGCATTCCTATACACCAATAACAGACTTAAAGAGAGCCGTATCAAGAACCAACTGCCGTTCACAGTTGCTACAAAGAGAATAACATACCTAGGAATACAACTAACAAAGAACGTAAAGGACCTCTTCAAGAACTACAAACCACTGCTCAATGAAATAAGAGAGGACACAAACAGATGGAGAAACATTCCATGCTCATGGTTAGGAAGAATCAATATTGTGAAAATGGCCATACTGCCCAAAGTAATTTACAAATTCAATGCTATCCCCATCAAGTTACCAATGACCTTCTTCACAGAACTGGAAAAAAACAATTTAAACTTCATATGGAACCAAAAGAGAACCCGCATAGCCAAGTCAATTCTAAGCAAAAGGAACAAAGATGGAGGCATCACACTACCGGACTTCAAACTACACTACAAGTCTACAGTAATTAAAACAGCATGGTACTGGTACCAAAACTGAGATATAGACCAATGGAACAGAACAGAGGCCTTGGAGGAAACACCACACATCTACAACCATCTGATCTTTGACAAACCTGACAAAAACAAGCAATGGGGAAAGGATTCCCTGTTTAATAAATGGTGTTGAGAAAACTGGCTAGCCATGTGCAGAAAGAAACTGGACCCCTTCCTGACACCATACTCTAAAATTAACCCCAGATGGATTAAAGACTTAAACATAAGACCTAACACCATAAAAATCCTAGAAGAAAATCTAGGCATAACCATTCAGGACATAGGCATATGCAAGGACTTCATGACCAAAATACCAAAAGTATCAGCAACAAAAGCCAAAATAGACGAATGGGAACTAATCAAACTCCACAGCTTCTGCACAGCAAAATAAACAGTCATTAGAGTCAATCGGCAACTAACAGAATGGGAAAAAATTTTTGCATTCTACCCATCTGACAAAGGCTGATATCCAGAATCTACAAAAAACTAAAAGAGATTTACAAGAAAAAACAAGCCCATTCAAAAGTGGTTGAAGGATATGAACAGACACTTTACAAAAGAAGACATACATGAGACCAAGAAACATATGAAAAAATGCTCATCATCACTGGTCATCAGAGAAATGCAAATCAAAACTACATTGAGATACTATCTCACGTCGGTTAGAATGCCGATCATTAAAAAATCTGGAGACAACAGATGCTGGACAGGATGTGGAGAAATAGGAACACTTTTACACTGTTGGTGGGAGTGTAAATTAGTTCAACCATTGTGGAAGACAGTGTGGCGATTCCTCAAGGACATAGAAATAGAAATTCCATTTGACCCAGCAATCCCATTACTGGGTATATATCCAAAGGATTATAAATTGTTCTACTATAAGGACACGTGTACCCGAATGTTCATTGCAGCACTGTTTACAATAGCAAAGACTTGGAAACAACCCAAATGCCCATCGATGATAGACTGGATAGGGAAAATGTGGCACATATACACCATGGAATACTATGCAGCCATCAAAAACAGCGAGTTTGTGTCCTTTGTAGGGACATGGATGAACCTGGAAACCATCATTCTCAGCAAACTGACACAAGAACAGAAAATCAAACACCACATGTTCTCACTCACAGGCAGGTGTTGAACAATGAGAACACATGGTCACAGGGAGGGGAGCATCACACACTAGGGTCTGGTGGGGGGAAATAGGGGAGGGACAGTGGATGGTGGGGAGTTGGGGAGAGAAAGCATGGGGAGAAATGCCAGATATAGGTGATGGGGAGGAAGGCAACAAATCACACTGCCATGTGTATACCTATGCAACAATCTTGCATGGTCTTCACATGTACCCTAAAACCTAAAATGCAATTAAGAATAAAAATAATTTTAAAAAAAATTTTATTTAAATTAGCTGGGCATGATGGCATGTGACTGTAATCACAGGTACTGAGGAGCCTGAGGGGAGAGAATTGCTTGAACCTGGGTAGGGGAGGCTAACTGAGCCAAGACCATGCCATTGCACTCCAGCCTGGGAGACAGAGCAAGACTCCACCTCAAAAAAATAAAAAATAAAAACCTAAAAAGATGAGTGTGCTCTTACTGTAGAGGTTATGTCTCCGTTAAAGAAATTCCAAACATATTCACATACACACACACACATGCATGCACGTGCATGCACGCACACACGCACAAACACAAACACACACAATTCTGAGTTCTACATTCACAGAAAGTTGCACATAAAATAAACATAAAAAAATCCAGCCCATGAAGTGTTGCAGATGAACTCAGAATGGTTAATGAACCATGAGCAAAGTGAGGGGTACTGGCCACCCAGGATGCCCCTTAGCCCTCCTCTCCCCTCTCCCACCCCATCTCCTGTACACTCACCCCCCAACACACACTTCCATCCAGGTGCTCGGGTAAGATACAGGCGCCTCACACTCCAGCAGCCCTGCCTTTCTCAGGAAATGCGTGTGGTCTCTAGCTCTCATTGCCAGGAGACAAAGCCACCAGCTTTGTTCCTTGGCCCCCAGCAGGAGGAGGAAAGGGAGAATTTCCTTAGGAGAGGTTCCAGCAAGAGGGATTACTGCTTCAAAGGGAGCATAGCGTTTCAGCCAGCTGAGCACTGTGGCACCACCTTCCAGAAGGGGCCTGGCACCTCTCTTGAGCCCAGCATACAGATCCTGGCTGGGTCTGTAGTACAGACCACTCTCCTGCCTCCTGCTCCCTCCCTTGCAGTTGGTGACCCCTGAGGTCTCCTCTGAGTGGCCTCTGTCCTTGGTTACCCACCCACCCTGTCCCCTGTCCTTGTCCCCTTGGTGGAGATGGATAGCCCCTTCCTGTCCCCCCACCTGTGCCACTGCCTCACTCTTGTCATTTATTTCCTCACTTAGGTCCTCTTCTCTGAAGGGCCATGGAGCTGAGTGACCCAGTGTGCCTCCCTGTGTCCCACACTTGTGGCTAGAATCTTCACACTGCCCTGCTGTGACATGGGCCACTGTGTCACCTCTCTGTGCATCAGTTTCCTTGCCTCTAAAGATAGACCTCGTGGGGTTGTTTGTAAGGATGAGCACAAAAATGCAAGCTGAGTCCTTAGAATTCTCGGCACATAGCAAGTGCTCAATAAACTGCCTGGCTACTGTTCACTGGGGACACAGTCCTTTGCTCTCTGGATATCTGACTGTGCTTTGTCTCTTCCTCACAGGGCCATCTGTCAATGCTGGCAAGCTGAGCTCAGCCAAGGAGCCAGCCTTGCACGGAGCACTGCCCCTCCTGCTGGTCCCAGATCCATCCAGTCCAGAGTGTGTGCACCAACCCTGTGACTCTCTCCAACTCACTGCCTGAGTACAAAGGAAGAGACCAGGACAGCAGCAGAAAGGAGTGCTGCTTATATGGCTCTTCCCAGGAGTGGGAGCCTCCCAGACCAGGAATGTAAAACCATTTTGCAGATGAAGCAGATGAAGCCAGAGAGGTTATGAAACAGACCCAAGTGGGCTCGCTCTTCAGTCTTGCTGTCCGGAGTCTGGAACGTGGGCCCGTGTCTGGAACTGCTGTGCCCAGGAAGCTTGCCTGGAAATCAGGTAGGATGGGTGAACCCCCAAATCCCCCTGTGGCAGACCATGAATTTGCCGTGGCTACACACCTCTGTTTTGCTTCCAAGAAATGAAACTTTGGCAGCTGGAGAGGGATGGAGGGGGCGGGTGGGGTACAGCAAGACCAGGAAACAGAACTGTCATCTAATGTCTACAGAAGGTGATAGAGCCAGCAAGTGGGATTAAGCACCTCTGTGCTTTGTGGCACTTACCATGTCTAAATCTCTCTCTAACTCTCTCACTGCCACACAGTGAGGAAGGGTTTCTGTTTCCATTTTATAGATAAGCAAACTGAGGCTCAGAGAAGTAAAGTCCCTTGCCCAGGAGACTCACAGCTGGAAGGAGGCGGGGCTGGAATTCATAATTTTTTTTTTTGAATGTTCAAAAGATACTTCTTATTTGCCTGTTTAAAAAAAAAAATTTTCTCCCTTACTTTAGACAATTAGTAAAAGTTACAGGAGCCAACAAAAGGTGAAGGAGAGAGCTGTCATTCAAGGCCTTTCCAAAAAGAGGTATCAATGTGAAGCATGGTAAAGAGACACATTATGGAATTCAAAAATTTTAAAAACATCTTGCAATAAGAATAAGTCAATATTTATAATAAAATCTTGTGTTTGGCCAGGCACAGTGGCTCACGCCTGTAATCCCAGGACTTTGGGAGGCCAAGGTGGGCAGATCACTTGAGGTCAGGAGTTCAAGACCAAACTGGCTAACATGGTGAAACCCCATTTCTACCAAAAATACAAAAATTAGCTGTGCATGGTGGCACATGGCTGTAATCCCAGCTACTCAGGAGGCTGAGACAGGAGAAGCACTTGAACCTGGGAGGCAGATGTTTCAGTGAGCCAAGATTGCATCACCGTACTCCAACCTGGGTGACAGAGCAAGACTGTTTAAAAAAATATGTATTGTTTTAACCAATCATTTAGTTTTGTATTACTGTATTTTAGAGATGTATTTCTAGAGATACATGTTACAGATGCATCTCTAGAATGGTTCTTATAACTTCTTTATAATTATAATCAACTGAATTATACAAAAATTCCTTTTACTAAACTTATTGTGACTTATATAGACCATTCATAATGCAATTTTTGTTTTTCAAACAGGGTCTCTGTCACTCAGGCTGGAGTGCAGTGGCATGATCATAACTCACTATAGCCTCAGCCTCCCTGATTCAAGAAATCCTCCTGCCTCAGCTGCCTCAGTAGCTGAGACTACAGGCACCCACCACCACACCTGGCTAATTTTTTATTTTTTGTAGAGTCGGGACTCACCGTGTTTCCCAGGCTGGTCTCTAACTCCTGGACTCAAGCGATCCCCTTACCTCAGCCTCTCAAAGTGCTGGGATTACAGGTGTGAGCCACCGCGCCTGGCCCCAGGCTAGATTTTAGACCTAAGCCCTCACCTCATAGGCTGCAGAACTGAGCTCACATTCCATTGTAGGGGGAGACAAGTGATGAACAAATAAGATTAATATAGGCGAATGATGTTTTGGAGGAAATTAAATGAGATGAAATGAGAGAGGATGATAGCAAAGGTGTGGAATCTAGACCCGCCACATGGTGGGGGTGGGGGCACTCTCGGCAGAAGCCATGTCTGAACTCAGATGGCGAGGAAGAGGAGGAGGAGCCAGGCATGTGAATGTCAGACGGAACAGTGTCCTGGGCACAGCGACAGCATGTGCAGAGGCCCTGGGGTGAGACTGAGCCTGGTGTGCTGGAGGAACAGAAAGGCCTTCATGGCTGGAGTTCTGTGAGTGATGAGCAGGAAGGCGTTGTCTGCTGGAGAAGTAGGCAGGGGCCTGGTAGGTCACGTGGGGGAGTTTGGGTTTATTCCCAGGGCAGCCGGAAACCACCAGGAAGGATCGAAGCAGGAGGTTAACCAGATTTCCGGGAGGCTCCCCACACCTGGGATCAGATTCAGGCTCTGCCACTTAATGGCTTTGCAATCTCAGACCCACAGTGTCAGTTCTCTGAGCCTTGGTTTCCTCAGCTGTAAAAATGGGGATGTCGGCCGGGCGAGGTGGCTCACACTGTAATCACGGTGCTTTGAGAGGCCGAGGTGGGTGAATCACAAGGTCAGGAGATTGAGACCATCCTGGCTAACATGGTAAAACCCTGTCTCTAGTAAAAATACAAAACATTAGCCAGGCATGGGGGCGCTCCCCTGTCATCCCAGCTACTTGGGAGGCTGAGGCAGGAGAATCGCTTGAATCTGAGAGAGGGACGTTGCAGTGAGCTGAAATCGCGCCACTGCACTGGGCATTAGAGTGAGACTGCATCTCAAAAAAAAAAAAAAGGTGGGGGGAGGGGATGTCAGCCAGGGGCATTGGCTCATGCCTGTCATTCCAGTGCTTTAGGAGACTGAGGCAGGACGAATGCTTGAGCCCAGGAATTCAAGACCAGCCTGGGGAACATAGAAAGCCCCAACTCTACTCTCTCTCTCTCTCCATATATATGTGTGTGTGTGTGTGTGTGTGTGTGTGTGTGTGTGTGTGTAGTATATATATATGTGTATATAGTATATATATATATCTGTATGTGTGTGTGTATATATATATATATGTATATACTGTATATAGTATATATATCAAAGTATATATATCTCCCTTTGCAGAGCAGGCCTGAATACCAATACACTATACTATATATAGTGTATATATATATATATATATATACACACACATGAACGTATATATAT
>NW_016107486.1:203828-226226 GCF_001604975.1 Cebus imitator | reverse complement strand
CATGTCCAGCTAATTTTTTGTATTTTTAGTAGAGACAGGGTTTCACCATGTTGACCAGGATGGTCTTGATCTCTTGACCTCGTGATCCACCTGCCTCAGCCTCCCAAAGTGCTGGGATTATATATATATACACACACACACACACACACATATACACATATATATAGTATATATATACTGTATATAGTATATATACTATAGTATATATACAGTATATATATACACACACATATATACTATATACTCATATATATATACACATATATATACTATATATGTGTATATAAATACTATATATACATACATTATATATAGTATGTATATACACACACACACATATATACTATATATAGTGTATATATATACAGGCACACATATATATAGTACATATATACTATACATACTATATATATATATATATATAGTATATACACAATTAGGCGGGAGTGGTGGCACATGCCTGTAGTCCTATCTATTCTGGAGGCTGAGGTGGGAGGATCATCTGAGCCTGCGAGGTCGAGGCTGCAGTGAGCCATGGTAGTGCCATCCTCCCTTTGCAGAGCAGGCCTGAATACCAAGCCCTTGGTACTGAGCTGATGACCATGAATGGTGCCCAGTATTTCTGCAGTTGTCGCTGTTAGCATCCCTGCAGCACCTTCTCAGACCCAAAGCCGATCATGCCCTGGCTCCTTGGGGTCCCCCTGCACAGAGGATATAGAGTTCACTATGCTTCCAGGCTGGTCTCTAACTCCTAGACTCAGGGTGATCCTCCCGCCTCAGCCTCTCAAAGTGCTGGGATTACAGGTGTGAGCCACTGTGCCTTACCCAGGGCTAGAATTCAGACCCAAGGGGGGGAACCTGGGGATGGCCCAGCTCCCAGAGCTCCCCATTCCTGTTTCCCTACCAGGGCCAACTCAGTGAGATTTCCATGGACATCAAGCGTTCTTTCCTGTTGGGGCAGCACAAGGAGGGTCCAAAGAGCAAGCTCCTGTGCCTCTCGGGATGGGCGTGGTTCAGGAAGTCTCAGTTTATCAACTTGTGAAAGGGTCACAGTAACCTCAGACCTCTTCAGCACCGGTTCACTGATTTGAGAATTTCAAAGATCAGCAGATTTAAAAATATAAATATGGAGGCAGGGGTTCCTAAACCCTGGGCCATGGACTGGTTTGTGGCCTGTTAGGAACCGGCTGTACAGCAGGAGGTGAACAGCGGGTGAGTGAATGAAGCTTCATCTGTGTTACAGCCACTCCCCATTGCTTGCATTCCCACCTGGGGTCTGCCTGCTGTCAGATTGGCATTAGAGTCTCATACGAATGCAAATCCCTATTGTGAGCTGCGCATGCGAGTGATCTAGACGGCATACTCCTTATGAGAATCTAATGCCTGATGATCTGTCACCTGAGGTCAGAAGTTCGAGACCAGCCTGGCCAACATGGCAAAACTCCATCTCTTCTAAAAATACAAAAGATTATTTGGGCATGGCGGCAGGTGTGTAGAATCCCAGCCACTCCTGGGAAGCTGAGGCAGGAGAATCGCTTGAACCTGGGAGGCTGAGGCTGCAGTGAGCTAAGGGTTGCAACACTGCCTGGGCAACAAGAATGAAACTCCATCTCAAAAAAAAGAAAAAGAAAAAGAAAATTGTGTCAGGATACCCTGGTGGACCCTCAGTAAGTGCTAACACTGCCTGAGGGCACTAGCCATCTTTTGTCACTGTCTTTCATTACCCGAGATGGGACCATTTTGTTGCAGGAAAACATGTGCAGGGCTCCCAGTGATTCTACATTATGGTGAATTAGATAATTATTTTGTTATAGATTACAATGTAATAATAACAGGAATAAAGTACACAATAAATGTAACATGCTTGAATCATCCTGAAACCATTACCGGCCCATGGAAAAATTGTCTTCTATGAAATTGGTCCCTGGGCTGGGCGCGGTGGCTCATACCAGTAATCCTAGCACTTTGGGAGGCTGAGGCGGGTGCATCACCTGAGGTCAGGAGTTTGAGACCAGCCTGGACAACATGGTGAAACCCCGTCTCTACTAAAAATACAAAAATTAGTTGGGCATGGTGGTGGGCACCTGTAATCCCTGCTACTCGGCAGGCTGAGGCAGAGAATCACTTGAATCTAGGAGGCAGAGGTTGCAGTGAGCCAAGATCACACCACTGTACTCCAGCCTGGGCAACAGAGTGAGACTCCATCTCAAAAAAAAAAAAAAAGAAAGAAAGAAAGAAACTGGTCCCTGTGCCTAAAAGGTTGGGGGCTGCTGTATGGCGGGATTGGTAGAGTTAACTACCAATTTAAAAAATTTGCCAAGCACTGAGTTGTGAAGAAACCAAATACTATTTGTGGTTTTCATTCCTTCCTGAAAGGAAATATAATTAACTGGTGCATGTGTGTCAGCTCCTATCATGAGATGGAAGCTGGGACCTGAAATGCCAGGTGCTGCTCTAGATGCTTAAGAACTCACTGTGGGATACGTGCCCGGGGACAGGAAGTGTCCACACAACTGTGGGGTGGCAGGCAGATCTGGGATTCAAGGCCCCAGGGGCTGCCTCCCCCATCTGTACTTTGCACCCCTAAAGCCAGTGGTCCTCAAGCATCAGCAGGCACCAGTGTTACCTGCAGCACCCACCTGGAGTTCCAGTAGCCAGGGTGGGCCTGAGAATGGGATTTCTCACCTGTCCCCAGGTGGTGCCAGTGCCGCTGGCCCCAGGCCACCCTTCAAGTACCACTCCTCATGGGGGCTGAGCAGGGTGGGTCTGCCTGAATTCCAGCACCTTGGGAGGCTGAGGCTGGGGGATCCCTTGAGGCTAGGAGTTCAAGACCAGCCTAGACAACACAACGAGCCCCTATCTCTTTTTAAAAAAACCATGCACACATGCAAGCATATATACATGCCTACACACATACATACACACTTACATGCCTATATACATGCTTGCATATACACATACATGCATATACATATACATACACACTTACATGCATACACACATACATGTATTCCACCACTCTCTGCTCTCCTATGCCCCAGATAATCTTCCGCTTTTTGAAAAACCTGCTTACTTGCTTTGGTTTCTCATTTTGCCTTTGAAGACATCGGATATCAAACCCATTCTGGGACCCATCATATGGGACCCTCAACTGGGGCCAGGACACCAGGTCTGGGGCTGCCCCACTCCAGGGCTGTGTTCCCATCTGACAAGTAGGACAATAGTGACCTCCACTGTCTCTCTCCAGGAGGCCAAAGGTACGAGGAGGGGAACTCAGAGAGATGCTTGGTGAGGAATCTTCCGGAAGATGGACACTGCCCTCTGGCAGTGTTAGCACTTACTAAGGGTCTAGGGTGTCCAGACATGATTTCCTTCCTTCCTTTCTTTCTTTCTTGTTTTGTTCTTTTTGCCCAGGCAAGAGTGCAATGGTGCAACCCACTACCACACACAGATAAACTTTTTTTTTTTTTTTGAGACAGTGTTTCACTCTTGCTGCCCAGGCTGGAGTGCAGTGGGTTCAAGCAATTCTCCTGCCTCAGCCTTCCAAGTAGCTAGGATTACAGGCATGTGCCACCATGCCCCACTAATTTTGTATTTTTAGTAGAGACAGGGTTTCTCCATGTTGGTCAGGCTGGTCTCAAAACTCCTGACCTCAGGTGATCTGCCCGCCTTGGCCTCCCAAAGTGCTGAGATTACATGCATGAGACATCACATCTGACCCAGACACCATTTTCTGTATTGATCTATCAAATTTTTGTTGTGAGCTTTTTGGGCTCCAGGCAGCCACTATTCTCCTGTTTTACATCAACTCATTTAATTTCCCTTATGAGGTAAGAACTGTCATCCCCATTTTACAGGTGAAGAGACAGGCACAGAGAGGCTAAGTTCCTTACCTGAGGTCCCACAGCAAGTAAGAGGCAAGGCCAGGATTCCAGGCCAGGTCAGGAGGCTCCCAGCTTTCTGTTGGCCCAGCCCTGGTCTTCTTAATAAGATCCCAGAATAAGGCTGGAATGAGGGGAGAGCTGTGCCTGGCACTACTGCTAGCTTTCCAGGTGTAATAGGTTAAAAGTGTCCCCCAAAACATAAATCCACATTCTAACCCCCAGAACCTGTGACTGATCTTACTTAGAAGAAGAGCTTTGAAGCTGTCATTAAGGATCTGAGGATCTGGAAATGAGAACATTGGTGGACCCCAACTCCAAGGTGAGGTGTTCCGGGAAAAGAGAGGCGGAGGGAGATTTGGGACACAGACACAGAGGGGAGGGGGCCTTGTACAGATGGAGGTGGAGGCTGGAATCACACAGTTCCAAGCCAAGGAATGCCTGGAGCCACCAGAAGCTGGAAGAGACAAGGAAGGGGCCTCCCTTCAGTCCTCTGGAGGAAGCAGGGCCCTGCTGAAGCCTTGACTTCAGACTTCTGGCCTCCAGAACTGTAAGAAAATCAAGTTCTATTGTTTTAAGCCGCTAAGTTCATAACTTGTTGCTTGTGGCCTCAGGAAACTGCCACGCTTGGTAAAATCTCTCCCCTCTCTGGGCCTCTGTGTCTTCGCCTCTGTGCCCACCATGCAGCTCCTGGCTCCCCTGTTCACTAAACCCTGACACCAGCTGGCCAGGGACCCCTCAGTACCTGTGGGGAGTATAGTGGGCCAGGGGCCTCCCAGAACTGCACTGGGCAGGCCCCAGAAGGCTTATGCCTGGAGCTGCCTCCCTCAACAGATGCACTGGGCTGGGATCAAGAGGCGTGGGCTCCGCTGCAGACCTCAGTGGCCTTGGATAAGACACTGTTGCCCCTTGGGCCTGTTTCATCTGGGAGATGGGAGCCCTCTCACCTGCTTGGTTTGCTGGGAGACTACACAGCATTCTTTAAACATGACAGGGTCTCAGTCTATCGTGGACATCATTGTCATTGGTTTATTATCTATCTATCTATCTATCTATCATCTATCTATCTACCTACCTACCTACCTACCTACTACCTATCTATCCACCTACCTGTATATCTGTTGAGATGGAGTCTTGCTGTGTTGTCCAGGCTGAACCACAGTGGTGCAATCATGGCTCACTGCAGCGTTGACTGCCCAGGCTCAAGCAGTTCTCCCACCCAGCCCCCCAAGTAGCTGGGACCACAGCCACATGCCATCATGCCCAACTAACTTTATTATTATTATTATTTGTATAGATAAGGTCTTGCTATGTTTTACAAACTGGGCTCAACTCCTGGGCTCAAGCAGTACCCCCACTTCAGCCTCCCAGGGTGCTAGGATTACAGACATAATATGCTGAACCCAGTCTTTTTTTAATTTCAAATTACTTTATTATTTTTTGAGCCAGAGCCTCACTCTGTCACCCAGGCTGGAGTGGAATGGCGTGATCTCAGCTCACTGCAATCTCTGCCTTGTGGATTTTGAGCAATTCTTTTGCCTCAGCTCCCCAAGTAGCTGGGATTACAGGTGCCCACCACCATGCCCACCTAATTTTTGTGTTTTTGATAGACACAGGGTTTTCACCATGTTGGCCAGGCTGGTCTTAGACTCCTGACCTCAAGTGATCCACCCACCTTGGCCTCCGAATGTGCTGGGATTACAGGTATAAGCCACCGTGCCTGGCCTATTTTATTTTATTTTACTTTATTTTATCTGTAGAGTCAGAGTCTCACTATGTTGCCCAGGCTGATCTCGAACACTTGTGCTCAAGCAGTCCTCCCTTCTTGGTCTCCCAAGATGCTAGGATTACAGGTGTGAGCCACCATGCCAGGCCCATTGTCATTCTTGTAATGAGTTTTTCCTGAGCCCCTCCTACATGCCTTGCTGGACATGAAAACCCTCTCAAGGAAATAGGGTGAGTCCAATGCTGATAATGACCTTCATTTTAGTAATGAGGACACTTAGGTCCAGAGAGGTTGACTTACGGAGGTGCACAAGCTGGCCCAGGTTCCCTGACACTTTAGTACCCTGTGACTGCTGGGAGCTTTCTGGTGGATGGGCAGGGGACAGCTGGTGATGTGGCATGTTGGGATGGGGGAAGAGCAGGCAGAAGGGTGTTCCAGGCCTAGGGTACACTTGCATGAAGTCCAGGAGTGTGGACTTTGATGCTGGGTAAGGCTGGGGCAGTGAGGGGCCCAGAAAGGCCCACTGGCTGCAGTCAGAGTGGGCTGAGCACGGTGTTCTCTGTGTTTCTGAGGCTGACCTCTGTGAACTCTGAGAGAGAAGGGATGCTTGTGTGTGCTCACGTGCATGTGCACCCAACAGTGAGGCCTGGCAGTCTTGTGAGACGTAGCCCATGTATAAGCAGCTCCATTGTGTGTGCAGGGCTGCTTGGAGGCCATAGGCTTGGGATCTTGAGTGTGTGTGTTTCTACTGGTGGAAAATGGGTGTATTTCTTGGCAGGAGCTGGGAATGTGAGTGGGCCTGAGGTCCAGGGAGAGCAAGCCTATGGCTGCAAGTGGGCAAACCACATGAGAGGGGTCTGGGAGCCTTTGTGTCCATGTGCGTGCTTGTGTGTGCCTGTACCGCACAGTGTATGCACCAGCGGATGAGTGTATGCATGCCTGTGTATGCAGTCATGCACACACATGTGCATGTGTATGTATCTATGCTTATGTGTATGTGAGTGCATGTCCCTCTGTGTGTCTGCTTGTGTCTGTGTACAAGCCTGAGTGTGTATGCATGTGAGTTTTGCTTTCACATTCAATGCTAGTCAGAGACTCCAGTTCCTGTAAACCTCATGGTCTCATTTTCCAGCAGACATCACACAGCAGTGGAATTGGGCACAACAGCCTAGGCTAGGTCTGGCCTATGGCTTTCCTTTTTCAAGCCTCTGGCTGCAGGGCGTAGAGGGGATGTAGGAGAAGGCAGGACACCTGACCCCCAGCTGGCTGCAAGCACCGCCATTCCTGGCATCAATGGCATGAAGCCACCCATGGGAGTCTGATGAAAGTCACATTACTGGGACTGGGTAGGACAGAGCTGTCCTGGGAAATATAGGTACACCTTCATTGTATTAAAAGTGAAAATCAGATCACGCCTTTTCTCTGTCTCTCTTAAAACCCTCCGAAGAGTCCCTGTTGCATTTAAAACAAAACACCAGTCTCTACCGGGTGTGTCAGGTATCACCAGGGCCCCGCTGGCCAGAAAGACTTGGGAAGGAACCACCCATGGCATATCCACTGTGTGACTCTGGGCTTTGGGTCCCTTACTGTAAAAGCAGAGTAGGAAGTCCTTGGAGGGGGCAGGGATGATCGTGTGCTTGTGGCTGTTCCTCTGGCCAGTGGGTAGATGCTGGGAGGCTCTGAACACTTGGCCATGAAGGAGATAGTCTTCCCAGTGGGCCAGAACCTTTTCACTTTCCATATAGCCATATGAGATAGGAAAGAGTGGTTGCTTCCTCATGCTTTTTAAAAATTTTGACTTTATATTTTTTGAGACAGGATCTTGCTCTGTGGCACAGGTGGAGTGCAGTGGCGTGATCACCACTTACTGCAGCTTCTACCTCTCAGGCTCAAATGATCCTCCCACCTCAGCCTCCAGAGTAGCTGGGAACACAGGTGTGCACCATCACACCTGGCTAGTTTTAAAATTTTGTCTAGAAACAGGGTTTCCCTATCTTGCCCAGGCTTGTCTCAAACTCCTGAGCTCAAGTAATCCTCCCATCTCAGCTTCCCAAAGTGCTGAGATTACAGGCATGGGCCCCCATGCCCAGCCCCCATGCCATTTCTGTGCCACTAGGAAATAACACTGGCTAGCCATGGTTGGCATTTCTGTTCTAGAGTGAAATGAATGAGTGCTGCTTCTTTAACCCTGAACTACCCCCACATGGTTGGTACTAAAATTTTCACTCTTATTTGGCAGATGAAGAAACTGAGTCCTGTTAAATAATGTGCTTAGGATCATGTGCTAGGAGGTGGTCAGCTGGAATGCAAGTCCAGGCAGGTGCTAGCTTGAGAGCCACTGCTCTATCAAGCCCTTCTCAGGCTTCCACTCAGGCCAAGGGAGGAGGAAGGACCCTCGGACAGGAGGAGCGTGAGCAAAGTTGTGGAGCTGGGACCGAGGACAGCATGTCAGGAGAGAAAGGGAAGAGCTCTGTGGCTGGGGGAGAGAAGCGTGAGGTCAAAATGGAGAGGCAAGAGGAGGGAGGGGTGTGGAGGTCCTTGAATGCTAGCATGAACACTTTGGGCCTTCCGGGGGGTGGACAGCACAGGGGAGGGGGTGTCTAGCCAGCTCCTGGCTGAGTGCTCTGGCTCAAACTATCTTTGTATCAGCCAGGGGCACCTGCATGGATCCAGTTGCTCAAGCCCCAAATCATGGCTCCATCCTTGACTTCTGTATTTGTTTCCCCTCATCGGGCCATAGAGAGTAGACTGAAACCACAGCTGCAGCCTCCTGGCTGGTATCTCCGCTCCTCTGCCCCACAGCCCAGTCTCCACCCGGCAGCCAGGGGCGTCTACTGAAAATGAAAATCAGATCATGTCTCTCTCTCACACTCTCTCTCTCTCTCTCTCTCTCTCTCTCTCTCTCAATATGGAATATCTGTCTGTTGCCAAGGCTGGAGTGCAGTGGTGCAATTTTGGCTAACTGCAACCTCCACTTCCCGGGTTTAAGCAATTCTCCTGCCCCAGCCTCCCAAGTAGATGGGATTACAGGCCGCCCACCACCACGCCTGGCTGATTTTTGTATTTTTAGTAAAGACGGGGTTTCACCATGTTGGCCAGGCTAGTCTCGAACTCCTGACCTCAAGTGATCCTCCCACTTTGACCTCCTAAAGTGCTGGGATTACAGATGTGAGCCATGGCACACAGCCTGTCTCTCTCTTTCTCCCTCTCTCTGCTCCAGAGAATGCCTGTTCCTGATGCATTTAGAACAAAATCCAAATTCCTTTAAGTGGCCTGTGAGTCTCTACCTGATCTTGCCTAACCTACCTCTTGGCTGCATCACTGACTCTTCCCCAACCACTGCATACCCACACTGGCCTTTCTGTTCCTCATACACACCAGGTCGCCCTGCCGCAAGGCCTTCACATTCTCCATTCCCTCTGGTAGGAGTGCCCTTCCCCAGGCCACCAGCCCCTTCTCATCATTCAGGTCTCAGCAGAGGGAGCCTGCCCAGATAAGCCCCTCTCCCCCTCCCTCCTAGTTTATTTCTTTCATCTGTATGTGCTCAGCACCCAAAACTGTTTCTTACTCTCTCCCCGCCTACACCAGATTATAAACTCCATAAAAGCAGGGTCTTTGTTGGTTTTGTTCACTGCTACACCCCAGGCATTCAGTGAGCTCTCGTTGAGTGCAGAAATTAGACTGTCTTCCCCTCTGTAAAATAGGGTCACAATACCTCCCAGCAGGGCAGTGGTGTGGCTCAGGGTAATGCTTGTACACAGTTGGACTTCTTCCCTACTGGCCTGAGTTACCTGGCCACCCCTCCT
This sequence comes from Cebus imitator, assembly GCF_001604975.1. Lineage (NCBI taxonomy): Eukaryota > Metazoa > Chordata > Mammalia > Primates > Cebidae > Cebus > Cebus imitator. The sequence goes on along the minus strand of NW_016107486.1, from coordinate 216,813 downwards.
GGAGCTTAGCCTCCTCCAGCTCCCCCAAGCCCTCTGCCCTGGCAGCCAACACCTTAGCAGAGGGGCTGTCCTCCAGACCCTTTGCAGCCAGGCCTTGCTGCCCACAGATCCCTGAGGACATCTGGGGGGGTTGTTGCCCAGAACCCAGCCCCAGGCTCATGCAAATTCTGTCTCCCAGTCCAGCAGCTGTGGCCTCCTTCATTCCGCCTTTTAAAAGAAATTCTTGGGCTGACTCACACTTCCTTTGTCCCCAGCTGGGTTCACTCAAGTGTCATTGTTTTGCAAGGCTGAGGTTCCAGTCCCTCAGAAGCAATCTCCAGTGCAGGGGTGCTGTATGCTTCAGTGAACCTCGAATGGGGGTTGACCCCCTAGAAAACCTCATCCCAGGACAGTTGGGAAACTCCCCCTCACTGGTGGTCAGGGCATTCTGGGTTAGAGAAACTGCTTTGGGACTTCAGCAGGTGTTCATTTTGTCCATCCCTTGTCTCCTCACCTAATCCCTTCCCAAAGTCACTCAGAAAAGTGCCCCTGCTGCCCTAGGGGGTGCATTTCAACATCTCATGTCCCCTGCTTTCCTTCCTTCCCCATGAAATCAGGTGTTCAGATTCAGTGCACTTCCCTGAAGGTTTGTTTCTTTCTCTGCAAACATATGGAGTGACGCATGGTCTCGATTTTCTGGAACAGTTCCACTTTAACAGAATTGCGGTTATTTTGAGAAAAAGGGTACAACAATGTACTGGCTTGAGTTTCTTGTTTATGTCCCTGGAAGAGTTTTTGTGTAAATAAAGTCACACTGCTCAGAGGGAAAGAAATCTCTGAGGAATTCCCTGGAGAGAAATGGATGGGTGATATTTAACCCATTTTCTCTCATCCCCAGTAGAAAGAACTGCAGTTTTGGAGTTAGATTGATTTCTGGATCCTTTTTTTGTGGGGGCAGTAGAGACAGGGTCTTGTTTTGTCATCCAAGCTGCAGTGCAATGGCTCGATCATGGCTCACTGCAGCCTCAACTTCCCAGGCTCAAGTGCTCCACCTCAGCCTCCCGAGTAGCTGGGACTACAGGCACATACTGCCATACCTGGCTAATTTTTAAATTTTTTGTGGAGATGGGTGTCTCCCTGTGTTACCCAGGCTGGTTTTGAACTCCTCGGCTCAAGCAATCCTCCTGTCTTGGCCTCCCAAACTGTTGGGATTATAGGTGTGAGCCACTGCGCCGGACCTGGAACGATTTTTAATAAATGGAAGTGAAATTCACATAACAAAATTAACTAATTTAAAATGAACAATTCAGTGACGTTTAGTAAATTTACAGTGTTGTGTAACTGCCACCTCCCTTTAGTTGTAAAACATTTTCATCATCCCCCAAGGAAAGGAAACTCTGTATCCATTAAGCAGTCACTCTCCACTTCCTCTTCTCTGTGATAGTTAACTTACTATCTTCCGTGATAGTTAACTTACTTAACTAACTTCCGTGATAGTTATCTTCCTTTTCTCTGTGATAGTTAACTTACTTCTAGTTACCTATCTTCTCTGTCATAGGTACCACTGGGCTTTCTTGGCTGAGGTCCCTGAAGAGGAAAAAAGTGTTTTCCAGCTGGGCCACCACCTGTGACAAGTTGTCATTCGCATGGAGTGGGGATTCTGTTCTAGGTATGTATGTGCCATTCTATAACTTTTTTTTTTTTTTTTTTTTTTTTGGGTTTTTCTTTATAATTTTTTTTTTTTTTTTTTTTTTTTTTTTTTTTTTTTTTATTTTTTTTTTTTTTTTTTTTTTTTTTTTTGACAGGGTCTTGCTCTGTTGACCAGGCTGGAGTGCAGTGGTGCAGTTTCAGCTCATTGCAACCTCCGCCTCCCGGATTAAGCAATTTTCCCACCTTAGCCTCCCAGCTGGGCTACATGCACCCATGACCACGCCTGGCTAATTTTTGTATTTTTTGGTAGAGACAGGGTTTTGCCATGTTGATCAGGCTGATCTTGAACTCCTGACCTCAGTGATCCACCTATCTCGGCCTCCCAAAGTGCTGGGTTTACAGATGTGAGCCACCATGCCTGGCCCCATTCTATACATTTTAGCACAGCTGAGAGTATGCTAACCACCACCAAAATCAGTACCCAAAATAATTTCATACCCCCAAAAAATTCCCTCTTCCTATCCTTTTATGGTTGTCCCTTTCCCTGCTCCCAGCCCCTGGCAACCACTGGTCTGTTTTCTGTCTGTTTTTCAGTCTGTTTTCTGAGTTTTAGCTCTGCCCAAGTGTCAGATGAATGGATTACTGTAGATGTGAACTTTGTGTCTGGCCAACACAAAGTATTTGAGATTCATTCAAGTTGCTGGTTGTATCAGTAGTCCATGCTTTTTCATTGCTGAGTAGTAGTTTATGGTGTGGATGTACCATAGCTTATTAAACGCCTCTGTTAAATTGGATTGTCTCCAATTTGGGGTGATGGTGAATAGACTGCTTTAAACATTTATGTATAGGTTTTTGTGGGAATATAAGTCTTCCTTTCTTTTTGACACAGGGGCTTGCTATGTTGCCCAGGCTAGAGCGCAGTAGTGTAATCATAGCCCACTGCAGCCTTGACCTCAGGGGTTAAGTGATCCTCCCACCTAGACCTCCCAAAGTGTTAGTACTACAGGTGTGAGATGCCATACCCAGCCTTGAATCTAAGTTTTTATTTCCCTAGGTTAGATACCCAGGAGTGGGAACACTGGGTTGTATGAGAGCAGATGTGATTCTGCACTGTTTTACCTGGGTAAGTTAAACCTCTGTGGATCTCAATCTCCCATTGAGTATGTGCTCAATAAATATTGCCTTTTGCTTTTGGGCTGGATTTTGTTTCATCTGTATCTGTGGCCATGTTTTCACCTGCAGCAGGGGAGCTGTCCGCCAGTGTTGTTGCAGGAGGTGGGGTGTGAGGATTTCCTTGAACCCCCTTTCTGGGGCCAGAGATTGGACTCTTGGGGAATTCATTATCAAGTCTGGTAGTAGACAGAGGTCCTCTCTGCAGAAAAAAGCATTAGTTAGGATGCTCCAGTCCCTTTATTCCACAGAAGGAGAAAGTAAGGCTTAGAAAAGGACAGAGTCTTGCCCAAGGCCACTGAGCCAGACAGTGGCAGAGAAACAGTTGATCCCAGAGCTCCTGACTTGCCAGCCCCATGTACGTCCACCTTGATTCCAGTGGCTAGTGTTTGTGCAATGACTGAATGAATGAGTGAGAACAATGAATGTTCCTAACACATTAGGAACACAAGCTCTGGAGCCAGCCTGCCAGAGTTTCACATCAGGTTCTTCCTTGCACAAGCTGTGTGATTTTGAGCACATTGTTTGACCTCTCTGAATCTCAGTTTCTTCATCTATAAAATGGGTACAATCATTATATCTATTTTACAGGGTGATCAGGAGGCTTAAATGAGGTAATGTATGCAAAGACTTACAACAGTTCCAGGCACACAGTAAGTGCTGAATTAAAGCTAACTTTGGCCAGGTACAGTAACTCAAACCTGTAATCCCAGTGCTTTGGGAGAAGAAGGAGGGAGGATTGCTTCAGCCCCAGAGTTTGAGACCAGCCCAGGCACCACAGTGATGACCCCATGTTTACAAATAATTTAAAAATTAGCCAGGTGTGGTGGTGTGCACCTGTAGTCCCTGCTACTCGTGAGGCTGAGGCAGGAGGATTACCTGAGTCCAGGAGGTTGAGGCTAGAGTGAGCTATGATCATACCACTATACTCCAGCTTGGGCAACAGAGTGAGACTGTCTTAAAACAAGGTAACTTTTTAAAGGAAATTCATGACAAGGACATGGTGGGGGACTGCAAACAGGTGTATTTGCAGGGAGTTCATGGTCCTGCCAGTGATGGAGCAGGTCTCCTTCTTGGTTTATTAAAAAGTTGAGGAAAATGTGGACAATTCATGTCCAGGGACCTGTGGCCAACAGAAAATAGATCCTACCTTTACCTACTCAGAGCTGCACTAATACAGAAGCCATAGCCACATGGTCCGACTGAGCACTTGAATGGTGGCTTAATATGAGTTCAGATGAGCTGTCAGTGTCAGTTATACAATGGATTTCAAAGACACAGTATGAGCAAAGGTCCTGAGGCAGGAGGGTACCTACATGTGTAGGGACCACAGAGTGGTATGTGTGAGATGAAGGCAGCGATGTGATCTTGTAGCATCTGTTTCTGTGTCTGTCTCTCCATTTGACTGTTGCTTCCTCTGGGCAGGGGCTGCATCTGCCTTGTATATCTCCATAGCCCCAAGGGCTGGCATGGTATCTGGCATATGGTAGGTGCCTACTACATGTTTGTTGAATGAATGAATGCATGTTCGTGGTAACTAAATCCAGCTGAGTTCAACTGAGCACAAGAAGAGAGAGGACCAAACACCTGCTATAGTGGACACTGGTGTGTGCCGGGGTCCCCCTTCTAGACAGAGGCAGTCACTCCTCAGCTGCCGGGAGAGCTGGTGGCTGATGGTTGGTGCCCAACTGAGTCTGTCTCTGGGCATGGTCGCCTAGACCCCCCACCGCATGGGACAGCATACCCCCAATGACTGGTGAATGTGGAGTACAAAAGCCCGGCCACCTTTCCCCAGGCAGGACAGCTCTGCAGTGCTAGTCCAGCTCCAGAACTTCCCCAGAGATGACTGAGGCCTTTGTTGTGACTGCTTCACAGCTCAGCTCCTCTCTCTGTCTTTCTGACCTCGCTCCCATGCAGGTGCTGCCTCCAAGAGCACTACCTAGTAAACCTCCTGCTCACTCATCCACGGACTTCCCTGGGAAACTGACCTGTTACTCCTCTCAAGCCATAACCTTGTCATTCATTCATTCAGTCAGTCAGTCAGTCAGTCAGTAAATACGTACTGAACAGCTATGCCCCAGGCATTGTTTTGGGATCCAGCAGCAACCCCAAACAGACCAGGACTGTTTGTGTAGGGATACTGGCCATCGAGTTTTTAGATTCCACGAAGACTGAATCTCACCATCTCCAGCCCAACCATGGCCATGCCACCTCTGGGAGGTCTGGCTGCCTCAGCTCCCTAGAGTGGCCCCTGGAAGGTGTGGACAGGTATGGTGAGCGGAAGGGAGGAGACAAAGGGGCCCAGGTGCATGGAGTCAGACCCAGGCTGGAACTCAGCTTAGGGCTTTTTTGTACTTCCCTAGTGACTAATGATATTGAGCATCTTTTCATGTGCTCATTGGCCCTTTGTATATGGTGTTAGTTCATTTTCATTGCTGTAAAGGAATACCTGAGGCTGGGTAATTTATAAAGAAAAGAGGGACTGGGCACGATGGCTCACATCTGTAATCTCAGCACTTTGGGAGGCTGAGGTGGGTGGATCACCTGAGGTCAGGAGTTCGAGACCAGCCTGGCCAACATGGTGAAACCTTGTCTCTACTAAAAATACAAAAATCAGCCAGGTGTGATAGTGTGTGCCTGTAATCCCAGGAGGAGGCTGAGGCAGTCAAGCCACTGCACTCCACCATGGGTTACAGAAATGAGAATCCCTCTCAAAAGAATAAAAAATAAAAAGAAAGAAAAGAAAAGAGGGCTGGATGTGGTGACTCATGCCTGTAATCCCAGCACTTTGGGAGGCTGAGGTGGGAATATTACTTAAGTTTAGGAGTTCGAGACCAGCCTGAGCAACATAGCAAGACCTTGTGTCTATTATAAATAAAAATAAAAAGTTAGCTACCAAAAATTAGGTGGCGTGTAGTCCCAGCTACTTAGGCAGCTGAGGTAGGAGGATCGCTTGAGCCTGGGAGGCTGAAGTTGCCGAGAGCTATGATCATGCCATTGTACTCTAGCCTGGGTGACAGAGTGAGATACAGTCTCAAAAAATAAAATAAAAAAGAATAGAGGTTTATTTGGCTCATAGTTCTGCAGACTGTACAAGCATGGCACCAACATTTGTTTGGATTCTGGTGAGGCCTCAGGAAGCTTTTACTCTTGGTGGAAGGCAGAGGGGGAGCAGGCATGTCATGTGGTGAGAGAGGGAGGGAGGAGGTGCCAGGCTCTTTTAAACAACTAGACCTCAAAGGAATTCATAGAATGAAAACTCATTGCTGCGAGGACAACACCAATCCATTCATGAGAGATCCACCCCCGTAACCCACACACCTCCCACTAGGCCCAACCTCTAATATTGGAATGATGTCACAGTTCAACATTGGAAGAGAGATTTGGAAGGAACAAAACATCCAAACCATACCATATACCTTCTTTGGAGAAATGTCTGTTTAAGTCCTTTGCTTATTTTTAAATTATTTTGTTGTGGTGGTGGTGAGTTTCAAGTATTCTTTATGTATTCTAAATACTAAACCCTTATCAGATATAGGACTTAAAAATATTTTTTCCCATTCTGTAAACTGTCTTTTCACTTTTTGGATAATGATATTTGATGCACAAAAGTTTTTACTTTTTATAAAGTCCAGTTTGTTTTCTTCTTTTATTGCTTGTGCTTTTGTTGTCATCTCTAAAGATCCATTGCCAAACCCAAGGTTGTGAAAATGTACCCTTCTGTTTTCTTTTAAGAGTTTTACAGTTTTAGCTCTTACATTTTGGCCTTTGATCCATTCTATATGTAAGAGAGGGGTCAAACTTTCTTTTCTTTTCTTTTTTTTTTTTGAGATGGAGTCCTGCTCTGTCACCCAGGCTGGAGTAGAGTGGCAGAATCTCGGCTCACTGCAACCTCCACCTCCCAGGTTTAAGCAATTCTCTGCCTCAGCCTCCCAAATAGCTGGGATTACAGGCACCTGCCACCATGCCTGGCTAACTTTTTGTATTTTTTGTAGAGATGGGATTTCACCATCTTGGCCAGGCTGGTCTTGAACTCCTGACCTCGTGATCCACCCACCGTGGCCTCCCAAAGTGTTGGGATTACAGGCGTGAGCCAAAGTGCCCAGCCTCAAACTTTCTTATTTTTCTTATAGTTCTGGCATTATTTACTAAATTATTCTCTTCCCATGGAATGATCTTATTGGCCCTTGTTGAAAAGCCATTGGGGGCCAGGAGCAGTGGCCCACACCTGTAATCCCACACTTTGGGAGGCCAAGGCAGGCAGATGACCTGGGGTCAGGTGTTCAAGACCAGCCTGGCCAACATGGTGAAACCCTGTCTCTACTAAAAATACAAAAGTTAGCTGAGCATGGTGGTACATGCCTGTAGTCCCAGCTACTCAGAAGGCTGAACCTGGGAGATGGAGGTTGCAGTGAGCTGAGATCATACCACTGCACTCCAGCCTGGGTGATAGAGTGAGACTTCATAAAAAAAAAAAAAAAAAAAAAAAAGGAAGAAAGGAAGGAAGGGCCATTGGAAATAGATGTATAGGTTTATTTCTGGACACTCATTCTACCCTCTGGATCTCAATATGTCTGCTCTTATGTCAGTACCACACAGGTTTGATTATTGTAGACTTAGTGCCTTTTTGAGCCTCAGGTCTTTTTTCTGCTATAAAGGGAGGGCAAAAGTAGATCTCTGGCAGGGGCTTGTGATGAAATGAGCTGGATTAAGTCATAGCAAATGGCAACGTGCTTGGCCTATAGCAGTAGTGAAGCAGTTACTGTTATTATTATATTTAAGATGGAGGTTGTGCTTAAAGACTCCTCCAGAGAGCTGGAAATGTATGTTAGTCAGTTTAGGCTGTTAAAATACTGTAGACTAGGTAACTTACAAACAACAGAAATGTATTGTTCATAATTTTTGTTTTTTTTTTTTTTTGAGATGAGGTCTTGCTCTGTTGCCTACACTGGAGTGCAATGATGCAGTCATGGCTCACTGCAGCCTCCACCTCCTGGGTTGATGTGATCCTCCCACCTCAGCCTCCCAAAGTGCTGGGGTTGCAGGTGTGCCCACTGTGCCCAGGCTGCTGATAGTTCTCGAGGTGGGGACATCCAAGATTGAGGCACTAGGAGATTCAGTGTCTGGTGAGGACTCAAATTCTGGCTCACTGTGTCCTCACAAGGTAGAAGGGGCAAAAGAGCTCTCTGGGGACCCTTTTTATAAGGACACTAATCCCTTTCATGAGGGAGGGCTCCACCCTTACTCATGAGACCTAACCACCTCCCAAAAGACCCACTTCCTAACACCTTCACATTGGGAATTTTCTTTTTCTTTCCTTTTAAAAATTTTCTTTTTACATTTTTTCCCTTTTATTTTTAGTTGACATGTAATAATTTTACATATGTAGGAGTACGTGCATACAACTTAATGATCAAATCAGGATAATTAGCATATCCATTTCAAACATTTATCAATTCTTTGTGTTATAATCATTGAAAATCATCTCTTATAAAGTGTTTTGTTTTTGTTTTTGTTTTTTTGAGATGGGGTCTCACTCTGTCACCCAGGCTGGGGTACAGTGGCACAATCTCGGCTGACTGAAACCTTCACCACCTGAGCTCAAGCGATCCTCCCACCTCAGCCTCCAAAGTAGCTGGGACTGTAGACATGTGCCACCATACCTAATATGTATACACATTTTTTTGTAGAGACAGGATTTCTCCATGTTGCCTAGGTTGATCTCAAACTCCTCAGGTTAGCCAGTGGCCCACCTTAGCCTCCCAGGGTGCTGGATTACAGGCGTGAGCCACCACACCTGGCCTCTTCTAGTTTTTTGAGAATATACAGTAAATTATAGTTAACCATATACAGTGGAACATATGAATTTAGGGGAAGAGGGCACAAACATTCTATTCACATCATGGCAGTATGCCATGGGCTGTAGACATCACCATGAATGCACAGTGCCCAGGAGTGTCAGTCATCAGGCAGTGAGGTGTGACTTCACCCTATTCTACCCACGCTCCCCTGAGGCCAGACTTGGGCCTGCATGAAGTAGAGAAAAAAGGGCACCAGAGACCAAGAAGCATCAGCTTTCACAGTTGACCTGGTGATATTCTGTGAGTGAGGGAAGAGGAAGTTTGCTTGTCACTGAGTGGGAGGGATCTGGGTCCCAGAATCATTCTAGGGTGCCACCCCCAGACATTCCAGTGCAGGAAGACTCTGCTGCAGCCCTGGAACCTACAGCTGTCCCCGGATGACTCGTTATTGAAAGAACTGTGCAGTGAACACCATGCATCCCCCATGCGGATTCCACAATGAACAGTTGACTCTAGTCACCTTCTCTCAGCTTTAGCCATGTGTCCTTCCCTCTATCCACCCATCCATCCATCTTATTTATTTTATTTCTTGTTGCATTTCAAAGTCCGTTGCAGAAATTCTATCCACTGCCCCTTTGCATACTTTGGCAGGCATTTCATTATCTACAGTTCAAAATGTGTTTCTGAGGCCAGGCACAATGGCTCACGCATGTAATCCCATCACTTTGGGAGGCTGAGGTGGGCAGATCATGAGGTCAGAAATTCAAGACCAGCCTGGCCAATGGAGTGAAACCTTGACTCTACTAAAAATACAAAAATTAGCTGGTTATGGTGGTGCATGTCTGTAATCTCAGCTACTTGGGAGGCTGAGGCAGGAGAATCACTTGAACCTGGGAGGCAGAGATTGCAGTGAGCCAGGATAATGCCACTGCACTTCAGCCTTGGCAAGAGAGTGAGACTTCATCTGAAAAGAAAAAAAAAACAAAAATAGAAAACCAAAATGCGTGTCTGTATATTTTCATAAAACCTGTATTTCACAAAAAAAAAAAAAAAAAAAATTCCCCAGGGAATTCTTCCCTGGTGCCAATCCTGGATAGGGAGTAAGATCTTATGTTAAGAACCACCATCCTGATTACTGAGAAACACCTGAGAGGAAGGCTTTGTAAGGGTTCCCAGGGTGCTGATTGGTCCCTGGCTCTACCTCCTAGCTGTGTGGTCTGGGGCAGGTCACATCATCTGTCCAAGCCTCAATGTCCTCATCTCTAAATTGGGCTTAAGAAAAGTATCTACTTCTTAGGGTTGTCATAAGGAATAACAGTCTCTGCACATGACGTGCATGGAATGGTGCTTGGCATATAGTAAGGGCTGTTAATAACAGCCTTTGCTGTTAGGAAGATGTCACTCTATGGATACCTTCCAGAACAACCGCTTTTCTTTTCTTTTTTTTTTTGAGATGGAGTCTCACACTGTCACCCGAGCTGGAGTGCAGTGGTGTGATCTTGGCTTACTGCAACCTCCACCTCCCAGGTTCAAGCGATTCTCCTGCCTAAGCCTCCTGAGTACCTGGGATTATAGGTGCTTGCCACCATGCCTGGCTAATTTTTTGTATTTTTAGTAGACACAAGGTTTTACTATGTTGGCCGGGCTGGTCTCGAATGCCTGACCTCGTGATCTACCCGCCTCAGCTTCCCAAAGTGCTGGGATTACAGGTGTAAGCCACCATGCCTGGCCTTTTTTTTGAGACTGAGTTTCGCTCTTGTTGGCCCAGGCTGGAGAGCAATGGTGTATTCTTGGCTCATTGCAACCTCCACCTCCTGGGTTCAAGCAATTCTCCTGCCCCAGCCTCCCAAGTAGCTGGAATTACAGGAGTAAGCCACCATGTGCAGCTAATCTTGGTATTTTTAGTAGAGACAGGGTTTCACCATGTTAGCCAGGCTGGTCTCGAATTCCTGACCTCAGATGATCCACCCACCTCGGCCTCCCAAAGTGCTGGGATTACAGGCATGAGCCACTGCACCCGGCCCAGAACAACCCATTTTCGTAGGGCAGTAGGGTTCTTTGTTTCTGGAAGCCAGAAGCATTTTGGCCTGATCGGCCTGGGAACTGGTGAACAGGCAGTTGAGAGTAAAGCCAGGGCCTACAATTCCTCTCATATTACCTTTGTCCTCACTGGTGCAGGTGGCAGGAAACCCCCTTCCAAGGATCTTTGATCTCACTGGGAAGCTGGGGCTGAGGGAGGCTGGCACAGGGGGTTGCTTTAGACCTTAGCATGAGGATGTAGTGTGGGGGACGGGGGATAATCCTCCCTGGAAGGGAGGCTCACTCAACATGTGTCAACAGACCCCAGTTGTCTGCTCATGACTGTAATTTAAGATGCCGATTTTGCAACTCCTGGAGCTGGTGAAACACTATAGCTCCTTGGGTATTTTGTAGGAGATTTAAGGGGCTGCAAATTAGTGAACACACACACTGCCTTGGTGCCTGGAGCAGAGCTCACATTCTAAAGAGACTTTGCAGATTGGCAGACCCAGGCCAGAGTCATTCCACAGATGACTTTCAGGGGCACATGGTTTGTTTTTGTTCCTTTATTTTAGAATTGAATTCCTTGCCAGCATTTTTTTTTTTTAAAACATGGAGATTATACATGGAAATGTTTTGAGCCAGGCACGGTGGCTCACACCTGTAATCCCAGCACTTTGGGAGGCCGAGGAGGGTGGATCATCTGAAGTCAGGAGTTCGAGACCAGCCTGGCCAACATGATGGAAACCCCATTTCTACTAAAAATATGAAAAATTCTCTGGGCATGGTGGCAGGCACCTGTAGTCCCAGCTACTTGGAAGCCTGAGGCAGGAGAATCATTTAAACCTGGGAGGTGGAAGTTGCAGTGAGCTGAGATCATGCCATTGCACTCCAGCCTGGGCAACAGAGTGAGACTCTTGTCTAAAACAAAAACAAAAGAAAATGTCTTGAAAAATCAGATCTAGCAACAGTGGGCCCACAGTCCTGCATGACAATCATTGGCTGAGTGTGATGGACCCCTTTTGCCTGGACATCAGAAGGGCAGTTTGTCCCTGCTACACCAGGGTTACCTGTCTGTCTGCTGCTGACAACTTAGTTTGAGACCCCAGGCTTTACTAGTAAGATAGACACAGACTCAACTATTTATCAGTGAGTATTGTAGCTTAGGACAGTGGTTCTCCATAGAGGTGATTGAGCACCCTAGGGGACAGTGGCAGTGTCAGAAGACATATTTTGGTTGTTGCAACTTGAGGAGGCTACCATGGCGTCTAGTGGGTGGAGAATAGGGATACTGCCCAACATCCTACAGTGCACATGACAGCCCCAACAAAGATTATCCAGCCCCAAATATCAGTAGAACTGAGGTTGGGAAACTGTGGGTTAGGGGCACCAGCAAACTGGTCTGGAAGGAAGAGGTAAATTCCAGTGGTGGGGCTCAAGAAAGGCTCCCTGAGTAGAAGAGGTCTCACTGGTGAGCAGGCACCTGATGATGTTCCTGCTCCCTTCTCAGCCCAGGCACCTGGTTACTTTATAGGTCAGGGTTGAGGTGTTGTATTAGTCTGATCTCACGCTGTTATAAAGAACTTCCCAAGACTAGGTAATTTATAAAGGAAAGAGGTTTAATTGACTCACAGTTCTGCGGGGCTGGGGAGGCCTCAGGAAACTTACAATCATGGCAGAAGGGAAAGCAAACATGTCCTTTACATGGCAGCAGGAAGGAGAAGTGCTGAGCAAAGGGGCAAAAGCCCCCTATATAACCATCAAATCTCGTGAGAACTCACTATCATGAGAACAGCATGGGGGTATCAGTCCCCATGATTCAGTTACCTCCCATAGGGTCCTTCCCACGATATGTGAGGATTATGGGAAGTACAATTCAAGATGAGATTTGGGTGGGGACACAGCCAAACCATATTAGATGTAGAGGCAAAACCTCATAGAGGCTACTGAGAGTCTATGGTCAATCTGCCTAGATTCCTTAGTCTCAGTTTCCTCACCTGTATAGAACAAGAGTTTTTTCAGGATCTGTGGGGTATATGGGATACTTCCTACAAAGTTCTTACAACAGGAACTGGCTCAATCTTATAAAAATCAAACTCTTGACTGGGCGTGGTGGCTCACACCTATAATCTCAGCACTTTGGAGGCCAACGTGGGTGGATCATGAGTTCAGGAGTTCGAGACCAGCCTGGCCAATATGGCTACTAAAAAGTACAAAAATTAGCTTTTTTGGCTGTGGTGGCATGCACTTATAGTCCCAGCTACTCAGGAGGCTGAGGCAGGAGAATCGCTTGAACCCGGGAGGCAGAAGTTGCAGTGAGCTGAGATCGTACCACTGCACTCTAGCCTGCCAGCCTGGGCAACAGA
>NW_016107486.1:202581-203703 GCF_001604975.1 Cebus imitator | reverse complement strand
TCTCCCTCTCTCTCTCTTTTTAGTAGAGACAGGTTTTCTCCATGTTGGTCAGGCTGGTCTCTAACTGCCGATCTCAGGTGATCCGCCCACCTCGGCCTCCCAAAGTGCTAAGATTACAGCATAAGCCATCGTTCCCTGCCCCCAAATTCTCTCTTAAGAACTGACCTTGACTTTTTTGATTGCCTGATTTAGGATTTGTGGACTTTGCTGACTGCAGACATCCAATTTTTAGGGAGAAATTTCTGGGAATGTTATTTGAAAGATGTGCACAAAGATTTAGCTTTTAATTAGGTCCACAGTGGTTATATTTACAAAGTAAAAAATTGGAAATAGCCTTAATGTCCAACTATAGGATATTGATTTAATATGTGATGAGACAAATCGTGTATTATGCAGTCATTCAAGAGGAAGCAGATGGATATTTGCTGTTACGGAAAGATGCTCATTATTAAGTGAAAACAATATACAAAACAATCTTTGTATATCAGTAATAGGCCAGGCGCGGTGGCTCACACCTGAAATCCCAGCACTTTGGGAGGCCAAGGAGGGAGGATTGCTTGATCCCAGGAGTTCAACATGGGCAACATGGCAAAACCTTGTCTCTACAAAAATACAAAAATTAGCTGGGAGTGGTGGTGCACATCTGTAGTTCCAGATAGTCAGGAGGCTGAGGTGGGAGAATCACCTAAGCCCAGGAGGTGGACGCTGTAGTGAGCCATTACTGTGCCACTGCACTCCATCCTGGGCAACAGAATGAGACCCTGTCTCAAAAAGTACACACACACACACACACACACACACAGAGAGAGAGAGAGAGAGAGACATACACACACAGACTTTTACTTTAAAACCTGAAGTCTAATACACCCCCAAATTAACAGTGGCTATCTATAAGTGGTTTTGACAATTATTTTCTTCTCCTTTTTTTCCTTTTTTTTTTTTTTAAACAATAAATGTGCATTTCTTTTGTGAAAAATAGCAATATATTTTGTTAACCTTAAAAGTGTTTGATGCTGCCGGGCGCGGTGGCTCAAGCCTGTAATCCCAGCACTTTGGGAGGCCGAGGCGGGTGGATCACGAGGTCAAGAGATCGAGACCATCCTGATCAACATGGTGAAACCC
>NW_016107486.1:195023-202330 GCF_001604975.1 Cebus imitator | reverse complement strand
GAAACTCCGTCTCAAAAAAAAAAAAAAAAAAAAAAATTGATGCTGTTAAAATATAAATGAAAATAATAATAAAAGAAGAAGGGCAAGTTTTCCAGCTGTCCCCCTCTTCCTCTCCAACCTTATCTCCTGACTGGATTCCTGACCGCTCCCAAGAAACACAGGCTCTTCATTCTTTAAAGTATTCACTCACCTCAAATCAAGGCAATGTAAAGATGAATAATTACACTTTGCAGGTGATCTGTATGTATGCCAAATTTTGAGATGCGTTGAAAGAGGAAGTTCTTTACCTCTCTGTCTTCCCTTATTTATTCTCATTTAATCCTTTCCTCCATTCGTTCCTAACTTGCGCGCATTTCTTTAGTGTTATCTACGACTTGTGGGCGTTTATTTACTTTTTTCCTACAAATGCGCACTCCTGGCTGAGAGAGAGGGCCGCTCTGCCAGTCGGTCCCGCCTTCTGACGTCGACCATTGGCCGGCTCTGCCAGTGCTCCCTTGATTGGTTGCTGCGGGCTGGCCCGCTGCTTCTCAAAGTTGGCAGGAAAGCCGCGACATGGCGCAACGGTGGTGGCTGCGGACTCATTCTCAGGTAGCCCCACGACCCTACGGCTGCAGAGGTCGCCGCCACTCAAGGTGCTGGCAGAGCAGCTGCGGCGCGGGAGTGAGGCCATGGTCGCGGGCGGCGGCGGGCCGCAGGCTGCTGGAGCTGGCGGCCGTGTGGATGCAGGGCACGGTGGTGATGGCGGACGGCGGCAGGCGCTGCTGCGGTACCCAAGAGGGACCTTCTCAGTCCGCGGCCTGGAGCGGGTGCCGCCGAGGCAGCCCTGCCTCGTCCCAGGTAATGCCCGGGCCTCACCGGGGACCCTCTTCCCAGCCGAGAAGTTGCCGAGGCTAGATTCTTCAAATCCGGTCTTGACACTCTAAAGGGAGCGGGGCGCGACGGGGCTGGCCTACCTCCGGGCCTCTGCCCCGGCACTTCCCGCCTGGGTACCCTTGCTCCGGTCCTTCCTCCTCCTTCCTCCGTCAAGTTGATCTGATGATAAGCATCACCTACATTCCCTTTAACAAATCCAGATTACCGGGACTCTTCCACCTCCTAGTGTGAATTTCTGGTGAGGGACCCGGGCACCTGCATTTATCACAAGCCCCCTACCCCAGTTGATTTCCTTTTTCGTCTTCAAGTTTTGGGAAATACTGTCCTTAACGTCTCAACTCAAGTGTACCTTTCTCAGGGAAGTCCTCCCTAACCCCTAGGAACGGGAGACCCTCCTGTACTGCTCCTTCATTGAACTGTCATGGGCTGTAGCTCACTTACGTTTACCTCCTCTTTTTTAATTTTTATTTTTTGAGGGAGTCTCACTTAGTCGCCCAGGCTGGGGTGCAGCGGCACGACCTCAGCTCACTGTAGCCTCCACCTCCCGGATTCAAGCGATTCTCGTGCCTCAACCTCCCGAGTAGCTGGCATTACAGGTGTGTGCCACCACACCCGGCTAATTTTTGTGTTTTTGTGTNGAGCAGGTGTGTACTGGGAGAGTGCTCCTGAGATTTTCACTCTGCTCTCCCCCCACTTTTTTTTTTTTTTTTTTTATAGGATTTTGCTCTGTCGCCCTGGCTGGAGTCCAGTGGCACGATCTAAGCTCACTGCAACCTCTGCCTCCCAGGTTCAAGCAATTCTCTTGCCTCAGCCTTTGAATAGCTGGAATTACAGGTGCCCGCCGTCATGCCCGGCTCACTGTTTTTGTTTAGCAGAGACTGGGTTTCGCCATGTTTGTCAGGCTAGTCTCCTGGCCTCAAGTGATCTGCCCACCTTGGCCTCCCAAAGTGCTGGGATTACAGGCGTGAGCCACCGCGCCCTGCCCGCTTCGTCTCAAGTGACCGATGCTCAAACTTGAGCGCGTATGTCTCTCCTGGAGGGCTTGCTAACGCTGGGATGGCTGGGGCTCCACCCTCAGGGTTCCTGAGTCACGAAGTCCAGGTGGGGCTGGAAATTGCGTTTCTAACCAGCTCCCAGGTGAGGCTGACGCTATTTTGGTCTACTTTGGACTTTTAAAAATGTTTTATTTATTTGAGATAGGGGACTCACTGTGTTGCCCAGGCTAGCCTTGAGCTCAAGCAATCCTACTGCTCAGCCTCCTTGGGTAGCTGGGACTACAGGCCTGCACCACCACGCCTGGTGTTTGGGGGCCATACTTTGAGAACCACTGGGACAGACTGAGCTTCAGGAAGGCCAGAGCTGTGTGGTCCTGACCACTATATCCTTAGCATCTGGCCCAGTGCCTGACACATAAGTGCTCCAATTACCAATTGTCTTGAGTGACAGGCAGTAGACATCCATCTCACTTGTTCACTGAGATGTCAATGGAGCAGGTGTTACACACCAGCCCCCCATGTGCAGCGCTGGGATGCAGCCAAGAGCCAAATAAAGCCTGCTGGGAGATAGGCGGTGAGCATGTGTCCCAGAGAATCACTGATCCCTGGGGAGCCTTGAGGATGTACAAGGTGCTGAGTGGCCCTCGGAGGCTTCTAGAGGATGTGAGGTCTAAGCTGAGGAGATCTGAGGATATGTTGGCCTTCCTTCCCCTCGGCTCCCTCCCCTGGGAGATCAGGCCAAGATCACTTCATTCCTAAGGGACCCTCCTGCTCAGTCTTGGAGTCTTAATTAGAGGCAGATAGGTCAGTGGTCTGGCCTGAGCTGCTTTGGATTCAGACAGGCTTAGGAGAATTCCTGGCTCCACTCCTTCCCAGCTGAGCTGCCTGGAGCACTTTTGTTAACTTTTCTGGATTTGTACTCTTTTGTAAAAAGGAGTTAATCATTCCTGCCTGTTGTGTAGATTCAGTAAGTAAACAACTGCCTTAACACTTCGCCTAGCTTGTAGTGAGGGTGCAAAACACTCTCCTGTCCCCTCCCTCACCGCCTTGCCCTTCAGCCTTCTGTCTGCCTGCCCTCAGCCCCAGCACTGGTCTAGGACAGGGTCAGCAAACCACAGGCCTCCCCTTTTCACATGTCCTACAAACTAAAAATGCTTTTTAATCTTTTATTCTTATTATTTTTATTTTGGAGACAGAGCCTCACTCTGTGTCTCAGGCTTGAGTGCAGTGGCACAATCATAGCTCACTGCAACCGCCACCTTCCAGGTTCAAGTGATTCTCGTGCCTCAGCCTCCTGAGTAGCTGGGATTACAGGCGTGTACCACCACGCCCGGCTAATTTTTATAGTTCTAGTGGAGACGGGGTTTCATCATGTTGGCCAGACTGGTTGGTCTCGAGCTTCTGGTGTCAAGTGATCTGCCCACCTTCGCCTCCCAAAGTGCTGGGATTATAGGCATGAGCCATTGCACCTGGCAAGTTTTTACATTTTTAAATGGTTGGAAAAAAAATGACATGTGAAAAGTATTTATAATTCAAGCATCAGTGTACGTAAGTTTTGTTGTTGTTGTTTTTTGAGACAGAGCTTCGCTCTTGTCCGGGCTGGAATGCAATGGCGTGATCTTGGCTCACTGCAACGTCTGCCTCCTGGGTTCAAGCGATTCTCCTGCCTCAGCCTCCCAAGTAGCTGGGATTACAGGCATGTGCCATGACGCCTGGCTGATTTTTTGTATTTTTAGTATAGATGGGGTTTCTCCATGTTTATCAGGCTGGTGTTGAACTCCCACCACAGGTGATCCGCCTGCCTCGGCCTCCCAAAGTGCTGGGATTACAGGTGTGAGACACTGCGCCCCACCATAAGTAAAGTTTTATTGGAATACATTGGTAATTTACAGAATGTCTCAGCCAGTGTCCCACTACAGCTATAGTTGAGTATCTGGGACAAAGATCCTATGGTGGGAAAAGCTCAAAATATTTACTGTCTGGCCCTTTACAGAAAACGTTTGCCAACCCTTTCCCTTAGCCTTTGCCCAGCATGTAACCCATGCTGCTTGGTGTTGGCTTGCAGGCAAAGCCCCTTGCAGGCAGGCTGGGGCAGTCTCCTGTCTGGTCTCAACCCTGGCCTAAGGCTCACAACTAGTAAATACTTCATTGTTTGAACCAATGGGCATTGGTGAACTTGCCTGACATACCCACTGGCCTGAATGCCAGCTGGCAGGGCCATGTCATTTCCTTTTGTTAATTAATACCAAATCCAACTTGACAAAATTGAGTCACTTCCTTCAGGCAGGGAGGCAGGGAGGTAAGCAGGCCACTAAAACACAATGTAATGTTGCAGGCAAGAGCCAGGTGGTGCAAACAAGGACAGCTGATCCAGGCTTGAGGGCTCAGGAAAGTCTTCCTGGAAGAGGCAGCCCTGAAGGATTCACTGGAGTTGCCTGGGACTGAGAGTGTCCTGGGACGTGGGACTTTCAGTGTTAAACAGTTGGGCACCCTCTGTCTGGGTGCAGTGGCAGGTGACTTTGCAGCTCCATGGAACAGCCGGTGCAAAGGCTTGGAAGGATAGAGCCTTGTGCATTTGGGGAGCCTGGCTAGGACAGCGGTGGAAGGAAGGAGGGCTCTATCCTGATGAGCCTCAGGGCTGTCTAGAAGGACATGCCTGCTCCAAGGTGGCCTTGAGCTCTGCTCACTGCACTGCTGCTCTAGTGCTATTCCTCCACTGCCTCTTCCTCTGGCACATCCAGGAGTTTGTTTCCATAAACTTAAGGTGCTGAAGATGCTGAGTTGATTGAGAAGCTCTCCTTGTCCTCAAGCTGCTCTTTGTCTGCAGGAGAAGCAGAGAAACCATGCTTACCTAGATCATGCTGTGATCAACTGGTTCTGGAGGCAGGAGGTGGATTAGAGAATGTTGACTGCAGCTGTGAGGTGGGGGTGGTTTTGAAGTGGAGGAAGCTGGCAGAACATGGGCTGGGAACCATTGCAGTGGTCATGGCAACTGGGGGGCGTGAATGTGGAAAGGAGAGGGAGGGACAGAGTGGAGAGCTGCTTTGGAGTGGAAGAGAGTATGGGCCGGTTTATCTCATCGCATGCCTTTGAGTTCATCCGGCTGGCTGTGTGTGCCTTCCTAGTAGAGCTCCTGTTCCCCTCTCGTGGTCAGAATGTCCTTGGGCTTGTTCTTCTCTTCCTGGGCCTTCAGTTCTACTTCTGTCGGTTCCAACCCTACCAGCACTTTAGGCCCATTCAGAGGGGACAGCAAGTGCATTTTCAGAACTGGCCTCTTACAGAGGGACCCAAGTGGATTGTGAGGAGGAGCTCTGAGAAACCTGAGCACATCCTGCCTGAGGTTGAATGGCGGGATCAGGGGTCAGCTTGCCTCACTTTCTTCTCAAAGCCCCAGGCCCCATGTACAGTGCAATGAAAGCAGCCTCATAGGGCAGGCAGTGGGGCTCCACCAGGCTTGTCCTTCCTGCAGTGTTTGGAGTTTTCTTTTACATAGTTGGGTTTTGTGTGGTTGAGATTGGCCAAGTTTTGCTTTGAAGGAGAGTCACTTCCCCAAGGGAATGGGAAGTGAGTGTCACAGTTAATATGTCATTAGTTAATCCGGGTGGCAGCCTGCCCTTGTGTGGATTTGCTTGTATGTGCTGGAGGTGGCAGGGATAGGTCCAAGCTGTTGGAACAGTGGGGCAGGGGCTGCCTGCGCAGCCTTTCTGGCAACATGGAGGGAAAATTGGATTTGCTTGGTAACTGTCAGAGGGTATCTGCAGAAAGAGGATGGGTCCTGTGCACAGAGACTAGTCACATACTCTAGCTTTGAGCAAGGAATGGGATTAGAGGAAAGCGGAGGTTTTCTGCCTCTGCCTCAGAGCAGCCTGTCTAATTATAACTCATACTCTGATGGGAGTGTCTCCTCCATTCCTTGGGCATGATTACAGTTTACGTGACGGTTTTGTTTGGCCTAGTAAAATCGGAAACCAAAGAAGATGGCTGGGCACGGTGGCTCACGCTTATAATCCCAGCACTTTGGGAGATTGAGGTAGGTGGGTTGCCTGAGGACAGGAGTTCCAGAGCAGCCTGGCCAACATGGCGAAACCTTGTCTCAACTAAGAATACAAAAATTAGCCAGGCATGATGGCAGACACCTGTAATCTCAGCTACTCAAGGAGGCTGAGGCACAACAGTCACTTAAACCCAGGCAGCGGAGGTTGCAAGGAGCTGAGATCATGCCACTGCACTCCAGCCTAGGTGACAGAATGAGACTATCTCAAAAGAAAAAGAAAAAAAAAAAAAGGACATTACTATGGGTTTTCTTCTTCTAGGAAAGTACTTGATGGTGATAGGAGTGGTACAGGCATACAGCCCCGAGCCACGCCTGCAGGCTGTGAAGATGACAGACTTTTCTGATAATCCCATCCGTGAAAGTGTGTGGGAACTGGAAGTGGAAGATTTACACAGGAATATTCCTTAGATGACATTGGAACTGTTGTTAAAAACAACCAAAATCCTGAAATGATTTAAAGTTTATAATGATGTGGATTTCATGGATATTTTTCAATGCATATTTTTCAAAAGTTTCTCAGAGAGCCTTGCTTTGGTTGACCAAGGAGTCCGGATGTCAGAATGTTTAAATCCTGGGATACTTCAGTGACAGGCTCTGCTGCCCCTTGCTTTGCCTGCGTTTGCTGATGAAAAGCAGATATTTTTTTCTTCCTGGTGTGTGTGTGTGTTAATTCTCTCTCTCTCTCTATCTCTTGGACACAGAAGTCTCATGTTGCATTTTCCAAATTTTATGCGTAGTGATACTTTTTCCATTACTGCTGTGTCCCTGTTTTATAATGCAAAATTTATCTCAGTCATTGCCTGTGGTGATTGAAGTGTGGTTATGGCAGGAAGACAGACTGTGTAAAAAAGGAATGACATCATGGCTCCTCATCTTCTTCATCAGCATCTACCATAACCAGTTTGCAAGTCGAATGGCACTTCCTAACAGCAGGCTTGGCGGCCCCCAAAAGACAACAGCTCCCTTTCTGCTTTGGACACCACTCAAACATTTAGAAACCGCTCTATTCATTTCCCTCGGCTAGAGAAGGTGATACCTTCTTCCATCACTCAGATGTTGAGACATTTTGAGAATTTCTTGTTGAAATGAAAAACATCAAGATTAAGGATGCCTTTTAGGCCTTAGCTAAACTTCTGCTTCATAACTTTGGATGAGACATGGCAAGCCTCCTGGTTTAGAGTTCTTTTGTCTTTTTGTATGGAATGACTTGGTTGTGATTTGAATTTTGGGTTTCTGCTGTCTGCTTAATACTCATGCCTGATTTTTTGAGATTGTACCTATCAAGGGAGTTGGATTATGTTCTGACATGATTATAGACTTTTGCCTGGATTATTGATATTCTACCTCTAATAAATTGTTTAATATGCTGTATAGGTTTTTTTTTT
>NW_016107486.1:179804-194180 GCF_001604975.1 Cebus imitator | reverse complement strand
GCAGCCTCAACCTTTCAGGCTCAGGTGATCCTTCCACCCCAGACTCCCATGTAGCTAAGACTACAGGTGTGCATCACCATGTCTAGTTAATTTTTTGTATTTTTTGTATAGACAGGATTTTGCCATGTTGCCCAGGCTGGTCTCAAGTCTTGGGCTCAAGAAATTCTCCCACCTCAGCCTCCCAAAGTGCTGGGATTACAGATGTGAGCCACTGTCTCTGAACTCTTCCAGGTCTTTTTACAGCTTATTAGCTCTTTCTTTTTCTTTTTCTCTTTTTAAATAACTGCCCATGTTTATTATAAGACAGAAACCTGAAAAATTCCTTAGGGACTTTTTTTTTTTTTTTTTTTTTTTTTTGAGATGGAGTCTCATCCTGTCACCCAGGCTGGAGTACACTGGTGCAATAACTGCTCACTGCAACCTCCGCCTTCCGGGTTCAAATGATTCTCCTGCCTCACCCTCCTGAGTAGCTGGGATTACAGCTGTGTGCTACCACGCCTGGCTTATTTATTTATTTGAGGTGTTTTGTTTTTGTTTTATTTTTTTAAGATGGAGCCTTGCCTGGTCACTGAGGTCACCCAGGCTGGAGTACAGTGGCACGATCATGGCTCACTGCAGCCACAACCTCCAAAGCTCAAGCAGTCCTCCCACCTCAGCCTATTGAGTAGTTGGGACTACAGGCAGGAACTCCCGGGCTTGAATTTCTGGGTTCAAGCGATCTTCCTGATTTAGCCTCCCAAAGTGCTGGGATTACAGACATGAGTCACCACACCCAGCCAGCTCATTTCTTTTTATCACCAAATAATGTTGCATTGTGTGGATGTACCATAGTTTTATCTAATCCACCTATTGAAGGACATCTTACTTGATTCCATTCTTAGGTAACTATGAATGAGCTGCTGTAAACATTCATGGCCAGGTTTTGTGTGGATGTTAAGTTTCCAGTTCATTGGAGTAAATGCCTAGGAGTGCAGTTGCTGGGCCATATGGTAAACTTATGGTTAGCTTTGTAGAAACTGCCAGACTGCTTTTACATTCTCACCAGCAATGAAAGGGAGTTCCTGTTCCTTATCCTCTCCAGCAGTGAGTGTTGCCAGTTTTTTCTTGGTTGTGCTGTGCTTTTTTTTTTGGAGACGGAGTCTCGCTGCATTGCCCAGCTGGAGTGCTGTGGTGGTGATCATGGCTCAATGCAACCTCCACCTCCTGGGTTCAAGCAATTCTCTTGCCTCAACCTCCTGAGTAGCTGGGACTACAGATGCCTGCCACCATGCCCAGCTAGTTTTTTTTTTTTTAAATATTTTTAGTAGAGATGGGGTTTTACCATGTTGGCCAGGATGGTCTCAATCTCTTGACCTCGTGATCTGACTGCCTCAGTCTCCCAAAGTGCTGGGATTACAGGCATGAGCCACTGTGCCTGGCCTGTGCTGTGCTTTTAAACTCTTTTCTTTTTAAAGTGGGGCAGATTGGAAAGTGTGCCTTGTTTTCATTGCCCATATGAAGCTTGGTTTGAACTGTTTTATGTTCACAGTTTGGGATTTTTGAGGCAATATTGCTGAGCTGTCCTGTCAACCTGAATTTGAGCCCTTTATCTGCCATTAACCATGCCATGTGACTATGAGCAAGGTACCTAGCCTCTCTGTTCTTCAGTTTCTTTATCTGTAAAATGCAGATTATGCCCAGCTCATAGCACTAGTGTGAGGAATAAATGAGATATGTGTAGATCACTTTTACATGGTATGTGACATTTGGTAGGCACCAAATCATTATTGCTGGGAGGATCAGTACATTCTTGCTTGTCTACACAAACACACAGAGACAGAGTCAGAGAGAAATTGCAGAGATAGTACAAAGAGTTCTCATGTACCTGTACCCAGCTTTCCCTATTATTAACATCTTACATTAGTAGGGTGCATTTGTTAAAATTAATGAACCAATATTGAGATGCTTTTATTAACCCAACTCTGTACTTCATTCAAATTTCTTGGGGTTATTCCTAATGTCCTTTCCTGTTCCAGTGTCCCATTCGGGACACCGAATTCCATTTCATCATCATGTCTCCTTAGGCACTCACCCTGGCTGGGTCACTCGACGTTGGGAGGTCAAGGAGAACTGATCACTGGAGGCCAGGAGTTGGAGACCCAACCTTGGCAACAATATTGAGACCCCCATCTCTACTGAAAATAGAAAAAAAAATTGCCAGGCATGGTGGCACGCATCTGTAATCCCAGCTACTCTGGGCATGACAGTTTCTTGAGCCCAGGAGGCAGAGATTTCAGTGAGCTGAGATCGTGCCATTGTACCCCAGCCTGGATTATGAAGCCAGATTCTCTCTCAAAAAAAAAAAAAAAGCAATCCTTATTTACAAAATTATTATGGGGCACCCCCGGCAGTAACCCCTGAGCTGGATGTGTAGTAGACTCCTGAGATCTTAACCTGAAGTCTGCCCTACTGTGGCGAAACCTGCTTGTATGCCAGAAAGCAGACCCAAGCTGCCAAAAACCACCTGTACCATATCTTGCCCCTTTTGTCCTCCCCCAACTTCTGATAAATAATGTCCATTGAAAAATGCTGGTTGGGCTAACATGGTGGACTGAGCGATAACACATCTCAGGAATGTGGGGAGTGGTAGGAAAAGGAGGCCACTGTGTTTTTTCTGACAGTACCATCAAAACTGCTGGTGGCTCAGTGCTGGAAGGGTGTCACCCCAGCATGTTAGCTGAGCCTTGTGGTTTCTCTGAATGTTAATCACTTTCACTGCTTTGGCTTGTGTTTCCTCCTTGATATCACCAACTGAAAACATAAGTCAGAAGTTTTTGGTTTCTGGTGCCAAATCCAAGCTGGCTTATCAGCAAACAGCCCCTGTCAGGCAATGGAGTCTATGTGCTGGGGCAGAGCCGCTTCCCCTTTGACACTGGCTCTTTTCTAAGAACTGAAAATAAGCCGCAGAGGCTGTGACTTCACTTTTCTTGGAACTGCTTTACATTACCCCCAAAAATGCAGAAAACCCTCATTTAGCAGCTTTTGGATTACTGAGTTCTCTAATTCCTTCTGTTGCATATTCTTCTAATCCTCAAGTTTGACTGACAAATTCTTCTGCATCAGGCGAAGCGAGATGGGGAAGGTATGACCATATGAAGGAACTAAGTGCTTTGCCACTTGGCCTGTTTGTGGTTTAATGGTTGATGAGAAAAAGCACCTAGAAGAGACACTGTGTGTAGAATGGCTTCCAATTCCAAGGGTCACAACCCTGTGATCTGTTTGCCAGCAGTTGGCTAGGGCTGGGGTAGATGAACATCAGGCTACAACCCAAACTTACAGAGCAGCTGCAAGGACAAGGGGAAAAATGCATTTTCAGTCATAATGACCTACATTTAGTAGATACTTTGGAGCTTAGGCAAAAGGACATCTTCAAGTTTCCTCTGCCTCCTTGAGATAAGGGAGATAGTGATGTCAGCCAAACCTGGGGTCCAGTCCTGGTCCTGATGGTTCCTGTCTGACTGTGGCCTTGAAAGTCAGTCTGTGCAGTGGAGACCATTCTTCCTTTGAAGGGTGGTACCTGGTAGGTTCTTGAGAACTGAATTAGGTTTCCCCTCCTGAGAGTGGGTGTCTGTAGACAGGCACATATGCTGTTGTGAAATCATCTGTTGCTATCTCTCTCTCTGTTGAAGGTGCTTCCAGTGATGTGTGATTGTGTTTTACTTATCTCAGTATCCCTGCCCAGCATGGGGTCTTATGTAACATACATGGGCAGTCAGTCAATGTTAGGACTGGCTGGGTTTTAGGCTGGAAGACAGTGGAAATATACAAGCAAAGGCACAGTGTCTTGAATTTACACTTGGCCTGCAATAGTTTTCAAATGAAAGGAGCCCCCTGCTTAGGAGGGCCTTTTGAATTGGGCCCCCTGTATAGTTTATAGTGAACCTGAGGGTGATTGCTAGACTGTTGGGGAGTGTTCTTTAAGTACAGAGGGAAGACTTGGTAAAGACATAAAAGCGTGGAGGAAAAGTAGACAGCCAGCTGAGTCCAAAAAATGATTCCTGTGTTTTGGGCAGAATCTGAAATGAGAGGC
Source organism: Cebus imitator (assembly GCF_001604975.1). Taxonomy (NCBI): domain Eukaryota; kingdom Metazoa; phylum Chordata; class Mammalia; order Primates; family Cebidae; genus Cebus; species Cebus imitator. The sequence goes on along the minus strand of NW_016107486.1, from coordinate 190,111 downwards.
CTTTGAGATTGACTCTTGATAAAGAATGCAAATTCAGCTGGGCTCAGTGGCTCACACCTGTAACCCCAGCACTTTGGGAGGTCAAGGTGGGCAGATCACCTGGGGTCACAGGTTCAAGACCAGCCTGGCTAACATGGTGAAACCCTGTCTCTACTAAAAATGCAAAAATTAGACAGACGTGGGGGTGGGGACACCTGTAATCCCAGCTACTCAGGAGGCTGATACAGGAAAATCGCTTGAACCCAGAAGATGGTGGTTGCAATGAGCTGAGACTGTGCCACTGCACTCCAGCCTGTGTGACAGAGCAAGGCTCTGTCTCAAAAAAATAAAACAAACAAAAAGAATGGAAGTTCAATTAAGAATTAAGTTCCAGGGACTGTGCTAGAAGCCTTCTCATGAGTTGCTTCATTCTACTGTCCCAGTACCCCTGGGAAGTCTGTTTCCCCTGTGCCCTTTCACAGCTGTGAAAACTAAAGCCATGGAGATGAAGTCCTTTGTCCAGGGGCTCTGTCCAGCCACAGAGCGAGGTTATGAACCAGTAGGTGTCCCTCATCATTAAGGACACTGTTGTTGCAGGTGACCAGGACCAGGCCCTTCCCTATAGCAGCTCTTCCCCAGGGCAGCTCTGGGAGCTGATGGTCTCTGCATGGGCACTGGCACCCTCTGCTGGTCTGTGCTCAGGAAATGGGATAACAAGCAGTCACCAGGAAACAAAGGCACAGAATGAAACAAAGGAACAAAACGGGGTTATGAGAAACTTCACCCTTGTCTACCCAGGAGTTCTGCCCATTATGGCCAGGCCACAGTGGTGGTGGGGGGATGCTGGATTTGGCAACAAGATGGGTTCTGAGGGGCTTGCAGTGGTGCCAGCCCCACTGTTCATTCATTGGATGACCTTGGGTGGGTTATTTCACTGCCCTTGCTTCTGATATCCATAGAAATGGGATGACATGGGGTCAGAGAGGTTAAATAATTCACCCACATGGCTGTTAGCTGGAATCCAGTGCTTGAAAGTTCACTTTAGTGGCTCACGCCTGTAATCCCAGCACTTTAGGAGGCTGAGGTGGACCGATCAGATGAGGTCAGGAGTTCGAGACCAGCTGGCTAACACGATGAAATCCTGTTTTTCCTAAAAATACAAAAAAATTATCCTGTGGTAGTGGCGTGTGCTACTTGAGAGTCTGAGACTGGAGAATCGCCTGAACCCGGGAGGCAGAGGTTGCAGTGAGCCAAGACTGCACCATTGCACTACAGCTTGGGCAACAAGAGCAAAACTCCGTCTCAAAAACAAAAGAAACCACAAAAGTTCACTTTATTGGGCTTTCTGTGGCCAAACACCTGCTGGATTCCAGGCTCTGGGGATACACGAGGTGAACAAGACTCATGGTTGCTCCCTGTGTGGCATGGTGACTTCTTGGACCCCCCATTCCTCCTTATCATTCCTGTTTAAGCCTGAGAAAGTCCTGTGCTTTTAAGAACGTGTGTGGTTAGATTGGGCTCTCCTGGGTATTCAGGCCAATCTCCCCGTCTCAAACCCCTTGCTAATCCCACCTGCAAAGTCCCTTTGGCTACATAAGGTGATGTATTCAGAGGTTCTCGGGATTAGGGCATGGACATCATTGTGTGGGAATGGACAGTCAGCCTACCTAGTCAGCCCTCTAGACCCCAGAGATGTGTGTTCAGTTCAAATACAAAATACATTCACCCTGCCCTAAGGCCTCATCCCATTATAACATCAGCTCAGGAGTCCAAAATCTGCTCTAAATCTCTTCACCTGAATCACCTCAATCTGGCATGGGGGAGGCTCTGGGGATGACCCATCCTGAGCAGTTCCTCTTTCTCTGTGAACCTGGAACTCACTGAACCAGTTACCTGGCCCTAAGGTGTAGTGAGCAGCCACTCAGAGGGGTACAACCTAGTTCTGTCCCTGATCCAAGGGACCTGATATGTGATATGGGCAAGAAAGATAAGGAAGAAACAAAGAGGCTGTACACCCAGAAGTACCAGACCACTAAGCCTACTTTCCTCCTGGTCACAGAGGACAGGGAAAGGAATTTCTCCAAAGGGTCTGTCGGCACCTCATTCCATGTCCTGTGAGCTTGGGAGAAGGCCGGGCTAGACACTTTCCTTCGGCAGGTACTGCTCATTTTAGAAAGTGAGTCAGGCCAGGCTTGGTGGCTCACATCTGTCATCCAACACTTTGGGTGGCCAAGGCAGGCAGATTTCCTGAAGCCAGGAGTTCATGACCACCTTGCCCAACATGGCAAAACCCTATCTCTACTAAAAATACAAAAATTAGCCAGGCATGGTGGTACAGGCCTATGGTCCCAGCTACTCAGGAGACTGAAGCAGGAGAATCGCTTGAACCCAGGAGGCAGAGGTTGCAGTGAGCCGAGAGTGTGAACTTGCACTCCAGCTGATGCCACAGAGTGAGACTCTACCTCAAGAAAAAAGGAAGAGAGTCAGAGTCAGGGCCTGCCCTGGGGTCTTCCATCGGACAGCTGTGTATTACTTGCAAGTGAAAATTTTCCCAGAGCACAGCTAAGCCTGGTTGTCATGTGTGTAGGACTCCAGCATGTAGCTAATTATCAGCTCCACCTGAGCTGTTTTTACCTGGTCCCTACCCATATCTTCAATTAGGATCCACGTGCTGGGGGCTCAAGAAAGTCTAAGCTCTTAGAAAGCTCTCCGGTGAGTCTCATCATCAACCACGTTTGGCAGCCACAGATCTACAGCTTTCTGGCCCAAAGACCTCTGAGGCACAGGAGGTGTCAGAGCTGCCTGTGACGCTTGTTGTGAACTGGTGAAGGCTCCCTCGAGTGGGGACCCTGGAGCCCGGAGGACCAGGACCAAGGGGTCCCCACCTGCCCCAGGCTTCTGAGGAGAAGAAGAAAGGTAGGCTGGAAAAAGCCCATATGGAAGAATAGAGCTGCTCTACCTTTTGGACATCCAGTGCCATACTTGATACTGGGCCGTTGCAAGGTACTGATATCAAGTTCCCTTTTTAAAAAGCCCTGTGACTGGGTGCAGTGGCTCACACACCTCAAAACTTTGGGAGGCCAAAGTGGGTGGATCACCTGAGGCCAGGTGTTCCAGACCAGCATGGCCAACATGGTGAAACCCCATCTCTACTAAAAATACAAAAAATAGTTGGATGTGGTGGTGTGAGCTTATCATCCCAGCTACTCAGGAAGCTGAGGCAGGAGAGTCACTTGAACCCAGGAGGCAGAAGTTGCAATGAGATGAAATCACTCCATTGCACCCCAGCCTGGGTGTCAGAGTGAGATTTCATCTCAAAAATAAATAAATAAATAAATAAATAAGTGAGCCCTTTTACAGAAAACTATTAAGTAAACAATAGTACAGTGGTACCTGAGAGACTGATGTGTGAGTCCTTGCTTTTCCTTGATGTTCTAGAGTAGAGCTGCGCTGTCTAATGTGACTGTCAGCAGCCTCATGGATCTATGGAGTACTTGGAATGTGCTAGTGTGACAGGCAGGGTTGCCAAACTCAGTAAATAAAAGTTTAGGATGTCTTCTCCATCAGTGTGGGCTGTGCACAGTGACTTCCTTCCAGAGTGGAAAGGGGGATCAAAGAGTAACTTTACAGTGGCAAAACCTGACAGGCTGCCCCAGCCAGCCAGCCGAGGTTAATGTAAAGCAATACATCATGTTAACAGCACACCTGGGTAAGACGCCTGAGGCCCAGCCACTCCTCTTCTAACTGCCCTCAGGTGGCTCCTGCAGAGAGTAGTGACAGCACCTTAAGGGGCCTTTAGGAGCCTGATGGGACCACAGGAGGTCTCTTGGAGGCCTGGAGAGGCATGTGAGGACTTGGCGTTTTCCATAGGTATGACAGCCGGGGTTGGTACTTGAGACCTCTGGTCAGAGCTGGTAATGCTGTGTAATTGCCACAAACTTAGGAGCTTAAAAAAAAAACAAATGTATTGGCCAGGAGCAGTGGCTCACGCCTGTAATCCCAGCACTTTTGGAGGCCAAGGCAGGTGGATCACCTGAGATCAGGAGTTTGAGACCAGCCTAACCAACATGGAGAAATCCTGTCTCTACTAAATATACAAAAAATTAGCTGGGTGTGGTGGTGCATGCCTGTAATCCCAGCTACTTAGGAGGCTGAGCAAGGAGAATCACTTGAACCTAGGAGGCAGAGGTTGCAGTGAGCCAATATCGCACCACTGCCCTTCAGCCTGGGTGACAAAGCAAGATTCCATCTCAAAAAAAGAACAGCCCTGTTAAATTCCTCCCATGTGTTGATGCACTTACTGTAATATTTATTCCTCCTATTATGAGTCACCTGCTCCCAGGGCTGCCCTGCCCATTGCGGGACCTCTTCTGTCTTCCTAAGTGTGAGACAGTGTTTTCCCTACCTTTGCCACGTTCTCTGTCTCTCTGGTTGGTGTCACGGCCCTTTAAGGAGAGTGAGCACATTGGCTCTGGGATCTTGGTCTCCCCAGTTTGGCAGCAGGCCCTGACTTGTCATGAGAGATAAATGTCAGTGGGAAAAATCTTTTTTTTGTTGTTGAGATGGAGTCTCGCTCTGTTGTCAGGCTGGAGTGCAGTGATAAAATCCCAGCTCACTGCAACCTTCGCCTTCCAGGTTCAAGCAATTCTCCTTCCTCAGCTTCCCAAGTAGCTGGGACTACAGGCACGTGCCACCACGCCCAGGTAATTTTTGTATTTTTTAGTAGAGATGGGGTTTCACCATGTTGGCCAAGATGGTATTGATCTTTTGACCTTGTGATATGCCCACCTCGGCCTCTCAAAGTGCTGGAATTACAGGCATGAGCCACCACCTCTGGCCAGGAAAAGTCTTTTTAAAGATGCACATATATAGTAAAATGCACATCTCAACACAAACGTCATTGCACCTGCTGATGTGTGTCTTAAGAAGCTTGAGGTAGGGAAGTTTGGTAGGTGGAAGTTACTTTCCATCTCCTTCCTCATAGCATGGCACGTGGAAGAGAAGATTTTGGCTTTTACACTTCACTGTGAGCGTTCTGTTTGTTCCATGGTCATAGGCCGTTAGTACCAAATTTACTTGAAAACCTTGTGAAATTATGCAGAAAGAAAGAATGAGGAATCTCGAGTAATGGGAAAGCAACCAGCCAGTTTTGCAAAGACTCCAATGTGGGTGGTTTATAACTAATTGGAAAAACATGTCTCATTGCAGTTGACTTAATATTTTTCCCAGTGCTAGGTGCCTTAAGTGTCCCCAGAATGTTTAAGGAGCATAATCAGCTCCCAAGGTGATCAGCACAGTGACAAAAAAGGACAAAGGGCTCTGCCTGCCTCTGATGGTCCTTCAGTCATGGCCAGCTCTGTCTAGGGGAGCAAAGACCCTGTCTGTCCTCAACCTTCCTGGCTATGGCAGGGACATGGGGTTGGGAGAGCAGAGGGTGGGCACTTGTTCTGGCTGGAAACTTAGCCTTTGAAACAAGGTTCCAGAGGCAGAGTTTGAAACCCAACCAGGAAAAGGAGATGACCAATGTGGATGCTCTCAGAGCGGAGGGTCCTGAACTGTCTGATTATAAGTGCAGTATTGGGTCCTTATGTACTTTTACAAAGTTATTTTCAGAGACATGAAAGTCAGTGGACCCACTTTCTCTTCCTCATTGGAGTTCCCTGGAAAAGAGTGTTCCCAGGGACAGATGATCTGATGGGGCCACGGCCCCACCAGTGTCCTTAAGGGGGAAAGCTCTGTCAGCAGAGGGAACCTCAGCCCCAGCTGATCACACAGGCTACACTAGACAGGGATCTGTGGACACCAACAGCCTGTCCTAAGGCTCCAAAGTCAGAGAGGCCCAGTTGGTCCTGGTCCTGGCTTTGCTAGCCAGTCTCAGTCCGTGGCTTCATCTATTGGAGGGCTGATGCAATCTTGTTTGTGAGATGAAGCAAATGGCATTGCCCCTACCCCCACCAGGGTGGCATCAGGATGAAATTCAACATGGGAAGCACCCTCGCCCTCCCCCATGGACCAAGAGGTGATGCTATTAGAGTTATATGAGTTTGTGGTTTCCCCTTACCGTTTCCACTTCCTTCCTGAAGCCCTGCAAGAGGCTTCTTGGGAAAGGAAGGGTCTTTCAGATGCCCGATTGCAGCTGTTAGTGGCTGTCTCCAGTTAGCCAGGCTGGTTGGAGCCCAGGGTGAGTTGGCTGTGTTGTGGGTTTAAACCACCAGAGTGACTGAGACACAGCTGGCCCGCTGCCAACCATCCTGCAAATGCCACCATTGCTCATGCCTGGGAGACGTTCCAGTATTGACCAAAAGGGTTGCTGTGTCTTGTTCTGCTCAGGACAGGACACTGTAGAGTGATCTATTGTCATACTCTAAGGACAGATCTGGGTCCTGTGCCTCCCAGGGACCCTGAACACAGAAAATCCATGACAGTAATCCAGCCCATGGGCACAGCCCCTATTGTTAGTATTAATTATGCACTTATGTAAAATGCACACGCTCTTGAAGAGGGGGACAGCCAGTGATTAAAACAGTTGAGGGCAGGTTACCAGGCTGTTTCAGGCTCCATTAGGAAATGGCTCTGAGAGGGTTACTTTAGAGCAAGGGAAAGGTCTCCCTTTTGGAGGGGCTCTGTGCCTGGCCAGCCCCTTACTTGAAACCCTGGACTACTCCAGCCATCCAAGAATCTTCATTAAGTGGCTCTAAAGTAGGAACTGCTACTTAATTTGCAGGGATCAGCACAAAATGAAAATCAATAATTTTCAGAAATTAAGATTCAAGTGGGCTGGGCGCAGTGGCTCATGCCTGTAATCCCAGCACTTTGGGAGGCCGAGGCAGGCGGATCACGAGGTCAGGAGTTCAAGACCAGCCTGTCCAACATGGTGAAGCCCCGTCTCTACTAAAAATACAAAACTTAGCTGGGCATGGTGGTGGGCACCTGTAATTTCAGTTACTCAGGAGGCTGAGGCAGGAGATCTGCTTGTACCCGGGAGGTGGAGGTTGCAGTGAGCCAAGATCGTGCCACTGCACTCCAGTCTGGGCGACAGTGCAAGACTGCATCTCATAAAAAGAAAAAGATTCAAGAAACAGAACATTCAAGCAAGCATTAGGGAGCCTTCTGAGCACAGGGCCCTGGTTGCGTAGTTTGTACACTGTCCCAGGTCTGGAGAGAGTGCAAGGCAGGCAGCTGGCCTGCACCATGTGGGTAAACTGAGTTACCCTGCCCTTTGCAGGGGTTGATGGGGATCTTTCCTAGGCTGTTGGCCTGGGCAGGGCTGATGACATGAGCGGGACTTGTCCTGGTCTGGGCTAAATATGATACACTGGGACAAGTTGAAGGGAGGGGGATTGGAGCGGGGTGCTCCAGGGAGCATCATCTCTATACAACAGTAAGTCCCTGAGCTTGAACACATGATTTAATCATCTGTCACAAGGTTCAGAGCAAAACTCAGAGGGCCAGGTAATGATGCATTGAAACTGTCACTACCCAAGTTAGCATTTTCCAGTATCATTATGTTTTGTAGATAATGAGGTCTCACTGTGTTGGCCAGGATGGTCTTGAACTCTTGGCCTCAAGTGATCCTCCTGCCTTGGCCTCCCAAGGTGTTCAGATTACACTCATGAGCACAGCACCTGGCCTCCAACAGTGTTTTAAAATTTTTTATATATCTGTGATTTTTGGATTATGCCTGTTTTGTTACTTCCATTAGAGAAAATTGACCCGGCCAGGCGAAGTGGCTCATGCCTATAATCCCAGCACTTTGGGAGGTCACGGTGTGTGGATCACATGGCATTTCTCCTGTGAGAGTTTGAGACCAGTTTGGACAACATGGTGAAACCCCACCTGTACTAAAAACACAAAAATTAGCCAGGCATAATGATAGGTGCCTGTAATCCCAGCTACTCAGGAGGCTGAGGCAGAAGAATCTTTTTAACCAATGAGACGGAGATTGCAGTGACCTGAGATCATGCCACTGCACCACTCCTGCCAGGGCCACAGAACAAGACTCTGTCTCAAAAAAAAAAAAAAAAAAAAAATTCCAAAGCAGAGTTTTGTCACTGTCATGTGACCTTACTAATCACTAACCAGTGTGGGTATACAAGGACAAATGAAATGAGGTCAAAATAATTTATGCCTTGTTTCCTTTGCCTTTGACCTTCAGCCCCATGCATTCCTGCAAATGCTTTGCTCCCAGCAAAGCTTTGAAGACCTTAACTTTTCTGTTTTAAGTGAGATTTCCAAGTGAATTTATGTTGCCTGGAAAAGAACTATCCCTTTACAGGAGAGCAATTGTTATTTGAAGAGAATGAGATCTACCAGGTTGCTAAGGACACCCTTGTTTGCAATGTTTGGTTTATATAAATTATTGGTGAATAAGAAAAATAAGTTTATTATTTTTCCCAGATGGTAAACTGAAAGGGAAACATGTTATGGGGTAAAGTGAGTCATGGGGTGTGGGAGGCTCAGATGGAACAGGGCTCTGGAATGCCTCTCTTTCTTGACTTGGGACCTCTAATTTACCTACCAAGCCTCAAATTAAAAGACAAAGGCTTCTAATCTGGGTGGGTGGGAACAGATAAAAGTTCCTCTGGGTGGATGGATAGGAGAGGGAAGGATGAAGTTTGCAGAAACTGAAAGAGGACTTTTTTGGGGGGGGAAAGGAGGAAATCTCTTGTTTAATTACAAAACCAAAATATCATTTGCCGTGCCTTCCTTCCCCTACCAGCCGTTTAAGAGATTGACATGTAATTCACATGCCACAAAATGCAGAAGTTTAAAGTGTACCATCCTCTGGTATTTGTTTGTTGGTTTTTGAGACTGTGTCTTGCTCTGTCATCCAGGCTGGAGTATATGGTGCAATCTCGGTTCACTGTAACCTGTACCTCCCATATTGAAGCCATTCTCCCACCTCACGCTCTCAAGTAGCTGGGATTAAAGGCACTCACCATCCTGCCTGGCTAATTTTTGTATTTTTAGTAGAGACAGGGTTTCCCCATGTTGGCCAGGCTTGTCTTGAACTCCTGACCTCAGGTGATCTGCCCACCTCGGCCTCCCAAAGTGCTGGGATTACAGGCATAAGACACTGCACCAAACTTTATATTCACAGTTTTTAATTGTTCCATCAAAGAAGTAGGAAGCCCTCATATTACTTATCTATTTGTCTAATGTTAATAGAGCTTTCTTATAACTAATGTTTACATAGATATCTTTTTTCATCCTGTTGTTTTCGTATTTAAAAGGTACCTCTTCTACACATTATATGGGTGGGTCATGTTTTTGTTTGTGTTTCTTAAAATTCAGTCTTACTATCTCACTTAAACTTGGAGTGTTTAGTTCACTTACAGTTCAATGCAATTTCTAACTTATGTCATTTGTGTTCTTTTTTTTTCTTTTTGAGACAGTCTTGCTCTGTCACCCAGGCTGGAATGCAGTGGCGTGATCTCGGCTCACTGCAACCTCCACCTCCCGGATTCAAGGGATTCTCCTACCTAGGCCTCCCACGTAGCTGGGATTACAGGTGTGCACCACTGTGCCTGGCTAATTTTTTTTTTTTTTTAAAGTAGTGAGCCAACATACCTGGCCTATTCTCTGTTTTTTGTTCCTCCTTTCCTGCCTTCTTTTGGATGAATGGAGTGATTCTTCATTTATCGTTTCATCTCTAGTGTTGTTTTGGCTGTATCTTTTTGCTCTATGTTTTTAGCTATATATGCTTTCTTTAGCTGTTGTTCTAGGGATTACAATACACACCCTAACTTTTCACAGTTCATCTGCAGAGCTTATGACACCACTTGGGCAATAAGGCAATGAAAAGGAATGAAGCACAGACATGAGCCACATATGGGTGAGTCTGACACTTTATGCCAAGTCCAAGCAGCCAGCTACCAAGGGCTACATACGGTATCATCCCATTTATATGAAATGTCCAGATGAGAAAATCCAGAGAGACAAGGAGCAGATTATTGGTTACCTAGTGCTGGTGGTGGAAGGAATAATTGGGAGGGGTGATGACTAAGGATAACAGGGTTTCTTTTTGGGGAAATCAAAATGTTCTAAAATTGATTGTGGTGATAGATGCACCATTCTGTGAGTATACAAAGAGCCACTGATGTTGACATTTTATTTTTATTTATTTGTTTGGAGACAGTCTCACTCAGTTGCCCAAGCTGGAGTGCAGTGGCATGATCTTGACTCACTGCAACCTACACCTCCCGGGTTCAAGTGATTCTTCTACCTCAGCCACCTGAGTAGCTGGAATTACAGGCATCTACCACCACACCTATTTTTTTTTGGTTTTTGAGACAGTCTGGCTCTGTCACTGAGGCTGGAGTGCAGTG
>NW_016107486.1:144167-179723 GCF_001604975.1 Cebus imitator | reverse complement strand
TTTTAGAAGAGACAGGGTTTCACCATGTTGGCCAGGCTTGGTCTCAAACTCCTGACTTGAGGTGATCTACCTACCTTGGCCTCCCAAAATGCTGGGATTAGAGGCCTAAGCCACTGCATCTGGCTCCATAAGGTAAATTTATATTTACCTTTAAAGAAACTGCCAAACTGTCTTTTGGAGTGGCCATGCTGTCTTATGTTCCCCCAGCATGTGTGAAGGCTCCACTTCCACACACCCCCACTTGATATTGATAGTGACATCTTTTTGTTTGTTTTCTAAGATGGAGTCTCACTCTGTCACCAAGGCTGGAGTGTAGTGGTGCAATCTCAGCTCACTGCAGTCTCTGCCTGCCAGATCAAGCAATTCTCCTGCCTTAGCTCTTGAGTAGCTGGAACTACAGATGCAGGCTACCATGCCCAGCTACTTTTTTTCTATTTTTAGTAGAGACAGGGTTTCACTATGCTGCTCAAGCTGATCTCGAACTCCTGACCTTGTGATCTGCCCACCTTGGACTTCCAAAGTGCTGGGATTACAGGTGTTAGCCACCACATCTGGCTGTGACGTCTTTTTAATGTTGAACTTTTCTCAATAACACATGCAGTGTGGCTTTCTTTGCATTCAAAGTGTTTCATTGAAAGATTTCTTCATATGGATTGTGTGTGCATATTTTCACGTTTATTTCTGAGAGTTTTGTTTTTTTGGGGTGTGCTGTTGCAAATGGGGTGTTTTCTTCTCTTTTCTAACTGCTTATTTGTACATAGGAAGACTGTCTAAGGCCAGGCTTGGTGGCTCAGGCCTGTAATCCTAGTACTTTGGGAGACTGAGGCGGAAAGATTGCTTGAGCCAAGGAGTTTGAGACCAGCCTGGGCAGCATAGTAAGACCCCATCTCTATTTGTTTTTTTTTTTTGTTTGTTTTTGGAGACACGGTTCTGCTCTGTTGCCCAGGCTGATGTACAGCAGTGCAAGTTCTGGCTCACTGCAACCTCCACCTCCCAGGTTCAAGCAATTCTCATGCCTCAGCCTCCCGAGTACCTGGTATGACAGATGTGTTTTACCACACACGGCTAATTTTTGTGTTATTAGTAGAGTCAGGGTTTTGCCATGTTGGCCAGGCTGGTATGGAACTTCTAGCCTTACTGTCTTACTTTCCTCCTTGCCTAGTTTCATTAGCTAGGGCCTCCAAAATAATAGTGGTAACAGAGAGCATTCTTTTGTTCCAAAAGTTGATGGAACCTTCTATTGCTTCCATCCCTTACAAATGATGCTGGGCTTTGGCTTGATGGGTGTGTGTCTGGGTGTAATTTCCTTTATTGTGCGTAATTTAAGGAAGTATCCCTCCTAATTTGATAAGCTTATTTTATAAATTTTGTAGTAAATTTTGTCAAGTGCCTTTTCAACATCTATGATGATGATGATTTTTAACATATTAATATAAATGAAATGAAAAGATGTTCTAATTTTGAGCCATCATTTTCACACTGTGCAAGTCTCACTTGGTTTAGGTAAGTTTTTTGTAAGCCCCAGTGGGGTTTGTTTGCTAATATTTTATTTTGGATTTTCATACATTGATTTTTATGTAAATGTATCTTGTTTTGTTTTAGAGATAGGGCCTTGCTCTGATGCCCAGGCTGGAATGCAGTGATGTGATTACAGTGTATTGTAATTTTAAACTCCTGGGCTCAAGTGATCCTCCTGCCTCAGCCTCCTGGGTAGCTGACACTACAGACATGTGCCACTACGCCTGGCTAATTTTTAAATTTTTCATAGAGACAGAGACTTGCTATGATGTCTAGGCTGCAGTTCAGTGTACATTGTAGATGTGAATATTTATTGGTCTTTGTGCTGGAATCATTCCCTCTCCCATTTGTTTGTCTTTAAATTCTGGGCATGCACACAGACTCCACCTGCACCTCCTAACTGCAAAATATTGATGTTGTCCAACCTGCCTTGAGAAGGGAGAACTGTTTTTCCCTCTTTGTATCTCTGCTGGTGTCCAGTCCACTGCTGTGTTTTTGGGAAATACTTGACCCACAGAGTGTGGGAGGCAGGAAGGGAAGACTTCCGCATTTCCTTTGTGGACCCCACATCATGGATCCATTAAGCATATTGGGAAACCAGCAGGTTCAGGTGGCTGCTCACTCTGGTTGCATCTGACTCTGAATTTCTCAGGGCCCCCTGCATGCCAGTGATTTGCTTTTCTTTGTGAGTTGTCTCTTCACTCATATTCCTAGGCCGAGTTCCCCAAAACAGTGGCTAGCACAGCACCTGTAACAGTTGTAGGTGCATATCTGATCTTGCATGACCTGATTTACAGGGTGTTTTGAACAGGAGCTACCTATTATGGCTTGGGAAATGGCCAAAGTTTACTTGACTTTCTTTCATAAAGTAACTGGTAGAATATGTGGCATAAGGCTATTATTGCAAAAGCAGAAGTGGTGGGGGGTGATTGAGCTTCAGCAGCATTGGGAGGCAGACAGGCCCGCATCAGCACCGTCCTGGCCATTTGTAGGTTATATGACCTTGGGGGAATCCCCTCAACTCTCTGAGCCTTTGCTTCTTCCCTTATTAAGGAGATCATCTATTCCTCATTGGACTACTGTAAGGCTTAAGATCAAACATCTTTCAAGGCACCAGGAGCAGTGCCTGGGCTCTAGGTCTTTGGGCTGTAACCATAGCAAACACTCAGATCCCAGCCACCCTCCCTTCTCTTCCCTCCAGCTTGGGAATGTGGAGGACCAACCTTCTTGTTTCCATTTATCCTGGAGTTCTTTCTTCCAAGCTTCATCTAGCACCTGCTGTGCACCAGGGATTCATGGGTGGGGAGGCCAGGGACAGCCAAGTCTGGTGTCTGGCCTTCAGCTTGCCTCAGTCCCCGTGGCTGACACCTGGCCCTTTGCTCTGGAATCTGGATCCTACAATCGCCTACCAAAGGCTCAGCCCAAATAATGCTCAAGGGCACCCTCTATCAGTGAGAAGATTCCATAGCTGCCCACATCTCCCCATCTCCTTGAGTGGATGATCAGCCCCAGCAATCCAGAGACACATTCTTGGATTCTGCTTTTTCAGTTGAAAACTCAAAGGAAAAGGTTATGTTCCAAAAGAAAGTAAAACAAACAAACAAAAAAACAAAAAACAAAAACAAACAAAAAAAAAACACTTTGAATGCTGTAGCCTGGGGGCTGAGTTCACAGGTGCACCTACCAAAACAGAGGCCCTCCAAAGGACTCAGTCCCAGTGTGTCTACCCTAAAGACAGCAGCTCTCTGCCTGGGCTTCTGAAGAGCTATCAGTTCCCCTCAAAGAACTTCCTGCCTCAGGAGATCCCTGGATCAGGCAAGGAAAGCTAGGACCAGGGAGCTGAGGACCTGGCTTCCTGTCCCCCTCTGCACAGTTAGCGTTCTGAATCAGTGGCTTCCCACATGGCTGTTGAATAAGTGAATAAATACCTTGGGCTTGAACAGGAGCTGGGTAGAGCTCTTTCTGCAGGGCTGGGACTCACTGGCTGCGCTGTCTCTCAGTTTACAGTGGAGATGTGGAGGAAGCGGGGAAATTACCCAGACCAGTGGGAGAGTTGTATGTCCTCAGAAGTATTTTGAGCACAATGGCAAATAGCTCTTCTTCCCTGCATTTGTAACACATGCTGTTCTGAGTTTCTTAGCATTCCATGCTGGTTATTCTGTCCCAGCCAGAATCTTGCCCTTGTTAAGGAGCTGGAATTAGAGTAGAAGGTGAAGAGTTTGAAGTATTTAGCAGCCTAGGGCTGGCTTAGATGAAATCTCAAACTGTAAAGAAGAGAGAAGGCCAGGCTATGGACCCGAGAGGAGAGGGACCCCTGCTGTTTCCTGAGATAAATTATGCTGGGGCCCCTATTACAGCCCCTGGCCCTCCTTATTAAAAGGACAACTCTCCATCCACTCCCACACAACTCCCTCTCCCCTTTCTGTAAGAGCAGCAGGGATGGGTCGATAGTCCCTACACCTGCCAGGCCTTTGCAGGCAGTGGTGTTAGGCCCAGCCTGCTGAGTTCCTAGGAAATTGAACAAGCATCTATGGAGTGCTCACTCCATGTCAGGCTCTGCCACCAGCACCCTGGAGACAGAAGACCAAGACATACTTCCCAGCCAAGGGGAGGATGGAACCTTAGCACACTATGCTTTGAGAGCTTGGGATGCTTCCAACCTAAAGTGCAGGCTAAAGGAAACTCTCACTGTGTGGGTGGGTTCTTCAGCACAGTTTGCAGTGGAGGCTGCTCTACTCTTTCCCCATCAAGTGTGGCGATGAAGGGCACAGACTGGACACTCAGAGCTACCAGGGTAAGGAAGTGCTCTTCTATCCCTCATCAGCTAGGAGAACTGCTTAAAAGATGGGCTTTTTTTTGAGATTGAGTCTGGTTCTGTCGCCCAGGCTGGAATGCAGTGGCTCACTGCAACCTCTGCCTCCCGGGATCAAGCAATTCTGCCTCAGCCTTCTGAGCAGCTGAGATTACAGATGCCTGCCACCACGCTCAGCTAATTTTTGTATTTTTAATAGAGATGGGTATGGCCAGGCTGGTCTCCAACTCTTGACCTCAAGCAATCCACTCACCTCGGCCTCCCAAAGTGCTGGGGTTACAGGCATGAGCCACCACACCCTGCTGTTTATTTTTTGGAGATGGAGTCTCACTCTGTTGCCCAGGCTGGAGTGCAGTGGTGCAGTATCAGCTCACTGCAACCTCTGCCTGCTGGGTTCAAGTGATTTCCCTGCCTCAGCCTCCTGAGTAGCTGGGACTACAGGCATGACCTGGCCAGGAGTGCCCTTCTATCCCTCATCTGCTAAGAGAACTGTCTAAAAGATGGGCTTTAGGTGGCCTTTTCTGCCATCTCTTTCTACTCCACTCTGGTTCTTTTTCAGTGTGTAATTTTTAGTAATTAGTAAATTAGCTGATTGGCTAAATTAATTACTAAACTACAAATTTAGTGATTAGTAATTTTAATAATTTCTAGTTCCCTGCTGAAATCTATAATCTCTGTCTAATAAGCCTACTATCTGAGTCCTGTGGGTGTCTATTGTTGTCTGTCTGTGCTATTTTATACACTTAGAATTTTACCTCCCTAAGAGTGTTTTTTATAACTACGGTGTTCATAATCATATTATCATGCCCAGCAGGGAGGTGCTCAATAAATATAATTTCCAGTGTCAAAAATTTTCAATGTGGTCAAACACAAAAAATTTACCATAACCATTTTAAAGTACACACTTCAGTGTAAGTACATTCATATTTTTGTGCAGCCAAACTCTGGAACTCACTAAATCCTGCCAAACTGAAACTCTATCCCCACTGAATAAGCCATTACGGCTCTCTCCCAGCTCCTGGCCGCCACCACTCTAGTTTCTGTCTCTGTGAATCTGATTACTCTAGGTCCTTCACATAAGTGGAATCATACAGTATTTCTCTTTTTGCGACTGGCTTATTTCATTTTGCGTAATGTCCTCAAAGTTCATCCATGTGTTAGCATGTGTCAAAATTTCCTTCCTTTTTAAGGCTGAATAATGTTTGATTGTATGGAGAGACCACATTTGTTTATCTGTCAGTGGGCACTTGGGTTGCTGGTGTCTTTTGGCTGATGTGAATAACGCTGTGCTGAGACCAGCTCAGCTGTGGAGACCCAACCCAGGCGGCGCTGAAGGAATTAAGAAACAGACACAGAGATAGCAAAAGGTGGGTTCAGAGTGGAGTACCAGGGGTCTCACAGCATTTCCAGCTGAGAGTCCAGAGCAAACTCTGGCCTATGTGTTTATTCTTGACTTTCCAGTGACAAGTTTTACAAGTGGATGCTCTGTGTTCTTTCATTGGTTAACAGTAAACTAACCAGGCAGCTAGTGTGTGTTTACTATAGGTTAAAAACAAATTAGAAAGAGCTCTTTATGAGGGAACACAGGAAAGGGTCACATATCCTGTGTTCAAAGAACGAATTCATCTGGTGTGAGACATATTTATATTGGTTACTCTTTTATAGTGCTTTGAGCAGTTTGCCGCTTTGAGGGGCTGACTAGTTTTCCCTTGCCTGTCGCTCTCAATAGGATTTCTCAGCAAATGTCAGCATTTGCTCTCAACAACGCTGTTATGAACATCAGTGTATAAATGTGTGAGGCCCTTTGAATTGTAGGGGGTACACACTCAGGAGTGGAAATGCTGGATTATATGGTAATCCTTTGTTTTGAGACATAGTCTCGATCTATCACCCAGGCTGGAATGCAGTGGTACAATCTTGCCTGACTGCAACCTCTGCCTCCTAGGTTCAAGCGATTCTTATCCCTCAGCCTCCCGAGTAGCTGGGATTATAGGCTTGCACTGTCACGCCTGACTAATTGTTTGTGTTTTTAGTAGAGATGGGGTTTCACCATGTTGGCCAGGATGGTCTCGAACTCCTGGCCTCAAGTGATTCGCCTGCCCTGGCCTTGCAAAGTGCTGGGATTGCAAATGTGAACCACCTCGCCTGGCCTATTTTAACTTTTTGATGGATTGCCATACTGTTTTCCATAGCTGCAGCTCCATTTTAAACTCCCAGTAAGAGTACACAAGGGTTCCAAACTCTCAGTATCCTCACTAACACTTGTTATTTTCTGTATTGATTACAGCCATCTTAATGAGTCTCAGGTGGCCTCTCCATGTAGGTTTTCTTCTTTTTCTTTTTTTGAGATGGAGTCTCACTCTGTCACCCAGGCTAGAGTGCAGTGGTACAATCTTGGCTCACTCCAATCTCCACCTCCTGGGTTTAAGCAATTCTTCTGCCACAACCTCCTGAGCATCTGGGACTTCAGGCACGTGCCACCACACCCAGCTAATTTTTCTATTTTTAGTAGAGATGTGCGTGGTGTTACCACATCAGCCAGGCTGGTCTCAAACTCCTGACCTCAAGTGATCCACCCACCTCGGCCTTTCAGAGTGCTGGGATTACAGGAGTGAGTCACCATGCCCAGCATCTCCACATGGTTTTGATTTGTTTCCCTAATAATTAGTAATGGTGAGCATCTTTTTATATGCTGATTGGCCATTTGTATCTCTTATTTGGAGGACTGTCTATTCACATCCTTTGCACATTTTTTGAACGGCATTAGTTGGGTTTTTGTTGTTGCATTGTGAGAGTGCTTTATGTATTCTAGATGGGAACTCTGTCACATGTAATTTTCACCTCTGTCCTGTCATTCTGTAGGCCGCCTTTTCACTCTGTTAATAGTATCCTTCAACGCGATCCAATTTGTCTACTTTTCCTTTTGTTGTTTGGGCCTTTGGTGTCATATCCAAGAAATCACCGCTGAAGGAAGCTCTCCTTCTATGTTTTAAGAGTTGTTGGCTTGGAATGGTGGCTCACGCCTATAATCCCTGCACGTTGGGAGCCAAAGTGGATGAATCACAAGGTCAGGAGTTCAAGACCAGCCTGGCCAAGATGCCCTGTCTCTACTAAAAATACAAAATTGAGCTAGGCGTGGTGGTGGGTGCCTGTAATCCCAGCTACTTGGCAGGTTGAGTCAGAGAGTTGCTTGAACCCAGGAGCTGGAGGTTGCAGTGAGCTGAGATCACGCCACTGCACCCCAGCCTGGGCGACAGAGTGAGACTCTGTCTCAAAAAAACAAGAGATGTATAATTTTAGATCTTACACTTTGGTCTTTGATTCATTATTGAAGTTTTCTTTTCTTTCTTCTTCTTTTTTTTTTTTTTTTTTTTTAACATGATATAAGATAAGGGTTTAACTTCTTTTGCCTGTGAATATCTAGTTTTCCCACACCATTTGTTGAAAGACTGTCCCTTCCCTGATTGAAAAGTCTTGGCATCCTTTTTGAACTCATTTGACCATATGTGTAAGGGTTTCCTTCTGCACTCTGCATTCCATTCTACTGGTCTCTCTGTATGTCTTTACTGCCACACCACACTTTTGACCACTGTAGCATTTAATAATACATTTTGAAATTCGGAAGTAAAAGCCTTCCAACTTTGTTATTCTTTTTCAAGATTTCTTTGGTAATTTGGGGTCCCTTGAAATTACATATAAACTTTACACAATTTGTAAGGATGGATTTTTCTATAATTGAAGAAAAATGTCACTGAGATTTTGAGAGCAATTACACTAAACCTGTAGATCACTTTGAGTCATACTGACATCTTAATGAAACTAAGCCTTATAATCTATAAATATGAGATGACTTTACATTTGTTACACAACCAGTCTCTGGAACTTTAAATTCTGCTAAAGTCTTTGCCTCCTGGTCAAGCTTATTCCTATTTTATTTTATTTATTTTTTTGATGCTATTGTAAACTGACTTTTTTTTTTTTTTAATAGTGTCTCACTTTGTTGCCTAGGCTGGAGTACAGTGGCTATTCACAGGCATAATCGTTATAAAAACTGACAGCATTAACCTCCCAGGCTCAAGCTATCCTCCTGCCTCAGCCTCCCAAGTAGCTGAGACTATAGACATCCACAACCAAGCCAGCAGGAAATGTTTTCTTAATTTCCTTCTTGGATTGTTGACTGTTAGTGTGTAGAAATGTAACTCACTTTTGTATGTGGATTTCATAATCCTGAAACTTGGACAGATTATTAGTTCTAACAGTTTATTTTGGCAGTCTTCGGGATTTTCTACAAAGAAGATCATGTCATTTGTTAACAGAGAAAACTTTGCTTCTTCCTTTCCAATTTGGATGCCTTTCCTTTTTCCTTTTTTTCTTAATAGCTCTGGCTAAAATTTCCAGTATTATGAAAGCAGGCATCATTGTTTTATTCCTCATCTTGGAAAACTTTGTCTCTCATCATTGAGAATGATATTAGCTGGAGGTTGTTCATATGACCTTTATTATGTTGAGTTTGTTTCAATTTCTAGTCAGTATGCATTTAATCATGAAAGGATATTAAACTTCATTAAATGCTTTTTCTGTACTAATTGAAACAAATTGTCATGTGTTTTCTTTCCTTCATTCTGTTAATGTGGTATCTTACATTGATGTTTATATGGTAACCACCTTTGTATTCCAGGAATAACTCTCACTTGATCATGTTGTATAATTCATCTATGACACTGTTGAATTCTCCTTATTAGTATTTCCTTGAGCACTTTTGCCTCTATATTGATCAGGGACAGTGGTGTTTTCTTCTGCTGATTTGTCTGCCTTTGGTATCAGTAATGCCTTGGTAGTTATAGGTCTGTTTATCCATCTTCTATTTCATTTATTTCTGTTCTAACCTTTTGTATTTCCTTCCTTCTCCTAGCTTTGGGTTTAGGCTGTTCTTTTTTTTTTTTTNCTCCTTGGTAGTTATAGGTCTGTTTCATCTTCTATTTCATTTCTTTCTGTTCTAACCTTTAGTATTTCTTTCCTTCTCCTAGCTTTGGGTTTAGGCTGTTCTTCTTTTTCTAATAATTTAAGGTACAAAGTTAGGATTGTGGTTTGAGAGCTTTTCCTTTTTCTTTTATTTGACACTGCTGGGATTACAGGGGCTTGCCACCATGCCTGGCTAATTTTTATGTTTTTAGTAGAGAGGGGGTTTTACCATGTTAGCTGGGCTGCTCTTCAACTCCTGACATGAGGTTATCTGCCTGCCTTAGCCTTCCAAAGTGCTGGGATTACAGGTGGGAGCCACTGCCCCTGGCCAGCTTTCTTTAATGTAAGCATGTACAGCTATAAATTTCCCTCATAGCACTGCTTTTGCTGCATCCGGTAAGATTTGATACATTGTTTTGTCTCAAAATACTTTCTAATTTTCCTTATTTTTCTTTGATCCATAGTTTTGTGGTATGGGTTGTTTAGTTCCCATAGATTTGTGAATATTCTGGTTTTCCTTCTGCTATTATGATTTCAGTCATTTAAAGTGTATTAAATCTTGCTTTGAGGCCTAATATATGATCTTTCCCAGAGAACATTCCACATGTACTTTGAAGAATGTGTATTGTGCTGCTGGGCAAACTCGTCCGTGTATGTCTGGTAGGTCCAGTTCATCTATAGTATTGTTCAGGCCCTCTGCTTCCTTCTTGATCTTCTGTCTGGGTGTTATATCCATTAATGAAAGTGAGTTATTGGGCCAGGCATAGTGGCTTATGCCTGTAATCCCAGCACTTTGGGAGGCCAAGGCAGGTGGATCACTTGAGGTCAGGAGTTCGAGACCAGCCTGGCCAACATGGTGAAACCCCATCTCTACTAAAAATAGCCGGGCATGGTGGCATACGCCCGTAATCCCAGCTACTCTGAGGCGATGCATAGGAATCACTTGAATCCAGGAGGTTGCAGTGATCTGTCTCATGCCACTGCACTCCAGCCTGGGCAACGGAATCAGATTCTGTCTCAAAAAAAAGTGTCATGATGAAGTCGCCTACTGTTATTGTAGAACTCTCTGTTTCTCCTTTCATTCTGTCAGTGTTAGCTTCATGTATTTAGGAGCTCTGAGGTGTGTTGCATGTACATTTATAACTGTTACATCTTTTTGGTTAATTGACTGTTATCTCTTAAAACAGCTTTTGACTTTAAGTCTGTTTAGTCTGAGATTAGCCTAGCTTCTCCTCCTTTTTTCTGGTTACCATTTGCATGGAATATCTTTTTTCATCCTTTCACTTTCAACCAATATGTAAATCTCTTACAGTTTTTTTATTGTAGAATTCATTTGCATTTTTAAAGACTATCATCTGATGAAACTCACTACCCCAGTGGGTAACTGTGCCATGAGGCCCACAGCCAAGGGCTCAGTGAGCAGTTCCTCTTGGAGGACTCCAGCACACCATTTACGGGGTCTCCCGGTGCCACTCTGTGGATTGTTTTCTGCAGGGCTTATGGTTTGTTTTCTCATTTCTTTCCTTCTGCCTTCCTTTGTATTGATTTTTTGGTTTGACACACTTAGAATTTCTTCTCATTTCCTTTTGATTCTATAGATATTTTCTTTGTAATTACCATGAGGATTACATAAAACATCCTGAAGTTATGGCAATCGATTTTTAAACTAGTAAGTTCAATCACATACAAATACTCTACTCCTTGACAACTCTACCCCGTCCTATGTTGTTGATGTTACAAATTATATCTATATTTTAGAGAGAGGATCTCACTCTGTCACCCAGGCTGGAGTGCAGTGGCACAGTCATATCTCATTGTAACCTAAAGCCCCTGGACTCAAGCGATCCCCCATAGCTGAGACTACAGGTGCACGCCACCATGCCTCATTTTTAAAAAATAAATTATATATTTAACATAGACTTATGGTTACATATCTCTTTTAAATCCAATAAAATAATTAAAATCAGAGATATCTATCAAAATTACAATAATACAGGTCTTTCTATGTGGTTTCAAATGTCCACCTAACATCCTTTTGTTTTGACTTGAAGGACTCCCTTTAGCATTTCTTGCAGGGTAGATCCCAATGTAATCAACTCTCTCAGCTTTTGTTTATCTGAGAATGTCTTAATTTCTCTGGTCAGTTGTGAGGTGGGAGGATCACATGAGGTCAGGAGTTCGAAGCCAGCCTGGCCAACATGGTGAAACCCCATCTCTACTAAAAATACAAAAATGTGGTAGTAGATGCCTGTAATCCCAAATACTTGGGAGGCTGTACCACTGTACTCCAGCCTGGAGGAAAAAACAAGACCCTGTCTGTCTCAAAAAGATAATGAAAAGTGTCTTAATTCCTTTCTCTTTTTCTTATGAGATTTCATAAGATGCCATTATGTTGTAACTTATAACCACCTTTTAATTTGTCCTTCAAAATTTAACTGTAATTTGGAAGAATTTAGCCCTGGATTAAAAAATAAATAAACCCGGCTGGACACGGTGACTCCCACCTGTAATCCCAGCATTTTGGGAGGCCGAGGCACGTGGATCATGAGGTCTGACATTTGAGGCCATCCTGGCCAACATGGTGCATCCCTATCTCCACTAAAAACAAAAAAAAATTAGCTTGGTGTGGTGGCACGTGACTGTAATCCCAGCTACTCAGGAGGCTGAGGCAGGAGAATTGCTGGAATCCAGGAGGCAGAGGTTGCAGTGAGCCAAGATTGTGCCACTGCAGTCCAGCCTGGGTGACATAGCAAGACTCCATCTCAAATAAATACATAAATAAATAAATAAACCCTAAGAGGAAGGGAGAGGACCTTAACTGCAGATAATAGTCCATTGTTACCCTGTGGCTATAAATCTTCTGAGTTGCTTGTCCTGCCAGATGTTCTGTTGATGGCTATAGTAGCTGACAGTTTTGTATTTACACGGTCAGAACAATGAGTGCTTCTGCTTGATTCCCAGATTCTCCAAGGTTCCCATTGAGCCAGACCACTTCCTGTCTTGGCACTGCATGAGTCCAGGGCTGCTTCCTGAGAGGATCTAGTTGGTAGACCATGATCTTGACTCCTGCCTCTAAGCCTAGCTTTATTCTCAACAGCCATTGCCTTTTTGGTACTAGAACAGTACTTTCTCTAGTACACTCATAAGTGGATGCTGAAATCACAACCTGGCCATTTGGATGTTCAACTAATGCTTTATGTTGCAGAGTCCCTGGAACTCACCAACCCATGCCAGAACTCACCAGAGCTCAGGTATGTAGCACTACCTTGTTTCTCTATGGCTGGGTGTGCAAACATTGTTCATGCATTTATTTCCCATTTTTTACTTTGGAGGTTTTGTTTTGTGAGACAAGGTCTCACTCTATCATGCAGCCAGGAGTGTAATCATGGCTTACGGTAGCCTTGACTTCCTGGGTTCAAACCATCTCACCTCAGCCTCCAAAAGTGTAAGGAGTATACAAGCATGAGCCACTGCACCTGGCCTACTTTTGAGCTTTGAGTTCTGTATATATTCTAGAGATGAGTCCTTGGTCTGATAGGTGGTTTGTAAACATTTTTTTCCAATCTGTAGCTTATCTTTCCATCTTTCTAATCAAGTCTTTCAGAGAGCAAAAATATGGTCTCTCTTGGCAATACTCTGCCACTGTAGCAGGAGAGCAGACAAAGACAATATGTAAATGAACATGTGGATATATCCCTTGAGTAAGTGTCCATTTGTGGTAAAGAGATCTCTAGACAGATCAGTGCTGAGGTTATTTCCTTCAGTAATAGTTGAGCTGGGGATCATCTCTAACCTCATGCTTACTTTCTCTTACTCCACTGTCTTCTGTTGCTGCTGGTGGGAAAGCAATTGTCAACATGTTCTTCCTTCTTTCCACCCTCCTCAGTAGCTTTTTCTTTGTCTTTTCTGCAGTTATGTTTGGAAGGGTCTAGGTATGGATGGATTTATTGTATTGGGGATTGTGCCTCCTGACTCTAAATGGTCCTGGGTCCTGTCCCTGTTTTTATTCTGGAATTTTTTGTTTCTTTTTTTTTTTTTTTTTNTTTTTTTTGAGACAGATTCTCACTCTGTCACCAGGATAGAGTGCAGTGGCAAGATCTCAACTCACTGCAACCTCCACCTCCTGGGTTCAAGTGTTTCTCCTGCTTCAGCCTCCCAAGTAGCTGGAATTACAGGCAAACATCACCTTGCCTGGCTAATTTTTATATTTTTAGTAGAGATGGGGTTTCACCATGTTGGCCAGTCTGATCTCAAACTCCTGACCTTAGGTAATCCACTCATCTTGGCCTCCCAAAGTGCTGGGATTACAGGGATGAGCCACCACACCCAGCCTGGAATTTCTTTGAGACATGTTGGATCCTCTCATGTCATCTGCCCTTTGTCATATTTTCCAGTTGATTAATTTTCTCTTCTGCTGTTGAATTCATTAAGTTTTAAATGTCTGTGAATGGCAGCCACTAACTCTGGCATCTGAAGCTCTTGGAAGTC
The DNA here is from genome assembly GCF_001604975.1 of Cebus imitator. Taxonomy (NCBI): domain Eukaryota; kingdom Metazoa; phylum Chordata; class Mammalia; order Primates; family Cebidae; genus Cebus; species Cebus imitator. The sequence goes on along the minus strand of NW_016107486.1, from coordinate 165,943 downwards.
CACTCCTCTTGTTACCATTGACTTCTATGCCCTTTTAGTGGGGCTTTGGCTGTGGCAAACATATGCAGCACTGGCTGAAGAATCTCAAGGTAGCTAGTGTTAGAAGTGAATTAGAGGTCCACCCTGGTAGTGGGGACAAACCCCCACGCATTTGCTCACAGAAGTCATCTTCTGTGTTGATGATGATTTTTGCGGTATGAGAGCAGAGGGAAAACAGGGGCTGAGCATTTTCCCTAAACGAGAGTGGACATTCAAATCCCTAGTGAGGCTGGGCACGGTGGCTCAAACCTGTCATCCAGCACTTCGGGAGGCCAAGGCAGGTGGATAGCCAGAGGTCAGGAATTCATGACCAGCCTGGCCAACATGGAAAAACACCATCTACAAAAAACCTGCCTGCATTTTTGGGAGGCTGAGGCAGGAGTATTGCTTGAACCTGGGAGGTGGAAGTTGCATTGAGGTGAGATTGTGCCACTACACTCCAGCCTGAGTAGATGATAAATAAGAGAGATAATTGACTCACATTTCTACAGGCTGTACAAGCACAGTTCCAGCATCTGCTTGGCTTCTGGCGAGGCCTCAGGAAGCTTACGATCATGGCAGAAATGGGAGTGGGTTCAAAGAGAGAGAGGAGGTGCCAGGGTCTTTATAAACAAATTGCTCTCAGGTGAACTAATAGAGCAAGAACTCATGCTTCAACAAACGCAGGATGCTAAGCCATCCATGAGGGATGTACACCCTCTAACAAATGTGAGATTTGGAGGGGACACACATCCAAGCTGTATAGGCCATAAATATTTTGTTTTGACTCTTAATTCCTTGAATGACAATTATTTGTTCTCCCTAGCAAGAGAGAGAGATGGATTTTCCCTCCAGCTGGAAGGCAGATGCCAGCCAGGGGGCAGAGTGCCAGCTGGCTGGGGCAGCTTACCACACTGTGGAGGATGGGCCAGGGATCCGAAGTTGCAGGCACACAGGTGGATGTAGGTGGCCGCCAGATTGCAAGCAGGCTGGAGTTCCTGGGTGCCACAGGGGTCCTGCACACACAGGCTGAGGAATGGTTCAGGGTCCACCTGAAATCAGGGCCACCCAGTCACTATCTCTAGCCTAGACCCCTCCTCCATGCCACCTCCCAGGGTAGACTGGGGAAAGGGTTTTCTGTGCTCCAGGGGCCAGGCTCACACTCACCACCCGGAAGCAGTTCCTCAAGCTGGAATGGAGGTCCTGGAAGAAGGCCTGGCAGGCAGGGCTCTGTCCTGGGCAGGTCAGCTGAGTCTTCTCGGTGGCCTTGCAGTCACCATCCACCTGGTGGGACAGACGCAAGACTCAGGCCTCCCGTTGGACCATGTGGCTCCCCCACATACATCAGCCTCAGCAGGAGACTCCCCCCAACCCTGGGTCTGCAAAGACCGCTGCAGAGCCAGCAGGCCACCTGCCTATCCTGGGACTCTGCAGTGAGCAGCCCTCAAGAGCCTCAGCCAGAGGGAGGAAGGGCAGGTGCACCTGCTCACCTGCCAGGCCAGGATGAGCTTCTCCAGGCTGTGGGCCACAGAGCCATCTGACAACATCAGCTCATTGCCTGACTTATTTGTTGTTGGTGCCCAGAAGGCCAGCAGATATACCTGTGGGAAGAAGGGAAGCTGAGGAGGTCCTGAGAGCCCGTGATCCTCCCCCTGGGGACCTGTATGAGAGACAAGCCTTAGGCACACTGAGAAGAGGTAGAATCCTGCCACCTCCACCCCAGACTCCCAGAGCCCAGGGCTCTGGCTCCATACCCTCATCAAAGGAGGGAGAGAAAGCACAGGGACTGAGGACAGCATGTGTCCCTCCCATCCCCTCCCCACGGCCTCAGCTTGAGTGGCCAGAATCCAGGCCCACCCTTTATGTTCCTTGGCAGAGGGACCAGAGAAGGGCCCATTTCACCCTTATCCCAGGGAGCCACATATCCCAGGGATGGGGGCAGAAAGCCCTGGGCCTCAGTGCCATCATCTCAACCACAGTCCCTGCCTACAGCCCGGGGACCTGTCCCACTGGAAGCTGAGAATGGTGCATCCCAGAGAGGCTCTTGCTGGTGGAGCCAACCCTGCCGGGGCCCAGACTCACCGTGGTGCCAGAGGCCCAGAGTCAGGCTGCAGGGGCTGGTGGGCACATCACAGGAGACAGACTTTGTCCTCACTGGCCAGCTCAATCCTGGGGACATCCCTCCTTGTCAGGGCAGGTGGCAGCTGGAGGTCTGGACAGCTCTCCCCCAGCAGGTAGGAGCTGTATAGCCTGTAGGCCTGTGGACCAGAGCGGGTGGGCAGGAGAGCTGACCCACAGCCAGGGGACAAGCTTGAAAGTGCCATCCCCCAGGCAACCTGCCACAGGCACAGGTCTCCAGGGGAAGCTCGGGCCTCTCCTTCTCACCTGCAGGCTGGGGTAGAAGATGAGGGTCACATGGTTCAGCTCCACGGTCAGGGCCATGAGCCCCAAGCCTGTCCGAATCAGCATCAGGGAGAATGTGTTGTGAGCAAAGTCTTGGGCCAGGAGGATGCTGCTGCACTGGATGCTGAGGTTTCACACCCGGCTGTCAAAAGTCACCACGTGCTGGGCCCAGGGCACCAGGGCATGGTCTGGGGAGAAGCAGCCCCAAAGGCAGGGTAAGTGGAGCCAGCTCCACCCATCGCAGTGGGAGCCCAATGCCTGCTGGGCACCCCAATGCCTAGAGCCCCGGCTTAGCCTGCCCTAAGGCCAGGAGTCCCCCTCCCCTGGTGCAGCAGCCAGAGCCCCAGCGATCCCCCACCAGCTTCAGGATGACATGAGCTGAAGGGCTACAGCCAATTCAGCCCTAACGAGGAATCGAGTCCTGAGACCCACTACAAAACTGCTGTGCTAAGTAACAAAGTCTGGCTCAGAGGTCACAGTCATACCTCTGTTTATATCAGATGTCCAGAGCAGTCACAGCCATGGATACAGCAGGCAGACTGGCAGCTGCAGGGTTTTATTTGAGGATGATAAAAGCGTTTTAAAATCGATTTTGGTGAGGCATGCACAACTCTGAATAAACTAGAAGCCACTGAATTGTGCATTTAAAATTCACAAATTGGCCAGGCACGGTGGTGCTAAGCCATCCCAGTGCTTTGCAGGGCTGAGGTAGGAGGATCACTTGAACCCAGGAGGTCAAGGGTGCAGTGAGCCAAGAGCGCACCACTGCACTCCAACCATGACAACAGAGTGGGACCTAGTCTCAAAAAAAAAAAAAAAAAAAAAAAAAAAAAAAAAAAAAAAAAAATCATAAAAGTGCAACAAAAAAAAAAAAAAAAAAAAAAATCATAAAAGTCATCCATTTAATCTCAAGGAAGCTACTGGGGGGAAAAAGACATTAAGTGGATGGCAAACAGCTCCCTCAAACATGATAGCGGTGCCCTGCAGACCTGCCCTCTTCAGGGTAGGGAAGAGATGGCCTGTGAAGGAGCAGGTCTGAGCAGTCCAGCCAGCGCGGCCCCTGAGCTGTGCCTTGGGGGTGCTCCTGCCCATGGTGGGAAAGCACCATCCATCCTGCACAGCCAGACACCTGTTGGCCAGGGCCATCATCCCCTGGGAGGCACTACCAGTCCCATGGTCAGCTATGAGAACTGAGGGGCACAGAGAAGCCCATGGTAACACACACACACAACTTGAAGATGAGGCTTTTTTCTATAGCATCAACGTGCTGCTTAGACATGACTGCACCCATGCTTCTAGGGAGCCCTAGGCCTCCATGTGAGTCGCACACAGATAAACCGCTCTTTGCCAGGCCTGGGAACAGTGGCTCCCCCACTGACAGGAGGGGCTCCCTCATGCATTAAGAACAGTACATGCCCCTTACCCATTTGAGCAGGCCAAGTTACCTGCATTTCACAGTGGAGGAATCCAAGTCCACAGAGGTTAGCAGGCTCACCTGAGCCACACGCAAGCTCCCCAGGAGCCCAGAGCTGGTCATCCCAGTAGCAGATTGCCCCTGACCTGCGAACTCAGTGCCCTTCCAGCTGTAATGGGAGGTCTGCCTTCTGCTCCAGCAGAGCCCACAGGGAGGGAGCTGGCCTGAAGCCCTAAACCACCCACTGTACTCCTCTGTTGGGCCAGGCCTTATGTTCTGGACAAAAGCAGGATGTGTAGCCTCAGCTCTAGACCCACAGGACCTTGGCAAGTCCAGTAAGCTCTGGGCCTGGCACTGTGATGCCATGAACCTCTGCAGGCTTCCCTCTGCCCCCACAGTACCTGTCCCTGTATGGCCCTGCTGCTGTGCCCATGGGGCAGGGGGCTCCCAGGGAGGAGGGTGGCACAGCATGGGGCAGGATTCACACTCCCAGGGACCTTGCAGCAGGCGGCATCTGAGCCGGTAGAACCCGGCCAGCACATTGGCCCTGGACAGCTGTCAGAGTGGCCACAGCAGCTTCTCCTCCACCAGGCAGCCAGTCACCCAGGCCATGTCACCCCCAGGCAGCAGCAGGAGCAGCAGCAGCTTCACCACCACTGAGTAGTTTCTAGAGCGAACGCACAGGACAAGTTGCTCTGCCCAGCCGAGCCATGCTTCCTTTGGCTGCAGAGGGGGAGCTCACAGGTCTGCAGGAAGAGCTCTGCCATGGAAAGCATGGAGGTGCCCCTTGGGGAGGGGCTGTCCTTGTTTTAGGGAATCCCATAACGAGGTGGAGGAGCACACAGTGGAGGTGGGGTTGAGGCCAGAACAGAAACAACCTGCCTTATTTTGAGGACACAGATGTCTGATGTCATGCCAGATCTGCCCCCTGGGTCCTGGGCAGCATGGGGCCTATGTGTGGGGTTGCAGAGGACAGGAGCTAGAAGGTGTAGGAAATTGTTTTGATTTGTTTTCTGGGATAGAATCTCATTCTGTGTCGCAGGCTAAAGTATAGTGGTACTATCTTGACACTGCGACTTCTGCCCCCTGGGTTTCAGTGATTCTCCTGTCTCAGCCTCTAGAGTAGCTGGAACTACATGCACTCACTGCCATGCCTGGCTAATTTTTGTATTTTTAGTAGAGTCAGGGTTTCATCGTGTTGGCCAGGCTAGTCTTGAACTCCCGACCTCAAGTGATCCGCCCAAAGTGCTGGGATTACAGGCATGAGCCACTGTGCCCAGCCAACAGGTCTAGAAAATGTCTACAGTTGAGGGGAGGACAGGCACTTTCTCAATATGCAGAGTACGGTCAAGCCCATGAGATCTGAATGATCAGGGAGATCTGGGCTCATGTAGGGGTGGAGTGGGATGAGGAACATTGCTCACTCTGTTGTTGATAGGCCAGTGGAGGGGGTGCAGGGGCAGGTGGCCTCACTTACCTTCTAGGGAGCCCAGAGGCCCTGCAGCTGGGGACAAGAAGAGCCTGAATGCCCTCCCTGCCAGTTGAATCCATTTTTTGCCACCCCCACCAGATCCCACTCCCACGTAGGTGAATAACCAGGCAGGTGATTCTTCAACCAAGCCAAAGCCCCACACTGGGAGCTCTTTCTTTCCTCAGCCTACATTCTGACTGCAAGGCAGCAGGAGCAGGAACTTGTATTACATGGAGCCTTTTCCCTATGACATGGGTCTAGTCCCTATTCTACAGCTGGGGAAACTGAGGCACACAGAGCCAATGCAGAGGAATCCCAGTTAGAGGCAGAGCTGGAGTCCAGACACTCTGCGAGGCCACCAGCATGGAAGAAGGGGGCTGCCTCCCTTCCTGGAGCCCAGTTCCTGGTGGGCCTCATGCCTGGGAGGGAAAAGGATACTGGGTCCCCAGGCCCCTGCTCTAGACTTGGTTCCCCACTTCCATCCACCACAGCCGTGTTCTCAACACAGGGACCAAAGGGGCCTTTTGAAGTGAAAGGGTGATCATGTCCTTCCTAAATCAGAGCAGAAGCCAGAGTCCTCCCCGTCACCCTCCAGCCTTGGGACCTCCCAGTCCCTCCCAGTTGCATCCACTCTCCGTTGCTCACATTCTGCTTCAGCCCAACCAGCTTGCTATTAAAACAGGCCAGACATGGTGGCTCTTGCCCATAATCCCAGAACTTTGGGAGGCCAAGTCTCTGGAGCCCAGAGTCTGAGACACACCTGGTAATATGGTGAAACCCTGACTCTACTAAAAATACAAACATTAGCCACGTATGGTGGCGCATGCCTGTAATCCTAGCCACTTGTGAGGCTGAGGCAGGAGAATCACTTTAATTTGAGAGAGGTTGCAGTGAGCTGAGATCATACCACAGCACTCCAGCCTGGGTGACAGAGAATGAGACTCTATCTCAAAAACAGGCCAGGCACATCCCTGCCTCTGTGCAGTGGTGCTCCCACCTGGAACTCTCTTCCCACTCTGGCCCCATGGCTGTTGCTTGAACTGTACCTTCTCCTCAAAGCTGACCATGGCCACACCATAGGATTCCCAGCCCACCATCTCACCAATGTTCCATCTCTAGCATTTGCCACCTAAGGTACGGCTCGGTGGTGGTAAATGATGAGCAGTGGGCCACACCCAGCCCACAGCCGGCTTCCGCATGGCCTGCAAGAAAGAAGGGATTTGTGTGTTTAAAAGATTACAAAACAGGCTGGGAGTGGTGGCTCATGCCTGTTATTCCAACACTTTGGAAGGCCAAGGGGGTGGGGTGCATTACCTAAGGTCAGGAGTTTGAGACCAGCCTGTAGTGATAAAACCCTGCCTCTACTAAAAACTCAAAAACAGCCAGGTGCGATGGTGTAGACACCTGTAGTCCCAGCAACTCGGAAGGCTGATGCAGGAGAATCGTTTGAACTCAGGAGGCATAGGTGGCAATGAGCTGAGATCACACCACTGCATTCCAGCCTGGGAAACAGAGCAAGAAAAAAAAAAAAAAAAAAAAAAAATGATTACAAAACAAAGGGAAATGTGACACAGCGGAATGGCCTGCTTAAGAGAGGTGACTCTCAGGCTCTCTGCAGGGAGCTGTGCATACCCTGCTGTAGATGATTTCTTGGGCTTCATGTCTGTCTCTGAGTAAAACTGAGCTTCCTGAAGGCAGGGGTCAGCCTTGCCCACTGCGCTTCTCTGCAGCAGCTCCTAAAATCCTACCTGCACTGGAACCGTGCTCATGAGGTCTCTATGGAGTGAGGAAGAAACCCCAGCTTCCTCTCCTGTGAAATGGGGAGTGAAGAAGCCTCTGTGCAGGGCGGTCAGAGGAGTCAGTGAGTCAGAGCGTGTCGAAGCATTCAGCATTGTGCCTGATATGTGGTAGGAACGCTGGATGCACCACTCCCAGCCCTGTGTTACCTGGCTGTGAGGCCATACAGGTCCAGCAGGGGTTTGCAGAGCCTCTTCTGTGCCCGTGAGAACATGGCCTCAGCCCAGGACAGCATCTGGTGGGCCACTTGGAGAGGGAGGGGATAGTGAGAGCTGTCTCAGTTGTCCTCAACTGCCAGCCACGCCCCATTCTTGTTCTCACTCACCAGCTCCAGGGCAGCTTTCCCGGACCCCAGGGCCATCCTGATGGGCCTGGGACCCCCGTTGCCTGGCATCCCGGGCACCCAGATCTGCAGCCACCACATGGCCTCCTCTGCCCACTCCCATATCTCCTTTAGGGGCTGCAGCATCACCTCCAGGTAGGAGTCCTTCAGTGTGGCCAGGGGCCCTGCAACTGGCAGCCAACAACCAACATGAGGCCTCTGGGCAGGTCAGAGGCTTAGCCCAGGCCTCAAGGAGAGAGGGCCTCTTCCTGGGGTAAAGTTGGTGGGGGAGTGGGGGAAAAGGAATAGAGCAGCAGGCACTGGAGATTGCGGGTGAGTTGTCACAGCAGAACCAAGCCACCTCTATGGCCTGCTCATAGCTTGTCTGGGAACTTGGATTTGGGGAGGGCTCCCACCACTCCTAGAGTGATACAAGGCTCTCTGCACCTGAACTGTTTGCACAAACGTGCTTTATGCTGACCCCCTGCTTGCCTCCTAGGAGTCTGACAGCGTGGTCCGCACCAAGCAGCACCTGCCAATGGGGCAGCCCCACTAAAGACCCTGTGTCACATAATGCTAGGACAGCCAAGTGCCTCCCGTGTGAAGGTGCTGGGACTGGTTCCCCCTGGACTCTGCCCCGGCCCCCTTCCCTGCGCCAACACTCCTGCCTCCTCTCACTGTAGTCAATGATAGCTGCAAACAGCACAGTGTGCCGAGTCGTGGAGCACTCTTTCAAATTTACTGCCCTGTGGGTGGCCATGGGACTCTGGCACAGCAGAGAGGATACAGAGGTGACATTCAACAGCCAGTCAGAGGGACACCCACCCTGGCGCTGGGCAAGGTCTTGGGTTCTCTGCGCTGGGCCAGACATTAGCTCTGGATGGTGGAGAGGCCAGAAGTTCTTAGTCCTGCCAGGAGGGCAGTAGCTGTGAGCATTTAACAACCACATGGCCACAGAGAGCCCATCATGGAACTAGAAAGAGACCGTGTGGCAGTGAGCTTCACAGAAACAAGGCTGTCCACTCAAAAGAAAGCAGGCAGAAGACTGGAGAAACCTAGGCAGCAGGCATAAGGGATATTAGCTTGGAGATCCTGTAACAATAAGACAGCAGACTATGGAAAAAACGGTTGGGCCAGGCACGGTGGCTGACACCTGTAATGCCAGCACTTTGGGAGGCTGAGACGGGCGAATCACGAGGTCAAGAGATCAAGACCATCCTGGCCAATATGGTGAAACCCCATCTCTACTAAAAATAGAAAAATTGGCTGGGCGTGGTGGCACTCACCTGTAGTCCCAGCTACTTGGGAGGCTGAGACAGGAATTGCTTGAACCCTGGAGGCGGAGGTTGCAGTGAGCCAAATTCGTGCCACAGCAGTCCAGCTTGGGTAACAGAGCAATACTCCTTGTTAAAAAACAAAACAAAACAAAACAAAGCACCAAAGACTATAGGTCTGTAAGAAGTAAGGCGGGGGTCTCAACACAGCTGAGCTGCAGGCCGGCGGGAAGCAAGGCCACCATTCTGATTGAAACAATGCCATAGGCCAATGTGAGGGCTTCAGGCACCGGACTGGGCCTGGATTTTGGTGCAGGGTTGAGCCCTCCCTCCCACACTCACATTGCAGCTCATTCCACCGCTGCTCCAGCCCCACCTGCAGCCGGTCCAGGTAAAGAAGCAGGTGCTAGGTCAGTGCCTGCCTGGCCTGGCTCTGGCCTCACAAGGTGGTGATGGCCCGACCACTCACCTGCATGGCCTCCAGCCCTGCCTGGGACAGCCAAAGGAGGCGGCCTGCCATGCCATCCGGGGTGCCTGCCGGCTGTACCTGGGCAGGGAAGCCAAGGCAGAATCAGGGTCAGATCCAGGGCAGAGAGAGCCCCAGGCCCTCCTGCCCAGTGTGGGATGCCTGGCAAGTGGGGGTTACAAACCAGGCCAGAGGGGGAGCTCTCCACCCAATCCTTCCCCCCTGTGCTACCAACCAGGTGCTGGAAACTTCTTTTCCAGCCAGGCTTGCACCTGGCAGCCAACTGCTGCAATTCTGGACTGTTAAGACAGAGAAGAGGCTGGGACTCCCTCGGGGCCGCATAGGAATGAACTAGACAAAAGGTCTCGGTGCCAGAAGCAGGTGCAGGCCTCACCCTGTGCTCTGGTTTTTGGGCATGGATGGACCCAAAGGGCTCGGGGTTCCTGGCACTGTGGCCTCTGCCCAGAGAGAGAACGGTAACCCCTTCCCTGTGTCCCAGTCCAGGTCCTCTCACCTCCACATGGTCCAGCAGGCGCCCCTGGCAGCCGTACGCAGCCAGCAGGAGGCTGTGGTTGGCAGCCTGCAAGGTCAGGCATCCCAGGGGCTGGAAGGGCTGCCTGTCATCCTGGAACAGTACCTCTACCTCTGCTGACCACCCGTGGGCACATGTCCACAGCACCATACTCTCTTCTCTGCCTTCTGGAGCCAGAAGGGGACCGGCTGGGGTACCCTGATGTTTCCAGCTGCCTCCTACTCCACCATTTTCCTTAGCTCCCTACTGCCCCAGGCCAAGCCTCAAAGCCCTAGGATTGAGAACCTGAAGCTGCACCACCTCAGTCAACCTGCTGAGTCACCTGAAGCCCCCTCTTCTGTACCCTTCCCAGCAGCCTCACCTGACATGGCTGTCAGTGAGGGATGCCATGCAGTCCTGATAGGGCTTCCTGAGCCTTTTTTTGAGACAGGGTCTCACTGTCACTGAGGCAGGAGTGCAGTGGCACCATCACAACTTGCTCCTAGCAGCTGGAACACAGGAGCACACCACCCCACCAGGCTTTAAGTAGAGATGGAAGTCTCACTATGTTGCCCAGGTTGGTCTCGAACCCCTGAGCTCAAGTGATCCTCCTGTCTTGGCCTCCCAAAGTGCTGGGATTATAGGTGTGAACCCCTGGGCCCAGTCCTGACTTCTGAAATCTTAATGCCCAGGCCCTTCTCCTTTCTTGAGCCAATGGGGGCTATGACCCAGTGAGCCAAACTGGGACCTAGCTGCCACTCACTTTCTTCATGAGACACAGAAGCCTCGAGACAGCTTGGGGCCCTGGACATGGACAGCCTCATTTTCTCCTCCCTATTGTCCACATTTCCCTCCAACTGGACCCGGCTTTGAGAAGCTGAGGTGGAGACACATCCCAGTAGGCCAACCTGCTGAGCCTTGGAGCCACGAAGCTGGGAGCTGGGGGGCAAAGTCCTGAGTGGAGTCTGTCCCAGGCCCTGTCCCTGGTCTCTGTCTCCTGCCAGCCCCAGGCTTAGGAAGGGGCTGGCTGAGGAGGCTACAGTCGGACCTGTAGAAAACAAAGGGAAGGCACAATAACCACACCCATTCTCCAGGGCAGCAGGTTCCCTGTGCCACATCCCTCCCGAAAGGCTCCCAGTGCCTCATCACAGAAAGCACCTATGAGAATAATCAGGGCAGGGCATAGTGGCTCACTCATGTAATCCCAGCACTTTAGAAGGCTAACATGAGCAGATCACTTGAGCCCAGGAGTTTGAGACCAGCCTGGGCAACATGGCAAAACCCTGTCTCTACCAAAAACACAAAAATTAGCCAGTCTCTTAGCAAATAGATTTAAACAATTTTTTAAATATCCATCTAGGCCAGGCACGGTGGCTCACGCCTGTAATCCCAGCACTTTTGGAGGCCCAGGCAGGTGGATCGTGGATCACGAAGTCAGGAGCTTGAGACCGTCCTGGCTAACCTGGTAAAATGCTGTCTCTACTAAAAATACAAAAAATTAGCCTGGTGTACTGGCACACACCTGTAGTCATAGCTACTTGAGAGGCTGAGGCAGAAGAATCGCTTGAACAGGGAGGTGGAGGTTGCAGTGAGCCAAGATGGCGCCACTGCACTTCAGCTTCAGCCTGGGTGACAGAGTGAGACTCTTTCTCTAAAAAAAAAAAAACAAAAAACAACAACAAAAAAACACCATCTAGGATCCCACCAACCCAGCAGCAGCCTCCACATGGCAACTTGGAGATGGCTTCCCAGGTCCCACCCAGACACTGATTTAATTGGTTTGAGGGGGCAACCTGGGCACTTGTGTTTCTAACATTCGCAGTTCCCTGGTGTTTCTGCCAACAGCCCAGGCTTTCTGAGTTTGCATAGAAACCACTGCAAAGGTCTAAGCAAATTCAAGGAGATGTGGGTAACACCTGGCATAACAGCCCAGGCACTGAGCAGTTTACCTAAATCACTACAGGTGCCTATCCTTGGGGCATGGCAGGGACCAGGACCAGGACAGGTGTCTAGAATGGGATGGGGGAGAGGCTCAGAGACCCCCAGAGAACACAAGCCTGGAGGAGGCACTGCGGGGGAAGGAGCCTCAGCTATCCTGTATTCTACTCCAGACACTGCAGCTAACAAGCTGTGCACACTTCAGTAAGGGTGGCACCCTCTCTGGGCCTCAGTTCCAAGGTCTGTATAACATATAGAAAAATGGTTCACAAAACTTAGAAGGACTTAAAAGAGAGAGAGAGAGAGAGTGCACGCATGCACGTGTGTCTGTTATGGGTTGAATTTGTTTCCTCACATATGTTGAAGTGGTGACCCCCCCATGCCTCTGAACGTGGTATTATTTGGAAACAGATTTTTTTGCAAATATCAAGTTAAGATGGGGCCACAATGGATGAAGGTACGCCACATACCCAAAGAATGCTGTTTCTAGGAGAAGGCCATGTGAAGACACCACCCGGAAGGCAGAAGGCCACCACATGGGACAGAGGCAGAGACTGGCACAATGCCACCATAGCCAAGCATTGCCGGCAGTGACCAGAAGCTAGAGGTGGTATGGAAGGATCTTCCCTAGGACTTTCAGAGGCAATGTGGCCCTGCTGACAACTTGATTTTGGACTTCTGGTGTCTAGAACTCTGAGACCAAACATTGGCTCCCAGAATGGAGCCAATGAGAAGGCACCGGAAGAGCTGTCCCAAATAAATCTGGGACAGGGAAGCAAGAGGACCAGTCACTTGCTGAGTGTCCACCACAGGCTCAATCCCAGGCATCTGGTTCCATCGGGCATGGGGCTTACAGATCTGGGAGCAACCAGGAGCCTGGCTGGGAAACGGGAAGTGACCATCAGTCCCAGAGAACAAGAAGCTTGGAAGGAGAAGCTCCTTTGACATGGCCATAGCTGCTGGACTATCAACCCACAAATGCCATCCTCATCCAGCTCCAGATGCCAGGAAGTGAGGAAATTCCCTTCTCACAAGCACCTACTATGTGCAGATGTTGTACAAATGTCTGTTTTCCTCCTAAGGATTCTGCAAGGGAGATGTTAGATGTTCCCATTTGACAGTGGGGAAGACTGAGGCTCAGCAAAGGAAAGTCACAAGGTCAGGTTCACCCGGCCAGGGAGACAGAGGAGGCCGATGGAAACATTGAGAGAGCACCTGCTATGTCACGTGCCTTGGCTATGCAGGCAGTGGGAACTGCTATCCAGACCCCCAAAAACCACCCTATGGAATACCTGATCCAAGATGAGGAAACAGGTGTTCAGAGAGGTTCCTTGCTGGGATCGCCTGGCCAGGTCAGGGCAGAGTAGGCATTGGAGGCAAACTCTGCCCCTTTCTACTTTCCAGGGCTGCTGGGAGGCAGGAAGGGAAGGACATGGGGCCAATAATGGCTAATGACAGCAAATACTTATGTAGTGGCAGTTTTCCCTCAGGCATTGCTCTAAGCAATCTATGCCTATGAACATATGTAATCTTTGCAATATTAACCCCATTGGAGATAGGCCAGTGCAATTATTATAACCATTTTACAGAGGAGGAATCTCAGGTGCCAGGAGGCAGCTGGGCTCAGATTCAAACTTAGGCAGCCCAGCTACTACCTCTGTGTTATAGGAAGGGCTGGGTGTTGGGCCGGTGGAGGAGCTGCTTTGTCTTGGCAGCAGGCCTAGCCTGGGGTTCAGCAGGTGTTCCCTGCACCCAGAGTGTCCTCTGGCCCCATCCAGGGTGCTTGTCTGCAGTTCCTCAGGTGGCCACTAGATGGCAGGGCCCAGGAAGTGAGGACCTGCTGGCCAGGGAGGAACAGGAGGGAAGTCGGGGCATCTTCCCCAGGGACTGTCAGCCTGGTCCTGGCCACCCACCTCCAGCTCCCTGGAGAAGTCAGACAAATGAGGCCTGCTGTGGTTTCAGAGGGTCAGGCTGAGGTGCAGGCTGTGGTCTGGGGCTGAGGCAAAGCCCAACTGGCAGTGGGAATGCAGCAGGAGCCCAGCCTGGCCCAGGATGTGCTCCCTGGAGACCAAGAGCGCCTAGGATGAAAGAGTCTGGGTGTCAGGCAGGCACGGGGTGGGGGGGCTGGGTGGTAAGAGCTGCTTCTCCTCACCATCCCCTGCACCTGGAATACCACAGCAGCTGTCACCTCCCGGCAAATCAGGGCTGGGCACAGTGGCTCACACCTGTAATCCCAGCACTTTGGGAGGCTGAGGTGGGTGGATCACAAGGTCAGGAGTTCAAGACCAGCCTGACCAACATGGTGAAATTCCGTTTCTATTAAAAATACAAAAATTAGCTGGGCATGGTGGCACTCACCTATAATCGCAGCTACTCAGGAGGCTGAGGCAGGAGAATCCCTTGAACCTGGGAGGCGAAGGTTGCAGTGAGCTGAGATTGTACCACTGCACTCCAGCCTGGGTGACAGAGCAAAACCCTTTGTCTCAGGAAAACAAAAAACAAAAAAACAAATGTGAGTCAGACATTGTCCCTTGCACTTAAGAGAAGCTGGGCTCTGGCATGGCCTGTGGACTGTTTTGTCTTCCCAACCTCACCTCCCTCACTCCCTCCATAAGGGCTGCCCCGTGGTCCTCAAGACAAAGTCCTGCCTCAGGCCCCTTCCCTTTGCAGGGCTCACCTTCACCAGTGAGGCCTCTTTTCCAACACCCTGCCCCCTCTCCCTTCTTCCTCCCTGCACAGCATTTACCACGCCCTCACCACAGACCAAACAGCTCTAGTTTGCTGTATCTCCCTGGCCCCACTGGAATGCACTACCCAGTCCCTGAACCTAGAGCACAGCCTGGCATAGGTAAAACACATACATGTTTTCTGAATGAACAGAGGAATAGATAAGGGGTGGGAAATGATGGTTCAGGGCTGAATCTGGCTCACTGCCAAGTCTTATAAATACTTTTACTGGAATACAGCCATATGCATTCACTTACACATTTATAGCTGCTTTCACAAGACAGTGGTGGAGTTGGTAGTTGAAACAGAGACTGTATGGTTCATAAAGCCTAAAATATTTACTATCTGTTCCTTTACAGAAGAGTGTGGGTCCCTGGGATGCATGGATGGATGGATGGTAGGTGGATGATGATAGATGGATGGATGCATGGATGAATGGATGGTGGAGGGATGAAGGGATGCAAGGGAGTGAGGGTGGAAGGGTGAGAGGGCAGAAATAGGGGAATAGATGGAAGATGGGGAAGAGGAAGGAAGGATGGGTGGGTGGATAAAAGAACCAATGAACCAGCTACCAACCCCAGGAGGGGAAAGGGGTTGAGGAAAAGGGGTCCCAACACCTCTCTTCTGAGACAATCATGACAACAGCAATGCTAACTTCTGTGCCAGGCACCAGGACTGAGCATTTATGCATCACATCTCTCTTAACTCTCACCATCACGCTACATCCTGGAGCCTGCTGCTGCTTCCATTCCTCAGATGAAACACTGGAAGCTTAGAGAGATGTGCCCTGCTCAGTCAACCAGCAGGCAAATGGAAGAGCCACCATACTGGCGTCTGGCTGCCTCACTCACACCCCTGCCTTCTGCGGGCACCACCCTCCATACTGCCCCATCACCACGGGTCTCTGGTCCTCCAGCTGCCCCTTTCCCCAGGGCAGACTCACCCTGGGCAGGTCACAGAGCCCCAGATGGAGGGAGTGCCGCAGCCAGTGTGCATAGTCAGTCTGTACTTCTCCCCAGAAGCTCTTCCGGGCACAAGAGGCCCTGAGGACATGCTTCAGCATGGCCTCCATGATGATCTTGTCTGGTTGAGATGGCCGATGCCTCTGGAATGAGGGCCCATGTGTCAGGGGCTCATCACGTAAGAGAATGTACATGGCCAGCTGCAGGTGGAGACCCTCACCTAGCAAGAACATGTGCCAGGAATCCACCATCTGAGCCCTCATCAGCCACAGCACTCCCTTACACTCTGGTGCAGGATTTTCTTCTTTTTTTTGAGACAGAGTCTTGCTCTGTAGCCCAAGCTGGAGTGCAGTGGCACAATCTCGGCTCACTACAACCTCCACCTCCCAGGTCCAAGTGATTCTCCCACCTCAGCCTCCCAGATAGCTGAGACTACAGGTACATATCACCACACCCAGCTAATTTTTTTGTATTCTTAGTAGAGACAGCGTTTCACCATGTTGGCCAGGCTGGTCTTGAACTCCTGACTTCAGGTGATTCCCGGCCTCAGCCTCCCAAAGTGGTGGGATTACAGGAGTGAACCACTGCACCCTGACCATGGCAGGATTTGTGCTGTGAGCACTTAGGGGGATGGGCCTAAGAGCCCCAGGAACCCAGATGGAAGGCCCAGAAGAGGAAGGGGGCTTCCAGAGCCAGCTCTCCCCAGTTCTCCATGGGAAGGTTCCTGCCTGAGGCTCTGCAGAACAGTGCTTGGCCCCATGAGGAGCCCATCAGGTAGTGATGCTGGAGGAGACCTGGTCCCTGATGCCTCCAGGAAGGAACCTGAGCTCCCGATCTCCCTCCGCCCCCTCCTGAGAAGCCCACTAGCACCCCACCTCCTTCCCCATCTGTTTCCAGCATCTCATGCGGCAAACAACTGCTTTTCTTGACTTCCAGAGCCCTCACCACAACCCAGGTAGGAAGGGAGTATTGTGCCCATCTCACAGGTGAGAAAACCAAGGTGCACAGCAGAGAAGTGAGTTGCCTAGGGTCCCACAAGCACTGGAACTGAAAACCACACAGTCTCAGAGCCAGCACTCTTGTAGCATGTGGAGCCATGTGGGGGTTCCCTGCCTGGACACTGCTCCCCAGGCCTCACCTCGTATGTCAAGTTCTGCTGCATGTGCTGCTGGCCCCAGGACAGGTTGAGCTGTTCAATGAACATGTCTGCGGTCTGTGTTATGGCCCCGCAGGGGGTCCAGGCCCAACGTTTCCTGGAGCTGATAGAGAAGAGAATAGGGTACCGTGACCTGGGGGGGCAGCCGAGAAGCCTGGAGCAAAGGGGAGCCCCACACTGGGCACAGCGGCCAGACCCCACATACCTGCCCAGGGAAGGCAGCCAGGCAGCCATCCCAGGCAGTGCTGTGTGCTGATAATCTGTCAGCCCAGGCGAGCTGCAGAGTCACAGGCTATCCTCTGTTCCAGGTGAGCTGTACCTGCGTTGAGATGGGAGGGCAGTGGTGAGGGTAAGGGGGAGACTCGGGGGAGAAGAGAGGCTAATGGCACCCCCACACCTCAGCTCTGTTGGGAAATGAAAGGCTAGGGAGGATGGAGAAGCTGACACTGCCCTCCTGCAATATCCCTGTAGAGGAATTAGGATGGAGGGTAAAGAGATTGTCCTGCCCCTCATCTCTGGAAGAGCCCAGAGCCATTCCCAGGCTGCAGACTGAAAGCATCTGGATTAAAAAAACCACCTCATCCCCAACACCCAGACTCAGCATTTCCAAAAGCAGAAAGCAATCGCGTGCTTCCATGCGGCCACCAGGGCCAGCGGGATCTGTCCCTGCCCGTCTGACCTCATCTCCTTGTCACCCATCCCTGCCAAGCACTATGCCCCTTATTCCCCTTCCAACTCTCCCCGAAGCACCAGGCTCCTTCCCACCACAGAGGCCTTTGCACATGCTTGTCCTGCCTCCTGCAGTGCTGCTTCTGCAGCTTTTCACAAGCCTGGTCCTTCCCATCTCATGGCTGCCTCCCCCATGAGGCCTTCACTGACCACCTGCGCACAGTAGCTCCCTCACCCACCTGCCCAGTTACTCTCAATCTTATATACTCTTTATACTCTTTTTTTTTTTTTCTGAGATGGAGTCTCTGTCACTCATGCTGGAGTGCAATGGCATGATCTTGGCTCACTGCAACCTCTGCCTCCAGGGCTCAAGCGATTTTCCTGCCTCAGCCTCCCTAGTAGCTGTGATTGCAGGTGTGCACCACCATGCCCAGCTAATCTTTTGTATTTTTAGTAGACAGGGTTTTACCATGTTGGCCAGGCTGGTCTCAAACTCCTGACCTCAAGTGACCTGCCGGCCTCAACCTCCCAAAGTCCTCGAATTACAGGCGTGAGCCACTGCACCCAGCCTATCTTTACTGCTTTATGGTGCTTACCGCACCTTCTGATTTTTAAATTCATTCCTTGGCTTGAATTCTGGAGAGCGTCTTTTGCCTGCATACAACTGGCCTATTGTCCTCTCTTTCACAGATGGAAAAACCAAAGGCTCAGAGAGGCAATAGGAGATGCCAGAGGCCACCCAGCCAGATAAGAGTGCCCAGCTGCTCACTCAGTCCCCAAAACTACCACTAAACAGGCAACTATAAATGATGAATTGGAGACGCCCGGACCTGTTTTCCACATTACAATGTGAGCTGTCTGCAAACACTGCATGGTATACAGTAGGTGCTTAATGAGGTATTGATAAAGGAGCAACTGAATGAAGGACCTTGGAGATCTCAGGCTTCAGGGAGCTGTGATTCTGGAGAAGTCGTTGTCACTGATGAACACAGTCTCCTTCTCCTACCTGAGGTGCCCAGTCCCCCAGGCTCAGCCACATAGCTCCCAGCTCCTGCCCCCACTAAGGGCACCTGGGACATCCTTGCTTACCTGCCGGCTCTGCCTGCCACCCCTGCTCTCAGCAAGGCCACTTGCCTCAGCTTGTCCCCAGGAGACATTGAATGGGTGAGCCAGGGTCAGGCGGGCAGCCAGCCCACTATTCCCCAGCCATAGGGGAGGAGGAGACCAGCACCTACGGAGGGGGACAGACTCAGCCAGGGGCCTTACCCAGACGGGCTGTACCTCTTTCCCACCTGCACAGACTACCTTCTCCATGAAAGTCAAGGCTGCAAGGACAGATGGTGTTGAGCACAAACCCAGCCCTGTGCAAGGCCCTGGGAGAGCTCAGCCCATTTCTCAGAGGACATCGAGGCTTGGAGAGGAGCAGATGGAGTGAACACATGACAGAGATGAAACTGGAGGTCGCCCTTTTCTTCCACCATCCTCCCTAGCTCTATGACTCAAGGCAGGTCACAGCATCTCTAAGTCCTTCAATTTCACCATCTGAACATGGGCCTATTAATAGCACTGAGCAGATTGGAGACTGAGGTGTGGGCTGACCCACAGCACCTATCACAGGATAAGCATTCAGGGCCTGTCAGCCACCATCACTGCCGTGCCTGTCAAGGTGTTGTGGGGACCCAGGTCTCCTGCTGCCCTTCTAGTGAGACTGTGGGACATGGTGCAGCCTTCTCAGCCCCAGGTAAGACTCCTCGAGCAGGGGAGGGCCCCAAGGACCCTGCTCAGCCTGCAGAGTGGAGTTCAGCTCTGCCCCAGGGTGACCTTCAGCCCTGACACCTACCTGGTTCCTGCCATCCCAGCCGACAACCAGGCCGTCCCGGTGGCTGCCTCCCGAATGATCTGAGGACAAGTGGAGGCTGCAGTGTTGAGGTGGGGGGAGGGGCAGCAGGTGGGTGAGCTCCACTGGGCGGGGGAGGACACACACAAAGGGTAGGCCATGTGAGCTGAGGTCAGCAGCTCCAGCCCCAGGGTGGTTCAGAGGATTCTACCTCTACAGCCTGCCTGCACGTGAATCCTCCTCCCCACATCAGTAGAAGCCTGGAACTCTCAGAACAGCAGACCTCATCAGCCGCTGCCACCTTCACAGAATGATGTGATTAATTCGTTCACACAGAAGACAGCAGGAACCCTGAGAGAACAGGATCCAGAATGTGTGGGTTTTGATGGAAAGGGTGGTAGGATTTGGGAGCCTCCACCTACCTCACCCCCTGACCCCCACACTCCTTCCCCAGTCCTGCTCAGTAAAGGCTAGAGTGACATCACCAGAAAGGTAGATGCTTGGAAGGACACCAGCGACACAGAGAAGAGGAGGCCGGTGGTCCGCAAGGTGCCCAGCCCCTGGCCTCGGATGCCCAGGACTCTGTCCAGAAAGGCTCCCTTCCACCCATGGAACTGGATGGTCCTCGAGTTCCTGAGGATGGAGCTGGTGAGCCAGGCCCACAAGTCCTCCTGCCTCATTTGCTCTCCTGGGATTGTAGGGAAGAGAGAGATGAAGACACGGCCGGTCCAGAGTTCTCCCCTGCACCCTGACAGTCACCCTGCAGCAAATGCCACTGATCTCACCAAGTGCGTCCCAAAGCTGCCTGCCTCTCTGCAACTCTGACCCCCAGTCCTGATCCATCCACCGTCATCCTGTGCCTGTACTCCTGCAGGAGCTGACCCGGGACCACTGCCCCAGGGAGGCAGCTTCTGATGCCTGGAGAACAGAGGCTGCCCCTGAGCCCACCTGTGTATGGCACCATCAGGAAGGCTACCTGGAGGGGGGTAATGCCTGAGTTACATCTTTTTTTCTTCCTTTTACATTTTTGGTGGAGTTGGGGGGGGGTCTCACTATGTTGCCCAGGCTGGCCTCAAGCTCTTGGGCTCAAGTGATCCTCTGCTCCCAGCCTCCTAAAGTGCTGGGATTACAGGCATGAGCCACCGTGCCTGGCCATGGGTTTTCTTGAACCAAAGCATATTCCTTGTCATGTTTAACAGAATTGTGCCCCAGCCCTGTACTTTCCTTATTCATCCTCCTTTGAATAGCAAACCTCTCAAAACCTGCAATGAACATAGAAGAGCCACTGGCCGGGTGGGCTGGGTGGTGGCAGGGGGGCTGTGGTCCTAGCAGTTGGCATCCCCTTTCCCGAGATGTACACATGGCCTCATGTACCTGTCCTTTTATCTCCTAGGTCAGCTTGTCGACACTGTCTGGGTGAAAAAAGGAGACCAGATCTTGTTTTCATCCATGTTCGAAGCCAATATCACCATCCACAACATTGCTGTCAGTGCATGCCTGGGCCACCGGTAGCCTAGAAATATTTAGACCTGGTTTATTAACCATACACCTGCCAGACCCAACCCAGCCAAAACATGAAATCAACCGGGTGCAGTGACCCACATCTGTAATCCCAGCACTTTGGGAGGCCAAGGCAGGTGGATCTCCTGAGGTCAGCAGTTTGAGACCAGCCTGCCCAACATAGAGAAACCCCATCTCTACTAAAAACATAAAAATGAGCCGGGTATGGTGGTGGACACCTGTAATCCCAGCTAATAGGGGGGCTGAGGTGGGAGAATCACTTCAACACAGGAGGTGGAGGTTGCAGTGAGCTGAGATTGAACCACTGCACTCCATCTTGGGCAGAGCACGAGACTCCATCTCAAAAAAAACACTAACAACAACAAAAACACAAAATCAAACCCCCACCTTGTTTTGTTTTGTTTTTTTTTAAGAGATAGATAGGGACTTCCTGTGTTGTCCAGGCTACACTGCAGTGGTACAATCATAGCTCACTGCAGCCTCTTACTCCCAGGCTCAAACAGTCCTCCCACCTCAGCCTCCTGAGTAGCTGGGATTACAGGTGCATGCTACCATGCCCAACTAATATTTGTGTGTGTGTGTGTGTGTGTGTGTGTGTGTGTGTGTGTGGAGATGGGGTCTCACTATGTTGGCCAGGCTGGCCTCAAACTCTGGGCTTCAAGTGATCCTCCCTTCTCAGCCTTCCAAAGTGCTAGGATTACAGGCATGAGCCTCTGTTCCTGGCCAAAACCTAATTACACTTTCATGAATGACCGAGGGCATGAGCTTCTGTGTCCTTTAACAATGAAATGGATTATTACTTGGGTATAACTTTGCTGGGGATGCTGTAACAAAGTGCCACAAACTAAGTAGCTTAGAACAAGACAAATTTGTTGTCTCAGGCCAGATGCCTTGGCTCATGTCTGTAATCCCCGTACTTTGGGAGCATGAGAGGATCTCTTGAGGTCAGGAGCTCAAGACCAGGCAGGCCAATAGGATGAAACCCCATCTCTACTGAAAAAATACAAGGCCGGGAGTGGTGGCTCACACCTGTAATCCTAGCACTTTGGGAGGCTGAGGTAGGCAAATCATGAGGTCAGGAGTTCGAGACCAGAGTGGCCAACATGATGAAACCCTGTCTCTACTAAAAATACAAAAATTAGCTGGGTGTGGTGGCGCACGTCTGTAATCCTAGCTACTCAGGAGGCTGAGGCAGGACAACTGCTTGAACCCAGAATGTGGAGGTTGCAGTAAGCTGAGATCGCAGCACTTTACTCCAGACTGGGGGACAGAGCAAGAATCCATCTTAGG
>NW_016107486.1:142312-143807 GCF_001604975.1 Cebus imitator | reverse complement strand
TTTGGTCAGGCACAGTGGCTCACACATATAATTCCAGCACTTTGGGAGGCCAAGGCAGGATTGCTTGAGCCCAGAAGTTCAAGACCAGCCTGGGAAACATAGTGAGATACCGTCTCTACATAAAATACAGAAAATTAGCTGGGCATGGTGGAACACACCTGTAGTCCCAGCTACTCAGGAAGCTGAGGTGGGAGGATCACTTGAACCCAGGAGTTTGAGGCTGCATTGAGCTATGATCACACCACTACACTCCAGCCTGGGTAACAGAACAGGACTGTCTCAAGAAAAAAATATTTTATTCATTTTTTTTCTTTTACTGGCAACAAATTTCTCTTTTAGTAAGAACACCAGTTATATGGGATCAGGGCCCCACCTTCATGCCCCATTTTAACTTGATGACCTCTGTAATGACTCGGTCTCCAGATAAGGTCATGTCTGTAATCCCAGCACTTTGGAAGGCTCAGGTGGGAGGATCACTTGAGGCCAGGAGTTCGAGATCAGCCTGGGCAACATAGTGAGACTTCGCCTCTACAAAAACAAACAAACAATTATCTGGTTGTAGGTGTGTGTACCTGTAGTCCCAGCTCCTTGCGAGGCAGGCGCACAGAGTGAGCCCAGGAGGTCTAGACTACAGTCATCTCTGATCGTGCCACTGCACACCAGCTAGGCAACAGCAAGACCTAGTCTGTCTCAAGAGAAAAAAAAAAGGTTTGCTGATCCAATGTGGGGTAATTTTTTAAAACTTTAACTCTATTTTTTCATATTGCTTAGCTTTTCCACATTAACTCTGTGATTATAACCAGAAAACAGCAGTCACATTACTTTTTTTGTTTTTTGAGATGGAGTTCTGATCTTGTTGCCCAGACTGGAGTGCAGTGGCATGATCTCTGCTCACTGCAACCTCTGCCTCCTGGGTTAAGCGATTCTTCTGCCTCCGCCTCCTGAGTAGATGGGACTACAGGCACATGCCACCCTGCCTCGCTCATTTTTATATTTTTAGTAGAGAGGGGGATTCACCATGTTGGTCAGGCTGGTCTCGAACTCCTGGCTTCAAGTGATCTGCCCGCCTCGGCCTCTCAAAGTGCTGGAATTGCAGGCATCAGCCACTGCAACCGGGCAATTTATCTTTATGTCCACAGAAATGACCAGCATTTCAATTTTTGTCTTGTTTTGTTTTTCTTAGATGAATACAAACTGGCAGTTATAATTGGGGAGGACAATTTGTATTATGGGAACCTGGGAGTCATGCCAAATTCCGTAATCAAAGTTGGTAAAAAGAAACTGGTATTATGGGGTGGGGGCAGTGGCACACGCCTGTAATCCCAGCACTTTGGGAGGCCAAGGTGGGTGGATCAACTGAGGTCAGGAGTTTGAGACTAGGCTGGCCAACATGGTGAAACCCCGTCTCTACTAAAAATACAAAAATTAGCCAGGCCTAGTGGTGGGTTCCTGTAATCCCAGCTACTCATGAGACTGAGCAGGAGAATCACTTGAG
>NW_016107486.1:139627-142037 GCF_001604975.1 Cebus imitator | reverse complement strand
CAAAAAAAAAAAAAAGAAAAAGAAAAAAAATTCACCCTGGGATGCAAGGCTGGTTCAACATACACAAGTCTCTAAAAGGAATTCACCACATAAACAGAACCAAACACAGAAACCACATGATTATCTCCATAGATGCAGAGAAGGCAAAACTCTCAATAAACTAGATATTGACAGAATGTATCTCAAAATAATAAAAGCTATTTACGACAAACCCACAGCCAGTATCACAATGAATTGGCAAAAGCTGGAAGCATTCCCTTCAAAATCTGGCACTAGATAAGGATACCCTCTCTCATCACTCCTATTCAATATAGTATTGGAATTCCTAGCCAGAGAAATCAGGCAAGAAAAAGAAATAAAGTGTATTCAATTAGGAAAGGGGGAAGTCAAATTATCTCTATTTGCAGATGACATGATTATATATTTAGAAGATCCAATCGTCCCAGCCCAAAATCTCCTGAAACTGATAAGCAACTTCAGCAAAGTCTCAGGATACAAAATAAATGTGCAAAAATCACAAGCATTCCTATACACCAATAACAGACTTAAAGAGAGCCACATCAAGAGCAAACTGCCATTCACAATTGCCACCAAGAGAATACCTAGGAATACAACTAACAAGGAATGTAAAGGACCTCTTCAAGGGGAACTACAAACCACTGCTCAATGAAATAAGAGAGGACACAAACAGATGGAGAAACAGTCCATGCTCATGGTTAAAAAGTATCAGTATAGTGAAAATGGCCATACTGCCCAAAGGAATCTATAGATTTAATGATATCCCCATCAAGCTACCAATGCCTTCTTCACAAAACTGGAAAAAATCATCTTAAACTTCATATGAAACCAAAAGAGAGCCCACACAGCCAAGTCAAATCTAGGCAAAAAGAACAAAGCTGGAGGCATCACACTACCTGACTTCAAACTACACTACAAGGCTACAGTAATCAAAACAGCATGGTACTGGTACCAAAACAGAGATATAGACCAATGGAAGAGAACAGAGGCCTCAGAGGCAATGCCACACATCTACAACCATCTGATCTTTGACAAACCTCACAAAAACAAACAACGGGAAAAGGATTCCCTGTTTAATGAATGGTGTTGAGAAAACTGGCTAGTCCTGTGCAGAAAGCAGAAATTAGACCCCTTCCTGACACCTTACACTGAAATTAACTCCAGATGGATTAAAGACTTAAACATAAGACTTAACACCATAAAACCCCTAGAAGAAAACCTAGGCAAAATCATTCAGGACATAGGAATAGGCAGGGACTTCATGACTAAAACACCAAAAGCATTGGCAACAAAGGCCAAAATAGACAAATGGGATCTAATTAAACTCCAGAGCTTCTGCACAGCAAAACGAACAATCATTAGAGTGAACCGGCAACCAAGAGAATGGGAAAAAATTTTTGCAATCTGCCAAACTGACAAAGGGCTAATAACCAGAATCTACAAAGAACTAAAACAGACTTACAAGAAAAAAACAAGCCCATTCAAAAGTGGGCAAAGGATATGAACAAACACTTTACAAAAGACGACACACATGAGGCCAACAAACATATGAAAAAACGTTCATCATCACTGGTCGTTAGAGAAATGCAAATCAAAACTACATTGAGATACCATCTCACGCCAGTTCGAATGGCGATCATTAAAAAACCTGGAGACAACAGATGCTGGAGAGAATGTGGAGAATTAGGAACACTTTTACACTGTTGGTGGGAGTGTAAATTAGCTCAACCATTGTGGAAGACAGTGTGGCGATTACTGGAGGACCTAGAAATAGAAATTCCATTTGACCCAGCAATCCCATTACTGGGTATATATCCAAAGGATTGTAAATCCTTCTATTATAAGGACACATGCACACGAATGTTCACTGCAGTACCGCTTACAATAGCACAGACTTGAAACCAACCCAAATGCCCATCATGGTAGACTGGACAGGGAAAATGTGGCACATATACACCATGGAATACTATGCAGCCACAAAAAATGATGAGTTTGTGTCCTTTGTAGGGACATGGATGAACCTGGAAATCATCATTCTCAGCAAACTGACACAGGAACAGGAAATCAAACACCGAATGTTCTCACTCATAGGTGGGTGTTGAACAATGGAAACACATGGTCACAGGGAGGGGAGCATCACACTCTGGGGTCTGTGAGGGGAAACTAGGGGAGAGACAGCAGGGGGTGGGGAGTTGGGGAGGGATAACATGGGGCAAAATATCAGATATAGGTGATGAGGAGGAAGGCAGCAAACCACATTGCCACGTATGTACCTATGCAATATCTTGCATGTTCTTCACATGTACCCCAAAACCTAAAACGCAATTACATATATATATGTGTGTGTGTATGTATATATATATATATATTATATATATGTATATGTGTATAT
>NW_016107486.1:136833-138362 GCF_001604975.1 Cebus imitator | reverse complement strand
CCTGGAAAATTTTTTGAAATTTTTTGTAGAGATGGGGTCTTGCTATGTTGCCCAGGCTGCTCTCAAACTCCTGGGCTCAAGCAATCCTCCCACATCGACCTCCCAAGTGCTGGGATTACAGGCATGGTCACTCCAGCTTTTTATTTTTCCCAAGGCCACATTAAGTTGTTAGTGGCTGAGTCAAAAGAGTCCCAGGGTCTGCTGACTCCTACTTCAGTGTTTTTCCAGCTAGACTACAGCCACTGTCATTCCTGGAAGTTGTCTGACAGTGGACTGAGATGGATTATTTGGGGGTGTAGCACAAACAGAGGAACATCTCTTAGGAGACTGAACCCTGATGTTCTGACGGGGCCAGCATGTATTCTGGGGAAAGGTTCCATAGCTCCCATCCATGACCAGCGAATAGGAATTAGGTACCAGGCGTGGTGGCTCACGCCTGGAATCCCAGCACTTTGGGATGCTGAGGTGGGTGGATCACTAGGTCAGTTCGAGACCAGCCTAGCCAATATGGCAAAACTCTCTCTCTACTACAAATACAAAAATTAGCTGGGCGTGGTGGCGGGTGCCTGTAATTCCAGCTACTCAGGAGGCTGAGGGAGAAGAATTGCTTGAACCCAGGAGGCAGAGATTGCAGCGAGATGAGATTGCGCCACTGCACTCCAGCCTGGGTGACAAAACGACACTCAGTCTAAAAAAAGAAAATGCTGGGCATTGGCCAGGTGCGGTGCTGTGGCGCACATCTGTAATCCCAGCACTTTGGGAGGCTGCGGCAGGCAAATCACTTGAGGTCAGAAGTTCCAGACCAGCCTGACCGACATGGTGAAAGCCCGTCTCTACTAAAAACATGAAAATTAGCTGGCTGTGGTGGCGGGTGCCTATAATTCCACCTACGCAGAGTGCTGAGGCAGGAGAATTGCATTAACCTGGGAGGCAGAGTTTGCAATGAGCTGAGATCACACCACTGTGCCCCAACCTGGGCGACAGAGCGAGACTTCATCTCAAAAAAGAAAAAAAATTTGGGTGTGGTGGTGTGTGGTCTCAGCTACTCAGGAGGCTCAGGTATGTGGATCACTTGAGCCCAGGAATTTGAGGCTTCAGGGAGCTATGGTGGAGTCACTGCACTCCAGCCGGGGTAACAAAATGAGATCCCTATTTCTAAAAAACTAATTTAAAAAATTAACAAAATAAGAGAGACAATAGGATAGTATTCATCACCAATGAGAGATCAATCATATCACCCACTGAATCTTGCGAACATGATCAAACTCTAATCTAATGGGGTGAGCATTAATCCAGCTGCAAATATGCCACAAATACAAAAGAGAGAGAATGATTTCACCTGCACCAGGGAAATCCAGACTTTGAGAAATGCTAGAGGCCCAACAGTGTGGACTCTTCCAAAATCCATAGAAAGGAAAAGGGATAGGTCAGGCAAGGTGGCTCAGGCCTGTAATCCCAGCACATTGGGAGGCCAAGGTGGGCAGATCACAAGGTCAGGAGTTTGAGACCAGCCTGACCAACATGGAGAA
>NW_016107486.1:132281-135153 GCF_001604975.1 Cebus imitator | reverse complement strand
ACCATGCCTGGCTAATTTTGTATTTTTAGTGGAGATGGGGTTTCACCATATTGGTCAGGCTGGTCTTGAACTCCTGGTCTCAAGTGATCCACTCACCTAGGCCTCCTAAAATGCTGAAATTACAGGCATGAGTCACCACGCCCAGCCATTTCTGTGTCACCCCCCTAGGCCAGCCTCTGCATGTTTGGGCTTGATGAGGCTGTGGCTGTCCAGCTGGCTGCGTGTCATTTTTAGTTTCTGTGTCTCCTCAAACCTTCTCAGCTGCCCATAAATTCATTTTCTTTTCTTGCTTTTGTTTTTTTCTTGAGATGGAGTTTTGCTCTGTCACCCAGGCTGGAGTGCAGTGGCATGATCTTGGCTCATTGCAACCTCTGCCTCCCAGGTTCGAGCAATTTTCCTGCCTCAGCCTCCCAAGTAGCTGGGACTACAGGCATGTGTCACCATGCCGGGCTAATGTTTGTATTTTTAGTAAGATAAGGTTTCATCATGTTGGTCAGGCTGGTCTCAAACTCCTGACCTCAGGTGATCCACCCACCTCGACCTCCCAAAGTGCTGGGATTACAGGCATAAGCCACAGTGCTGGCCTCAGTTTTTAAACTCAGCCTGAGTGGGCTTCTCTTGCTAGCAGCTAAGAGCTCTGGCCCCTCTGGACTTCTCCCACCCAGCAGGAAGTATTTGGATGTTTCCGTATCTAAAATCCAAGTATCTAAGCTTACCAGGAGTTGCAAGTACAGATAGTCACACAATTTTTTGACTTTACAATGGCACAAAAATGATCACATTCGGTAGAAACTGTGCTTCCAGTACCGATACGACCTTTCTGTTTTTCACTGTTGGTATAGTATTCAAGAAATTACATGAGGGCCAGGCACAGTGGCTCATGCCCTTAATCCCAGTACTTCAGGAGGCTGAGGTGGGAGGATCGCTGGAACCCAGGAGTTTGAGACCAGCCTGGGAACACAGTGACACTCTGTCTCTATAAAAAAGATAAAAAGTAGCCAAGGGCAATTGTGTGCACCTGTAGTCCCATCTACTTGGGAGGCTGAGGCAGGAGGGTTCACTTGAGCCCATAAGATTGAGGCTGCAGTGAGCTATAATCATGCCACTGCACTCCAGCCTGGGTAACAGAGCAGGACCTCATCTCTTAAAAAATAAAACATTTAGGCCGGGCATGGTGGCTTATGCCTGTAATTCCAGCACTTTGGGAGGCTGAGGTGGGTGGATCATGACGAGGTCAGGAGTTCAAGACCAGCATGACCAACACGGTGAAACCCTGTGTCCTCTAAAAATACAAAAATTAGCTGGGTGTGGTGGCATGTGCCTGTAATCCTAACTCCGGAGGCTGAGGCAGGAGAATTGCTTAGAACCTGGGAGGTGGAAGTAGCAGTGAGCCAAGATCGAGCCATTGTGCTCTAGCCTGGGAGACAGAGCAAGACTCAGTCTCAAGATAAATAAATAAGTAAATAAAAATTTAAAAGGAGGTAAACTATTGCTTCATGAGGACAGAATTTCTGTTTGGGATGATGAGAAAGTTTAGAAAGAGATGGCGGCGATGGTTGCACAATATTGTGAATCTACCAAATGCCACTGAATTGTACACTTAAGTGTGGGTACATTTATCCAAGTTTATTATCTATTTCTACAAATATTCATGAAGGCTGGACCACTGAAATGTCAAAGTCATGATCCAAGGTGGGGAACGGTGAGTGGGTTGTGTGCTCCTTTTAGTACTGCTTGGTTTGTTTCCAACCTAAAGTCAGCTGGGCTAACCTCCAATGCTTGGTAGGGTAGGTGTATTACATGCGTTTGCGGGCCGGGTATGGTGTCTCACACATGTAATCCCTGCACTTTGGGAGGCTGAGGCGGGCAGATTGCCTAAGCTCAGGAGCTCAAGACCAGCCTGGGCAACATGGTGAAACCCTGTCTCTACTAAAAATACGAAAATTAGCTACCCAGTAGGCTGAGGCAGGAGAATCGCTTGAACCTGGGAAGCAGAGGTTGCAGGCAGTGAGCCAAGAGGGGATCACTTCACTGCAGCCCGGGCAACAGAGCCAGACTCCACCTCCAAAAATACACATAAAAATAAATAGGCTAGGTACGGTGGCTCATGCCTGTAATCCCAGCACTTTAGGAGACTGATATAGGCAGACTACTTGAGGTCGAAAGTTCATGACCAGCCTGGCCAACATAGTGAAACCCAACCTCTACTAAAAATACACAATTTACCCAGTGCTCACACCTGTAATGCCAGCCACTCTGAAGGCTGAGGCAGGAGAATCACTGGAACCTGATAGGCAGAGGTTGCAGTGAGCCAGGTTTGCACCACTGCACTCCAGCCTGGATGACAGTGTGAGACTCTCTCTCAATAAATAAATAAATACATTTTCAACTTGATATATTTTCACTTTTTTCTAACTTTTTTTTTCTATTTTTCCCATGGATAAAGGGTCTCTCTGTGTTGCGCAGGCTGGTGTTGAACTCCTGGGATCAAGCAGTCTTTCCATACTGACCTCCCAAAGTGCTGAAACTACAGACGTGAGCTACTGCACCTGGCTGCTATTACCAATTTATGATAGATTTATGGGGACATGACCCCATCACAAGTCAAGGAACATGTGTAATAATGCTGAAAGTGGGGGTGGCTTGTGTAAGGATATGGGGGAGTGTCACAAAACACAAGGGGACCAGGGCCTGCAGGGGGACACCACAGGCTGCCTCTGGCTCAAACTCAGGGCTCCCTCCTCTGTGTCTCCTGCTGCAGGACAGACCCCAGGCTCACAGCTCTGCAAATCCACACCGTCTGCACTGCAGGACTTAGACTCCACAGCTGGGGGTTGTGGGTGATGTTGGAGCAGGGCAGGGGGGACACATC
>NW_016107486.1:130822-132037 GCF_001604975.1 Cebus imitator | reverse complement strand
CCTCAGCCTCCCAAACTGCTGGAATTACAGGCATGAGCCACCGCACCTGGCCCTGCTTGCCCTGTCCTGCCTGCCGGCTCTGTACAGCCTCAGCTTCTCTTCCCCCACCCCTAGGTGATAGAGAGCAACCCCCACTCCCTGGGGTTCTAGGCCACCTTCTATGAGAGTGGTTGCAAGTTACATGCGAACACCAAGTACAATCTGGCAAGGTATGTGCCCACCAAACCTTGCCACATGTCCCCCGAGGGCCCCCTCTTCCTTCTTCCCTTACCAGCATAAAGAGCTGAGGAATTTCCAGACAACACAGCCCCTAGCCCTGCCCAGTGGTGAGAAGATAGTCAGGCAGCCATCACCTATACACCTGACTTCACTGAAGTGTCACACGGGTCAGGTGTGGTGGGAGCTTGTAATCCCAGCACTTTGGGAGGCTGAGGCGGGTGGATCACAATGTCGAGAGTTTGAGACTCACCTGACCAACATGGAGAAACCCCGTCTCTACTAAACATACAAAAATTAGCAGGTAGTGGTGGCATGTGCCTATAGTCCCAGCTACTCAGGAGGCTGAGGTGGGAGAATCACTTGGACCTGGGAGGAAGAGGTTGCACTGAGCTGAGATTGTACCACTGCATTCCAGTCTGGGTGATAGAGTAAGATCCCATCTCAATAAATAAATAAACAAAGATTCCCACATGGCATGACAGGGAGGAGCCTAACACAGCCTGGCGCAGGGCTGGAGGTCTGAGTTAGTTGAGTAAACTGAGGCATAAGGATTTAGTGGGGGCAATTTCCACAGGGCAGGGGCCTGATCAGCTGCAAGTCAGCAACAGCAAACTTCTTTGACCAGGCTCATCACATCTAGATGACTGAGGAAAACAATCACTCCTCAATGTGGGTCCACAGAACTCTGGGAGCAAGGGATTGGGAGCCATCATACTGGGGCCATTGTTTCTGTGAGCTTCCAGAAGCCTTTCACAGGCGGTGGGCTTAGAACGGAGCAGGGCTTGGCTGAGCATGGTGACTCATGCCTGGAATCCCAGCACTTTGGGAGGCCGAGGTAGGTGGATTGCCTAGGGTCAGGAGTTGGAGACCAGCCTGGCCAATGTGGTGAAACCCCAGCTCTATTAAAAATGCAAAAATTAGCCAGGTGTGGTAGCACTGACCTGTAGTCTCAGCTACTCAGGTGGATGAGGCAGGAAAATCTCTGAACCTGGGAGG
>NW_016107486.1:128174-129320 GCF_001604975.1 Cebus imitator | reverse complement strand
CTTTGTTATGGGCTAAATTGTGTCCTCACAAAATTCGTATGTCGAAGCCCCAACCCCCGGTATCTCTGAATGTGACTGTATTTGGAAATAGGGCCTTTAAAGAGGCAATAAAGTTAAAATGAGGTCCTTAGGCTGGGCCCTCATCCAGTCTGTCTGGGGTCCTTATAAGAGGAGAAAATGTAGACACACAGGGAGACATCAGGGCACACACAGAGGAAAGACCATATGAGGACACAGGGAGGAGGTGGCCAACTGAACGCCAAAGGCAGAGGCCTCAGATGGAATCAACTTGCGGATACATGATCTGGAACTTCCAGCCTCCAGAATCATGAGAAAAAATACATTTCTGTTGTTGAAGCTACTCAGTCACCTGTGATGCTCTGTTACGGCTGCTGAGCAGAAACTGCTTGAATCTGGGCTGGCCAAAAAACCACCTTTGACCAACAGAGTAGAGTGGAGGTAAAGCTATGCCAGCTGTGAGCCTCAAGAGAAAATGTGGCTTTTGGCCTATTGCTTAGAATCCTCCCAAGCAGCCACATGAGCAAGTCTGAGCTAGCTTTTTGGAGGATAGGAACCCACATGGAACAGAAAGCCATCCCAGCTTCAGACACACAACTGTAGGCACATGAGAAAACCCAGCCAAGAAAAGATGAACCACCTATCTGAGCCCAGTCCATGTTACTGACCCACATTACCATGACCTAAATAAATGAATGCTTATAATTTTAAGCCACTCACTTTTGGGGCATTTTACAACAAAAGCTAATTGATGCAGTCATGTAAGAGCTTGCTTATTTGCTCTTCTGGGGCACAGTCACTTTCTCATTAATCATTTTCCTTTTTCAGTGTCCTTTTCACCCACCCTCCAGTGTCCTGAGCACGAGATCTATAGGCAGAGGCGTAAGAGCTGAAGCCCTCTGACTCTGGAGGGATGCCATTAAGAGACCACCAGCCTTAGCAGAGCTCCTGAAGTCTGGACTCACCTAAGTAGCTTGGGGACAGTGAACCTGAAGACATCACTGATGAAGAGGCTGTGGGTCCCAGGAGGAAGGTAGCATGCAACAGCTGCCAGATGGTCCTCAGCAGTGGGCCCCACTGCCTGCCTCCCTTCTTGCCATAGGAACGGCTCAGTCTCTGGAGCCTCCA
>NW_016107486.1:125453-126969 GCF_001604975.1 Cebus imitator | reverse complement strand
AGCCCATGCACTTTTCTTTTTTTTGAGACGAAGTCTCACTCTGTCACCCAGGCTGCAGTGGAGTGGTGTGATCTCGGCTCACTGCAACCTCTGCTTCCTGGATTCAAGTGATTCTCTCACCTCAGCCTCCCGAGTAGCTGGGATTACAGGCAAATGCCACCACGCCCAGCTAATTTTTGTATGTATAGTAGATGGGGTTTCACCGTGTTGGTCAGGCTGGGTTAGAGCTCCTACCTCAGGTGATCCACCAGCCTCAGCCTCCCAAAGTGCTGAAATTACAGGCCTGAGCCACTGCACCCAGCCTCCCATGTACTTTTTAATCTATCATGTTGTCAACCTGGGGGAAGAACAGCACCCCCTCTTCCACATGCACAACCAGCCAGCCTTTAGGTGGTTTTGAACCGGTAGAGAACCACAGCTGATATGCATGGGACCTGGTGCTCTGGCTCTGGGTGAAAGCACAGACAGATGCTCAGGCTGCCTCAAACTCATAAGATCCCTAGCCTTTGGCCATAACCAGGGGCCACAGAGAAGAACTAAACTGAGGAACAGAGAGGAGGTGGTAGCGGGAGGCCCAAGGGCCCTTCCGGGGTGGGTCAGAAGCCCTGGGCCATAATGGAGAGGCTGGGGTGATGCAGCTGCTGACAGCCGGTGGCTGTCTGGTCTTGGGTAGGTAGGTTGCTCTCCTCTCTGTGTGTGGAAGGATGGGTGTGGTCCCCCTCTGAGTCCCTTGTGTACCTCTGACAATCTGTAAGGTTATCAGTAATTTCTTGCTTGCTTGCTCTTTTGAGAGAACGTTTCAGTCTTGTTGCTCAGGCTGGAGTGCAGTGGCAGTGATCTAAGATCACTGCAACCTCCATCTCTCAAGTTCCAGTGATTCCTCTGCCTCAGCCTCCCAAGTAGCTGGGACACACACCCATGCCCAACTAATTTTTGTCTTTTTAGTAGTGATGGGGTTTCACCACGTTGGCCAGGCTAATCTTAAACTCCTGACCTCAGGTATTCCACCTGCCTTGGCCTCCCAAAGTGCTGGGATTAAGGGTGTGAGCCAACATCCCTGGCCACTTATCAGTAATTTCAATCCCCATTACAAATCTCTGACCCGGGGCCACGTGCAGACATCAGCTCCTTACATGAAGGAGCTCACTGACTTCCCTGAACCACCTTGCCAGGTGGGTATTATTAGACTCTCCATTTTACAGAAGGGGAAGGAAGCTGAGGCTCTGAGAGGTGTAGATAGCAGCCCGAGGTCACACAGCAAGGGCAGAGCAGGAATTGCAGCCTCGATCTTGACTTATGGTTCCTAGAGTGTTTCTTGTGCACTAAGGACCCCCAACCCCACCACAATAATAATAATAATAATAACGGAAACATAACAGAAATCCCCTTGTGAGCTCGGGTGGCAAGACCCTTGCAGGCCATTGTCTTTGTCCCTCATTGCTGGCCTGATCTGGTGTTTGGTTTGGCATCTATGGCGAGGTGTGGCTTAGCTCTGTTACTGAGTGGGCATGGCCTG
>NW_016107486.1:121507-123587 GCF_001604975.1 Cebus imitator | reverse complement strand
GAGGGTCAGGACTGAAAAACTACCTATAAGGTACAGTGCCTACCAAATAGGTGACAAATAATCTGTACAACAATCCCCAGTGACACTCATATAATAAACCTGCACAGGTACCTCTGAGCCTAAAATAAAAGTTTAAAAACAAAAGTGATAAACTAAATCAAAAGAAAGCATAAGGAAAGGAAAATGTGAGATTAAAAACAGAAAAATAGTCGATATAATAAATACTTCGGCACCTTAAAAAAATGGAAATAGACAATTTATGAGGGACTATTTTGCACAACTCTGTGCAAATACATTTGAAATCTGCATTTATTACTATCCAATTCAACTTCTAAATCATAAAAATGTCCTACATCTGTACTGTTCAATATGTAGCCACTAGCTACGTGTGTTGAGTGAATACTTGTACACTTAAATGTGGCTCATGTGACTGAGAAACTAAATTTGTGCTAATTATTAATTTATTTAATTTCTAATTATAATTTCATTATAATTAGTTTAAATTTGAATGGTCTCATGCAGCTAGTGACTATTATATCAGAAAGCATAGAAGGAAATGAAATTGAAATTATCTTAAGACAGTGTTATTTACCAAAGTTAAATCCAAAGAGTATTTATTTAAAAAAAAAAAGTTTAAAGAGACCAACTCTATAAAAGGAATAAAGTTATTAAAGAATCTCATTCTCTCCCTCTGACACATACACACACACACACACACACACACACACACACACACACACAGGTGTTACAAGGAAAAGGAAAGGTCTTCTTTGTAACACAGAACAGGACTATGACAAACTACTACTCATGGCCCAAATCCTGCTGCAGGCCATTTTCCTGCAGTCCATGAGCTAATAATTTTTACAGAGCTAAAGAAGAAATAGAATATGTAACAGAGGCTATATGTGGCCCACAAAGCCTAAAAGACTTAGAATGTAGCTCTTTACTGGAAAAATCTACTGGCCCCTCATCTAGAAAAATGCCTGAATTTTAAAATCACCGTTTTGCAAATACCACCAAGGTAACATGAGATTCTGGCATGAAATTACTCCTAACACTATACACTAACATATTGTTAGGAAAAGGACATTCATATATGTCTATTATCCATCAAATGTTTATTAAGTACGGAATTTAAATCGAAGAGATGAAACTTAGCTTCACAAATATTGAGATAAAGTGACATTATAAACTTCCCAATGCAATGCAATGGGAAACATAATATTTGCCTAAACATTTTGTCTAATCCAGTACAGTTAGATGAATCCAGTTTGAGAAACATTCTGAGACACTTAGTCTGGACTCCAAAAATGTCAAAGTTGTAAAAGATGAGGGAAAAGAGTGGAGGGGAAGCAATATTCTAGACTGATGAAAATAAGAAACATGACAAAAAAATCCAATATAAGATCCCTGACTAATATAGAGAATATTTAAGAGCAAGTGGAGGCATTTAAATTAAGATGGTATACTACATAATAATTATCAGTAGCAAATGTCTTGTGATTGTTATTGTAGTAATATAAAAGAATGTGCTAACTTTGGAAAAAATCCCTTAAGTATTTTTGTATAATCTTGATGTCTGCAATTTGCTCTCAAGCAGCTCAGAGCTCCCCAAAATGTGAGTGTGTGCATGTATATGTACGTGTGTGTAAGAGAGAGACAATGATTGTGTATGTGAAGAGGAAAAGAGACATAGAGACACAGAAAGCCAATCCCAGAAAATGTTAATTTGTGAATCTAAATAAAGGGTGCATGTGTCTTTATGGTACTTCTTTTTCAACATTTCTGTTTGACGTTAAAAGTTGGAAGAATTTTTTTAAAGGCACTTGTTTATTCAGAGTGAACACGATCTTCAAATTTCTTTGCTAGGTGTTGGTTTCCTGTAGTTGTTAATACTTTTGTACCACCTGATTGCCTTATGACAAAATAAACTTAGCTATGAAAGAAAAACTGTCTGTGTAGCCATAAAGCCAAACATTTGCTTCACTGAATAGGAAAAGCAAGCATGAAGTTTATTGCAAGTAATATTGTTATAAACTGTTATTCTCCTAATACAGTATAACCAATTATTACCTCGTAA
>NW_016107486.1:118215-119487 GCF_001604975.1 Cebus imitator | reverse complement strand
TCTTACCATATTTTACTTTAAATCAAAGTGAATGAAATTAAATCTATATCCCCTAGTCTAATTCCCTTTAGTGAGACTGCATTCTTTCAACAGCTATGAGAGAAACATTTTTTTGCTCACACATTTTCAAAGAAGTTTCTGGAGCTTACAACACACACGCCATCATTTAAACTATAAGAATTCAGGAGCAGAAATTCTACTCACAATTGAACTTCACTGAGTTGGCTGACATGGTGTTTTAAATTCTAATTCTACTATAGAGCAAACCCAGATTGAAAAGCCAAGGACAAGCCATATGTATTGTTTGTACTAGGAGGCTGCATCATTAGCAGAGTCTTTGATACACAATGGCAAGTTCTGTTTAAGATGTTTCTGCTCCCGGGAGCTTTTCCTAGCATTCTTCCATTAGACGATATGTAGCAGTGTTCACAAACTCTGAGTGGCATTGAGGTTAATTTATAGTATTGTTTAGAAACATTTGTAAAATTTCTAAACATTATTAGAAATTAACAATGGGGTCCCATCCTCCAGTATACAATGTGCATGCTAAGTCAATGGCCATTATTTGATGCACTATCCCCCGAAGAAAAAAATATACGGGTCTCAGAATTAAGGCATGGAAGCCACAATGGCTCCTGTTACTATCATCCCCTGTAACCCACTTCTGGAATGCATGCTTCCCATTTCCACAATTCTGGGCACCACAGGTGTAGAGAATTCTTCCACCAGCAGATAGAAAATACAGCTGCCCCTTCAACGTTTTGTGCACCTTGTGTCCAGGGCCAACAACAACAACAACAAACAGAATAGGAATAATTGCCATCCTGGAAAAGGTACATGGCCTAGTCATGAGGAGGAAAGCTGCTGTTACACATTGGAGAAGTGAGCAATCAACTTAACACCAAGGTGGTTGGCACACATTAGTATTTCATAATCAAATTTGAATCGTAAACCCATAATTGCCATAGCCATAGCCTAAGAAAAGTAAACATGAACTTGGTCCCCACAAGAAGGAAGTTGTGGGCTACCCACAAAGTTAGCATCCTTCTACCATTATAAGAACTAAGGTGAAGGGCTCTAGAATGAATCAGAGAGTTTAGCCTAGAGCTTTGCCTCCCCAGTAGCAGCTGGGGCTGCAATTTGTCCTACTAACCTTTTTCCCTTATAACCTTACATGTTTCTCCAAAGAGAAAGTCCCACCAGAGTCCTAAAGGAGCCACCCTGAGAAATTATATGAGACAAAACAGCCACAGAAATATGGAGGAATTGTCA
>NW_016107486.1:115224-117582 GCF_001604975.1 Cebus imitator | reverse complement strand
AGCTGTACTTTCCTATCCACTGTTATTTGTCTCTGAAACCTGTCTACCATCCTGGATGTGCCTGCCTCTTTATTAGCTATCTGCTGACTCAAAGCAGCTGCTGCCTAGTCCTGAAGTATCTAGCAGTGTCCAGTATCTGCCTTGGACTCCTTGGCCTGGGTAAATTTTATTTCTTCTTAATGGAGAATGCAATGGAGTCACAGCTTACTCCTGGGTTAGGTTCTAACACTATTAGGTGAAGAAAAATATACAGATCACTGATAATACTCTCGCAAATCTTATCAGATAAGAAAAAAGGAAATGTATCTCAAAAATGCCTCATTGCTGGTTTTTTTTCCAGCATTTGAATCAATCACTATGAAATGTTTGGTTTTCATTTAAGGTAATACGTTATTCAAATCAGTGCTGTGTTTAAATACAAAAGTTCCACTTAGCTTAGCAAGATGCTGACACTTTAAAAGTCATGAGGGAAAGGCTGTTTCTGTTCATTGAAGGAACTCACTGGAAGATTCCCCTGCATGATTTAAAGGATTACTTTTCCTTGATCTTTTATTTTTGTTGGTTATTATACATAATTCTTTGTAATTTATTTGCCAATAATATTTGTATATTTTTATGGCATACATGTGATACCTTGATACATTCATGGAATGTTTAATGATCAAATCAGCTTATTGATCAGGTATTTAGGATATTCATCACCTCAAATATTTATCATTTATTTGTGTTGGGAACATTTCAAATCTTCTAGCTACTTTGAAATACATACTGTTAATTATAGTCACCCTACTGTGCTATCGAACACAGGTATTTATTTCTTCTAACTAATGTTTGAAACCATTGACTAACCTCTCTTTGTCCTCTCCAACACACATAAACCCATCCCAGCTTCTAGTAACCATCATTCTACAGTCTACCTTCATGAGGTCAGCATTTTTTGGCTCCAACATATGAGTGAGGACATGTGTTACTTGTCAGGGTCTGCCTTATTTCTCTTATTTTAATGGCCTCCAGTTTCATCCATGTTGCTGCAAATGAAAAGACTTTTATTCTATCTTATGGCTGAATGGAATTCCCTTGAGTATATATACCACATTTTCTTTACCATTCATCTGTTGATGGACAGGCAGGTTGACTCGATATTCTAGCTATTGTGAACAGTGCTGCAATAAACATGGGGTTGCAGGTCTCCCTGTGATATACTGATTCCCTATTTTTTTGGAGAAATACCCAGGAGTGGGATTTCTGGATCGTATGGTAGTTCCATTTTTAGTTGTTTGAGAACTCTCTATACTGTTTACCTTCATAGCTGTACTAAATTACACTCCCATCAACAGTATGTAAGAGTTCCCTTTTCTCAGCATCCTTGCAAGCATTTATGGTAGTTTTAATAATAGCTCTCCTAACTGGGGAAGATGACAACCCTGATTATTAGTGATGCTGAGAATATTTTTCATAGACCTGTTGTCCATTTATACTTTAATTCTTATGAATTAAAAACACACATACAATATAACCCAGTCAGTTAGGCATGGATATGATAACTATGAGATGGACTAACTCTGGTAAGTGGCAGGACCTGACCTATGCAAATGCCGCATCTTCCTGAACCCTTCCTCCAGAACTACTTTCACGTGACTAACTCTGTTTCCACTCTTTCATACTCTTTCTGTTTACATATTTTCCCCCACTTTCATGTTCCTAACCACTCCATTTTAATCTCACTGCACGACTGATTTTCAGCTTTGCTATTCTATGTGAGCACTGACTCCAAAAGGGACTTCCAATCTGTTTAGCTACTAGATGATGATACAGAATAGAGAAATAAACATAACATTGAATTCATATAACTGTATTAACCTTTTACAAATCAGATCAACCATGGCAATGAACTCTCACCATCCATCTTTTGGTTCATTAATATTATAAGCAAACCTATTCCTCTGGACAGACATGAAACATGAGAGAAATTAACAAAGCTCCACTAATATAATCACAACATCAGTAATTTACAATCTGAGAAAAGGAACTGGTAAACCACATTTTAATTATATAGGTTCATCATGACAAATTACTTCTGTGACATTTTAAAATTTGTTCACACAATAATTAATCCAGACAAGAAGGTTGTAATAAATCATAACCAGATACTTTATACCAGCATACTTTTCTCTCAGTGTATTTCTTCCTCGCCTACTGGACATCTGTAAGAATATCCCTGGGGTCAGATATATTCATACTCATTCATTTACCAAGCTGTACAAGTCTTTTTAAATATATTACTTTAATATGTTACCAATGAGAGAACAAGTTAGTCAGTAAACAAATAAATGGCTGAAAATATTACTGTGTATTCAT
>NW_016107486.1:111675-114898 GCF_001604975.1 Cebus imitator | reverse complement strand
TGAAAAGAAATGCTATTTAACCAGTTGTCTTTGTTTAAAAAAAAAGGCAAATTTAAAAAAAAAAATGCTCTTTAAAAAGTACTCCCACATGCATTAGCATACATTAGCATATCTGATCATCTAAAGACAATTTATTTGGGACAGATATTATCCCAATTTATATTTGAAGATACTAATATCAGAGAGGTTTGGATTTGCCCAAGGTCACGCACTTTTAATTCTGAAAAGCTTCCAATACCATGTTTAGCTTTTATACCACCATACAACTGCTACAATGGAGCAAATGCACTTTGTTTACACTGGTATCACTAAGCCATGGAGCAGTTTCTCACATCTAGTAGTTTAATGAATCTTTTGTAAATGAATGACCAGAGAAATGAATGAATGTCTGAGTCACTGTTCTGTAAGAGAGGTGATTTAGCTACCCTTTGGCAGGAAATGAATCCGTGCAGCTCATTATAGTGGCAGCTACAGCTCTAGAGATATCATAAATTTTGAAGATTCCTAAAACATAAACACCTGAACTCCAAGTTGTAAGTTTCATTTACAAATTTCCACCTCTTCTATGTGAGTCAAGTTAAGTTGGATATAACTATGAGATGTTCCACGTAAGCCTCATGGTAACCCCAAGGCAAACATCTATAGTAGATACAAAATAGAGAAAAAAAATAATCAACGCATACTACTACAGAAAATTACATAATTACAAAGAAAGACTGCAAGAAGGAAAGAAAGGAATAATCTATAAAATATCCAGACAACAATAAATAAAATATCTATACTAAATCTTTACCAATCAATAATTACTTTAAATGTAAATGGTCTAAAATTAATAAAATATACACAGCAGCTACATAAATTTAAAACAGACTCAACTACATGCTGCCTAAAAGAGACTCATTTCACTTGTAAAGAAACACGTAGACTGAAAATGAAATGATGAAAATAGACATCCTATACAAATGGAAATCAAAATAGAGGAGTAGCGGTTTACCAGATAAAATAGCCTTTATATTCAAAACTGTAAAAAAACAAAATATAAGAATTCCCATACAATTGGAAATCAAAATAGAGCAGGAGTAGCTATTTATCAGATAAAATAACTTTCATATTCAATACTATAAAACAAGAAAATATAACAATTATAATTACATATGCACCACCCAACATCAGAACACCTAAATGTATAAAGCAAATATTAACAGATATGAAGGGAGAGAGAGGCAGCAATACAATAATTGAAGGAGATTTCAATATCACACTTTCAGCAATAGGAAGATGACCCAGGAGAAAATTAATAAAAAAATGTTGGACTTCACCTATACTTTTTTGTTATTATTTATTATTATATATTATAAAGGTGTTATTTAAAAATACATATATATATATTGGTGGCCAGGCATAGGTGGCTCATACCTGCCTATAATCCCAGCACTTTGGGAGGCAGAGGCAGGAGAAACACTTGATTCCAGTAGTTCAAGACCATCCTAGGCAACATAGCATGACCCCATCTCTACAACAATAGGTAAAAAATTTACCTCTGTGTGATGGTGTATGTCTGTAATCCTAGCTACTTAAGAGGCTGAGATGGGAGTACTGCTTGAGCCCGGAAGAATGAAGCTACAGCAAGCCATATCACATCACTGCAATGCAGCCTGAGTGACAGAGCAAGTCCCTGTCTCTGAAAAGAAAAGGAAAGAAATGCAAATTTTTAAAATTGATTTACGAGAGTAACCAAGTTTGAGGAGAAACAGAGGAAAAAAGAGCACTGAATGGTGAGGGTAGTGGCTGGTTTGCCTCAGTAGCTAGCTAATTAATTGGCTTCTGAAAAATTTCTTACTAAAACCCCAGCTCTGGGGGTCAGTCATGCAATCAAATGATAAATCCTAAATCCTTTACAAATGCTCATCATCTTTCTTTACATGCCTTCTAGTGAAAAATTCTTAAGCGCCTAAATATCAAGTGGTCTGAAATGATAGCAGCTGTTTATTAAAGAAATAACATCTCAACCAGGCGAAGTGGCTCATGCCTGTAATCCCAGCACTTTGGGAGTCCAAGGCGGGCAAATCACCAGAGGGCAGGAGTTTGAGACCAGCCTAGACAATATGGCAAAACCTCATCTCTACTGAAAATACAAAAATTAGCTGGGTTTGATGGTGCATGCCTGTAATCCCAGCTACTTGGGAGGCGGAGGTAGTGAATCTCTTGAACTCGGGACGTGGGGCTTGCAGTGAGCCAGCATAGTGCCACTGCACTCCAGCCTGGGCAACAAGAGTGAAACTCCATCTCAGAAAAAAAGAAAAACCAAAAGAAATAACATCTAAATTTTTTTGTTTGTTTTTCAGTTGGAGTCTTGCTCCATCACCCAGGCTGGAGTGCAGTGGTGTGATTTTGACTCATTGCAACCTCCACCTACCAGGTTCAAGTGATTCTTCTGCCTCAGCCTCCTGAGTAGCTGGGATTACAGGCACATGCCACCATGCCCAGCTAATTTTTTATTTTAGGTAGAGACGGGGTTTTACCATGTTGGTAAGGAGGATGTAGATCTCTTGACTTCATGATCCACCCTCCTCAGCGTCCCAAAGTGCTGGAATTATAAGCATGAGATTTTAATTATAAGCACTGCACCCAGCATTTAACATCTCGATTTTTGAAAACCATGAGTGAAATATTATTTTCCTTTTCTCATTTTACAGGTGTGCAACCTAAAGGACAGAGAACTCAAAGAATTATCCTAAG
The DNA here is from genome assembly GCF_001604975.1 of Cebus imitator. Lineage (NCBI taxonomy): Eukaryota > Metazoa > Chordata > Mammalia > Primates > Cebidae > Cebus > Cebus imitator. The sequence goes on along the minus strand of NW_016107486.1, from coordinate 112,159 downwards.
TGGCAGAATGCAGATTTAAATTCTATCACTTTGGTCTCAGAGTTTGTGCTTTATTTTATTATGATAAATTCATCTTTTTAAAAACCAAGAGACTTATGCAAAATTCTGCTAGGATTTTTAAAAAAAGCCTCTTCCTTTTCTTGACCACGGCTGCAGGCAGGGCTCACACTGCATTTTCTGTACTTATATATGTCCTGCTTGGATGGAGACATGACAGGAGCTCTCTATCATAAGCATGGAGAGATGGAAATACATTAGAGGGTGGTGTAGGAAATGCTTTCATTCCAGGCACTGCTGTTTAAACTATCCCTAAACTTTCTTTCCTTAAAAGAACAGAAAAAACAAAGAGGACAAAAGATGAAGAAACCTTTCATGTGACCCTCTGCGTCCTTATTTCTTGTAATAAAGAAAAAGCATTTTAGGGATTTTTTTGAGTGCAGTTTGTAAGGTGATTCATGTTATTTATTTCCTGTTAATGATTTTC
>NW_016107486.1:107243-108870 GCF_001604975.1 Cebus imitator | reverse complement strand
TTGAAGACAGCCAGTTCTTACCTTAGAGCTTTAAGTCACAAGGTGACTTAAACATAAGATAATAAAAGCTTCCCCAGTTAAATCTGTTTACCCCACATTCCTTTGTCTCTACTCTGTTTACTCATATAAACTTTGTGCCGGATGGCCCTCTCGGGGGAGGTTGAAAAAGAATTACTAGTTAATGGTGTTTATTCTCAGAACCAAAGGTTTTTATGATTCATAAATCCACTATTTTTTCCATGTTAATTATTTACAAGCATGCTGACTTAAAACCTGTTATTAAATCTATACTGAATAAATGCAAGAAGGAACAGGGAGTTGTAGTCAATTAGCTGCAATCACCCTCTAAAAGCAGCTGAGGACCCCTTAGCCCGACTCTTGCACTGTATTCTGTAGGTAAGAGAGTATTTCATTCATCCGTTGCTAAGACAAGGTCTGCAGGACAGACCTCCGTAGGTAGTGATCAAAGTCTCAGAGCAGCCCGGAGGCCCGTGATAAAGTGACTTTTGAACCACAATCCAAAACAGTGAGAGAGTCAGCCATGCAGACAGTAGGGGAAGAATGTTCCAGGCAGAGGAAAAAGCAAGGCCCAGAGACAGGAGAGGATCAAGCCTGCCTAGCGTGCCAAAGGAAACAACATGAGCTCAGTGTTTATAAAGAGGAGTAGGAGCAGGAGAGCAGCAAGAAGAACAGTGAGACAGGTGGCAGGGGCCAGGTCATGTACAAAAAAAAGCCACTGGAGAGTTTGAACAGAGAGGTAATTATGATCTTAATTCCACTGTGAATGGATTGTACTAGCTGTTATATTGAGAGTAGAGTGGCCAGGCATGGTGGCTCACTCCTGTAATCCCAACACTTTGGGAGGCCAAGGCAGGTGGATCACTTGAGGACAAGAGGTCAAGACAAGCCTGGCCAACATGATGAAACCCTGTCTCTACTAAAAAGGCAAAAAATTAGCCGGGTCTGATGGCCCATGCCTGTAATCCCAGCTACTAGGAAGGCTGAGGCAGGAGAGTTGCTGGAACTCAGGAGGCAGGAGTTACAGTGAGCCTAGATCATGGCATTGCACTCCAGCTTTGGTGATAAAGCAAGACTCTGTCTGAAAAAAAAGAGAGAAAAAGAGAGTAGACTGAAGAAGGCAAACACAGAAACAAAAAAAGCCAGGTAGAATTCTACTGAGATAATCCAGGTAAGAGATGATGTCAGAGTGACAGCAGTAAGGTGTGAAGAGAGGCCGATTCTGAAGTTGAATCAACAGGACACTTGAAGACAGGATCATCTTGGAAAATCTTGGAACTACTGCGGAATCAAATGAAGTTAAATGGCACTAAATTCTAACATCCAGTGTGAAATCCTATGAACAGGGTTTGTTCATCTCTGTTACCTAGTGTCCCACCCAGTGCTTGGCACATAATGGGGATATAAAAAGTCTTCAATTCTTAAATGAATAAACTGGAACTGAATATATTCCAAAGCCAAAAGACCTGCAGTTTGATAGGTCATTAGGAGATCAAAATGCATCTGATACTAGACATATTTTACTAACAGTGGGTTCACCTTCTCTGAGTGAATCAGCTTCTAAGCAGTGAGCTGAGATCATGCTAGTGCATGGGCAACAAGAGAGAAA
>NW_016107486.1:102771-104033 GCF_001604975.1 Cebus imitator | reverse complement strand
GCTCACTACAACCTTCACCTCCTGGGTTGAAGTGATTCTCCTGCCTCAGCCGCCGGAGTAGCTAAGATTACAGGCATGCACCACCACACCCAGCTAATTTTGTAGTTTTAGTAGAGACAAGCTTTCTCCATGCTGGTCAGGCTGGTCTCAAACTCCCGACCTCAGGTGATCTGCCTACCTCAGCCTCCCAAAATGCTGGAATTCCAGGCATGAGCCACCGCACCCCAACAAGTACCACATGTAACAGAACAGATTAAAGAAATACATTTTCTTAGCTTTGCAGTAATGTAGAAACAAATAATGTTTCTAATATTTAGACAGACACTACAAAGCACCTTACAAGGAAAAACATATAAAAATGGCACAATTGACCAGCGGTCCTGGGCTTGTCCACAGTACTCCCATGGTGAACAGTAACTGCATTGTGTAAATGCTCATGAACAAAGTATTACTGGACTTTTCCAATTTAGATGTACTACATTTTCTTTCAAACAGTTCAACTTCTTTTCTTAGATCACTGATAGAATTATTTCATTCTCTGAAAACTGAGCAAAAGTTCATCCTCAATGATACATCCCTATGTCAGAGCAGCACTAAAATATAATGACTTATTTCCTGTATTTTACATTCTAACAGTCCATATCATTTTACTGCTTTCAAAAAAAAAATTTTCTGCCTTGGTGGTTCTTAGAACTGGTTTAATGGGAGAATACAAGAGAAGTTTTAAAGCAGGTGCAGTGGCACACACCTGTAATCCCAGTAGTTTGGGAGATTGAGGCAAGTGGATCACTTGAGGTCAGGAGTTCAAGACCAGTCTGGCCAACATACTGAAACCTTGTCTCTACCAAAAATATAAAACAACCAGGTGTAGTGGTGTGCTTCTGTAATCCCAGCTACTTGGGATGCTGAGGCAAGAGAATCACTTGAACCCAGGAGGCGAAAGTTGTAGTGAGCCTAGGTCATGCCACTGCCCTCCAGCCTGGGTGCCAAGGTGAGACTCCATCTCAAAAAATAAATAAATAAATGAAAAGAGAAGTTTTAAAGTTTATTACCTCATGTTAGCCTTTTAATTTCTGGAAAGCAGAAAAGATCAATCAAATTAAACACAACAACAGGAAAACCACCATCAGGAGGTCTCCAGGGGCCCTTTAGCAAACTTCCAAAAACGTGTCTCAGCTGTGTGGAAATAAGACTTTACAGCAGCCAGGTGCAGTGGTGCAGGACTGTAATCCCAGCACTTTGGGAGCAGAGGCAGCCAGATC
>NW_016107486.1:97515-101001 GCF_001604975.1 Cebus imitator | reverse complement strand
AAGTTGGAATCCCTAGCTACTCTTCAGAAGAGGAAAGTGTGTACTGCAATCCCAGCTTGGTATGGTTTAGATCTGCATTTAACTCATGGAACCTGGCTGCTCCCCAGGCCCTGGAGAAAAAAGGGTTTCTCTGTGGGCATGATAGAGGATCGGCCTGTCTGGCACCCTTGCCCCTCACCACTGATCTTCCTGCTTCTTCTTTATAAACAGGCTCAGAGGAATGGCCATTGAGTTTTTGGTCAGCCAGGGGCTTGAACACAATGGAATGTCTTCTAATACAGGTGACTACTATAAGCAATAAAACAGGTGGGGTTTGGCAGCTCTCATATGTAATCCCAGCACTTTGGGAGGCCGAGGCTGGAGGATCACTTGAGCCCAGCTGTTTGAGACCCGCCCAGGCAACAGGGTGAAAGCCCATCTCTACAAAAAATAAGTTAGTCTTGCATGGTGGTGCACCTGTGATCCCAGCTACTGAGAGGCTGAAGCAGGAGGACTGCTTGAGCCTGAGAGGTGGAGGCTGCAGTGAGCCACAATCGCACCTGGATGCGGTGAGCCTGTATGACAGAGTGACACCTTGGCTTCAAAAAAAAAATTCCATTGTCCGGATGAAACAGGCTGAGTACAGTTCACAGCTGTAATATCCTGACTTTGGGAGGCTAAGGCAGGAGGACTGCTTGAAGCCAGGAGTTTGAGACCCACGTGCATAACATAGGGGGACCCAGTCTCTACAAAAAACACCAAAAAGCCAGACATGGTGGCACATTCTTGTAGCCAGCTACTCGGGAGGCTGGGGGGGTGGGGATTGTTTGAATGCAGGGAAGGTGGAGGCTGCAGTGAGCCATGATGTCACCTCTGCACTCCAGCCTGGGTGCAGTAGTACAGTCAGAACTCAGCGCAGCCTGCACCTGCACAGAGTGAGACCCTGTCTCAAAAAAAAGAAAAAAGCCTTGGGGCTCATGCCTGTAATCCCAGCACTTTGGGAGGCTGAGGTGGGCGGATCACGAGGTCAGGAGATCGAGACCATCCTTGCCAACATGGTGAAACTCCATCTCTACTAAAAATATAAAAAAATTAGGTGGGCATGGTGGTGCATACCTGTATTCCCAGCTACTCGGGAGGCTGAGGCAGGAGAATTGCTTGAACACAGGAGGCAGAGATTGCAGTGAGCCTAGATCGTGCCATTATACTATAGCCTGGGATTACAGGTACATGCCACCAGGCCTGGCTAATTTTTGTATTTAGTAGAGATAGGGTTTCGCCATGTTAGCCAGGCTGGTCTCCAGCTCCTGACCTCAGGTGATCCACCCACCTCAGCCTCCCAAAGTGCTGGGATTGCAGGTGTGAGCCACTGCGCCCAGCCTGATTTTTGTCAAGTATTTAAAAATATAAAACCAATAAACATTATTGTGGAGCTCATGGGCTATATAAAAACAGGTGGTGGGATCTCTTTCTCCCATGTAGATACTGTATGCCATGGTTTCCAGAGCCCTGGCTAGATGTTTGTTTGTTTGTTTGTTTGAGACAGAGTCTCTGTTGGCCAGGTGGGTGGAGTGGCATAATCTCAGCTCACTGCAACCTCCGCCTCCCAGGTTCAAGCAATTCTCATGCCTCAGCCTCCCTAGTAGCTGGGATTACAGGCACTACCACACGCAGCTAATTTTTTGTAGTTTTAGTAGAGATGAGGTTTCACTACATTGGCCAGGTACTGTCAAGCTCCCGGCCTCAAGTGATCCACCTATCTTGGTTTCCCAAAGTGCTGGGATCACAGGCATGAGCCCTGGCTAGGTACATTTAAGGTATAATGGCATATGGAGGCTGAGGTGAGAGGATCACTTGAGGCCAGGAGATCAAGGCTAGCCTGGGTAACATACCAACCAGAGAGATCCTATCTGTACTAAAAAAATTTTTTTTAATTAACTGAGCGTGTTAGTAGTGCACACCTATAGTACTAACTACTTGGGAGGCTGAGGCAGGAGTTCAAGGTTACAGTGAGCTGTGATCACACCACTGAATTCCAGCTGTGAGACAGAGCAAGACCCTCTTTCTAAAAATTGTAAAAAATGTTTTGCTTTATTGAGACAGAGTCTTGCTACATCACACAGGCTGGAGTGTAGTGATGCAATCTCAGTTCATTGCAACCTCCGCCTCCTGGGTTCAAACAGTTCTCCAGCCTCAGCCTCCTGAGGAGCTGGGATTACAGGCATGTGCCACTGGGTCTGGCTCATTTTTGAATTTTAATAGACACCGGATTTCACCAAGTTGGCCAGGCTGGTCTCCAACTCCTGACCTCAAACGATCCATCCATCTAGGCCTCCCAAAGTGCTGAGATTACAGGTGTGAGCCACTGTGCCTGGCCTTGTGAAAAATATTAGTGGCATTTTGATTATAATTGAATACTTGAAAAAAAAAAGAAATATGCATGCATATGATTGTTTTTGCCAGGACTAGGGGCCAGGACGTTTTCTAATGCCTTCACCTTGTATTGCAGGGCCTTGCAAACAATAGGTGCTTAGCAAGTAAAATCGAAGGCATTCAGAGAGGGCTTGGTGTGCAGTGCATACATATTATCATTAGGAAGAAAGAGAGGAGAGAGGAAGAACATGGGAAAATTTAGGGCAATTGATCAGGTTGACATCATCGTTGCTAAAAATCAGAGACTAGGCCATGTGTGGTGGCTCATGCCTGTAATTCCAGCAATTTAGGAGGCTGAGGCAAGTGGATCACTTGAGGTCAGGAGTTCAAGACCAGCCTGGCAAAAATGGCAAAACCTCATCTCTACTGAAAATACAAAAATTAGCCAGGCATGCTGTGGCAGGTGCCTGTAATCGTAGCTACTAAGGAGGCTGAGGCAGGAGAATCGCTTGAACCCGGGATGCGTAAGTTGCAGTTACACGAGATCACACCATTGCACTCCAGCCTGAGGGACAGAGCGAGACTCCACCTCAAAAAAAAATAAAAAAAATAATAACAATGCACCGGGTCACTTTCCCTGTGCACTTTTCCTGCCTCTTCGTAGACAGCTCCTAACATCACCATGAGATCCTGGTGAAGGAGGGGTGGATAATGGGGTTGCTACAGTTTAATGAACCATTTTTCCCCCAGAGACAGATGGTCATCTTCTGTCAGATTCCCTTGAGTGCTTTTCCAACCTCTGCTGCGGGCGGTTTACCCTCAGGGCACTTCTCCATACAACCACCAGGTGGCGCCATTGCTGCATAAATAAAACAAACCGACACAAAATTAGAAAATAGTGTTCTCTTTTCTTTGAGCTGGGTGGGGTGGGTCAAACCTGTAATCCCAGCACTTAGGGAGGCTGAGGTGGGTAAATAACTTGAGGCCAGAAGTTCGAGACCAGCCTGGCAACATGGTGAAACCCTGTCTGTACTAAAAATAAAAATATTAGCCAGGCATAGTGACGCACGTCTGTAATCCCAGGTGCTAGGGAGGCTGAGACAGGAGAATTGGCTTCGAAGCAGAGGTTGCAGT
>NW_016107486.1:92914-96007 GCF_001604975.1 Cebus imitator | reverse complement strand
ATTGTCATGGCGCTGGTGGCAATGTAGCAGTGAGGACGACCAGAGGTCACTCTCCTGGCCATCTTGGTTTTGGTGGGTTTTGGACTGGCTTCTTTACTGCAGCCTGTTTTACTGGCAAGGTCTTTGTGACCTGTATCCTGTGCTGACCTCCTGTCTCACCCTTTGACTTAGAATGCCTTCACAACCTGGAAATGCAGCCCAGTAGGTCTCAGCCTCCTTTTACCCAGCTCCTATTCAAGATGGAGTTGCTGTGGTTCACATGCCTCTGGCAGCTGGGCTCCTGGGGATCTCCTGACATTCTGTTCCCTCTGTCCCCAGCTCCTGGATCCCCCCACCATCGCTGTCTTCCTGAGCCTCCTCCCTCTGAATTACTTCATCACCAAGAAGAGGAATCACAGTCAGGTTCGGCTTTTGGGAAAGGGACAGACCAGGCGGGAGGTAGGGAGGAAGACAAAGGCCCTGGTGTGGGCGATGGGGAAGGGAGAGCTGAGTGGGAGCCGGCGGGTCTGGCTTTGTTCTTGTCTCTGTGAGTTGCCCATTGTGTAGACCTGCCCCGCTCCTTCCGCATCACAGTGGATGGCAGCTCCTCTCTTCAGTGTTCAGGCGGCAGGCCCTGGGTCAGATCAATGCTTTTTTCTCCTGCACCCCATCAGTGAGCAGATTTGCTTGACATCACCTTGAAAATGCACCCAGCAGCAAGGCCCTGGCTCACTCCCTACTTCTGCCCCCGTCTCTCTCCACTTCCAGCCACAGGAGACCTGTGTGAGCTGAATCCATTGCACCCTCCTCTGCTCAGACCCACAGCGGCCCCATTTTCCTTGGTCTGAGCCACCAGGCTCACCCTGAGCTGCCTCATTGCCTCCAGCCTCAGCTTCCACCCATCTCCCTCCCTTTCCCACCTACCCCCCTTCCCCATCCTCACACCTGCCTGATGTTCACACATCTCTCTGGGCATCTGCTTTAGCTGTTTCCTCCGCTCCGGACCACCCTCATTCCAGAAGACCCTTGTCCCCTCCAGCACCCCCTGCGGTCAGGGCCGCCTCCTTCACCACCATCCAGCAAGGACACGACCTGCCCATCCCTCTCCTCCCAGCAGCTCCCTTCCTTGGCCTGTCCTGGGTTCATTTTTGCTTTTCCCCAGCACTTCCCACTTCCTAAAGGGCCCTGCAGGAAGCAACTGGCAGGGGCTGATGGCCTCACTCTCCTTAGACTGGAAGCCTGGAAGCTCCGCAGCAGCACGGGCCACTCCCTGTGGCAGAGTCAGTAACTATTTAGTGCTCGGCATGCAGAAGGTGCTGGATCAGTGTTTGAGAACTACAGAAGGAAGGAGGGAGGGGAGGAGTGAAAAGGAGGGAGGGAAGGAAAGATAGGAAAGGGGAGGACAGATGGAGGGAAGGAAAGAATTGAAAGAGGAAGAGAAGGAATGAAGGAGGGAAGGAAGAAAGGGAGGATGGAGGGGAAAAAGGAGAGGGAAGAACAAAAGGGCAGGAGAGCGGAAGAAAGGAGTAGGGAAGAAAGGAAAGAAAGGCGGGAGAGAGGGAGGGAGGGAGGGAAGGGGGATGGAGGAAAGGAACTTATTTCCTCTCTAGTCCCAACTGTCCCAATATCCATCTGTCACTTGGACTGTTTCTCCAGCCTCCTGCATGGCCTCCTTCAGGCATGGTGGCTCACACCTGTAATCCCAGCACTTTGGGGGGTCGAGGCAGGCTGATCACCTGAGGTGAGGAGTTCCAAAACAGCCTGGTCAAAATGGCAAAATGCCATCTCTATTAAGAAATACAAAGATGAGCTGAGCATGGTGGCATGCACCTATAATCCTAGCTACTCTAGAATCTCAGGCAGGAGAATCACTTGAACACGGTAGGCAAAGGTTACAGTGAGCCGAGATCGTGCCACTGCACTCCAGCCTGGTAACAGAGCAAGACTCCATCTCAAAAAATAAAAAACCTCCTCCAGACAGCTGCCTTCTGATGGTGCGCCCCTCCCTCGGTGAAGCACGGGAGACCCCAAACTCCTGCCTGACCCTAAAGTGCCAAGTGACCCTGCCCACGCACTCCTCTGGCCACACTGAGTGTCCAGCAAGTCATGCTGCTCCCTGTGCCTGGGTTTCTGCTGCCCCCTGTCTGAAAGCCTCCCCTCCCTCTTCCTGGCTCTATCCCCCTTTCCTCTGCCTGCCCAGCACCCACCTCCTGGTCATTTAATGTTTAGCTCAGGCTGTAATCCCAGCACTTTAGAAAGCTGGGGGCAGAGGATCACTTGAGTTCAAGAGCTTGAGGCCAACCTGGGCAACATAGTGAGGTCCCCCTAACTCCACCAAAAATGTGAAAGGAAGAAAAAAGATGTAGCTCAGGCATTACCCACCTCCACCTAGCCTTCCTGATGGCGCCATCCACAGGTGGGCTCAGGGGCAGCCTCTGTTCTCCGGGCATCAGAAGCTGCCTCCCCAGGGCAGTGGTCCCGGCTCAGCTCCTGCAGGGGTCCAAGCACAGGATGATGGTGGATGGATCAGGACTGAGGGTCAGAGATGCAGAGAGGCAGACAGCTTTGGGACACACTTGGTGAGATCAGTGGGATTTGCTGCAGCGTGACTGTCAGGGTGTAGGGGAGAATTCTGGACCGGCTGTGTCTTCATCTCTCTCTTCCCTCCAATCCCAGGAGAGCAAATGAGGCAGAAGGACTCGGGGGCCCGGCTCCCCAGCTCCATCCTCAGGAACTCGAGGACCATCAAGTTCCGTGGCTGGGAGGGAGCCTTTCTGGACAGAGTCCTGGGCATCTGAGGCCAGGAGCTGGGTGCCTTGCGGACCTTCGGCCTCCTCTTCTCCGTGTCGCTGGTGTCCTTCCAAGTGTCTACATTTCTGATGATGTCACTCTAGCCTTTATGCCGAGCAGGACTGGGGAAGGAGTGTGGGGGTCATGGGGTGAGGTAGAAGGAGCCTCCCAGATCCTGCCACCCTTTCCATCAAAACCCACACATTCTGGATCCTGTTCTCTCAGGGTTCCTGCTGTCTTCTGTGTGAACGAATTAATCACATCATTCTGGTGAAGGTGGCAGCGGCTGATGAGGTCTGCTGTTCTGAGAGTTCCAGGCTTCTA
>NW_016107486.1:89905-91024 GCF_001604975.1 Cebus imitator | reverse complement strand
CAAAGTTTTGCTCTTGTTGCCTAGGCTGGAATGCCATGGCATGATCTTGGCTCACTGCAACCTCCATTTCCCAGATTCAAGCAACTTTCCTGCCTCAGACTCCCAAGTAGCTGGGATTACAGGTATAAGCCACCATGCCAGGCTAATTTTTGTATTTCTAGTAGAGACAGGATGTCTGAAGTCAGGTTGGTCTTGAACTCCTGACCTCAGCTGATCCACTCGCCTCAGTCTCCCAAAGTGCTGGGGTTATAGGCGGGAGCCACCGGACCCGGCTCACCTGTTAGGAACTGGGCAGGCAGCACAGCAGATGAGCAGCGGGCAGGCAAGGGAGGCTTCATCTGTGTTCACAGCCACTCCTTATTGCTGGCATCACCACCTGTGCTCCACCTCCTGTCAGATCAGTGGCATTGTTAGAGTCTCATAAGAGCGCAAACCCTACTGTAAACATCACATGCGAGGGAGCTGGGCTACATGCTCCTTATGAGAATCCGATGCCTGTTGTTCTGTCACTGCCTCCCGTCAGCCCCAGAAGGGACCATCTAGTTTCAGAAAAACAAGCTCAGGGCTCCCACTGATTCTACATTAAGGTGAGTTGTGTAAGTATTTCATTATATATTGCAGTGTAATAATAATAGAAGTAGCCTGGGCACAGTGGCTCATGCCTGTTATCCAGCACTTTGGGAGGCTGAGGCAGGTGGATCACCTGAAGTCGGGCGTTCAAGACCAGCCTGGCCAACATGGTGAAACACTGTCTCTACTAAATGTACAAAAACTGGCTGGACATGGTGGCAGGAACCTGTAATCCAAACTACTTGGGAGGCTGAGGCAGGAGAATTGCTTGAACCCAGGAGCAGAGGTTGCAGTAAGCCACGATCGTAGCATTTTGGGAGGCCGAAGTGGGCAGAACACCTGAAGTCAGCAGTTCGAGACCAGCCTGGCCCAGTGGTGAAACCCCGTGTCTAATAAAAATACAAAAATTAGCTGGGTGTCATGGTAAGAGCCTATAAGCTGAGCTACTCAGGAGGCTGAGGCAAAAGAATTGCTTGAACCCAGGAGGTGGAGGTTGCAGTGAGCTGAGATCATGTCCCTGCACTCCAGCCTGGGCAATAGAGCAAGATT
>NW_016107486.1:77887-89130 GCF_001604975.1 Cebus imitator | reverse complement strand
TTTGAGATGGAGTTTCACTCTTGTTACCCAGGCTGGAGTGCAATGGTGCGATCTCGGCTCACCGCAACCCCCGCCTCCTGGGTTCAAGCAATTCTCCTGCCTCAGCCTCCCGGGTAGCTGGGACTACAGATGCGCACCACCATGCCCAGCTAAGTTTTGTATTTCTAGTAGAGATGGGGTTTCACCATGTTGACCAAGATGGTCTCAATCTCTTGACCTCATGATCCACCCGCCTCAGCCTCCCAAAGTGCTGGGATTATAGGCGTGAGCCACCGCGCCCAGCTACATATCCCTTTTTATAAGGGCACCAGGCACATGGGATTAGGATTCACCCTCATTACCTCAGCTTAGCTTGATCACATGTGAAGAGCCTATTTCCATATAAGGTCATATCCACAGACCCTGCAGCATACGGCTTCAGCGTCTTTTGGGGAGACATAGGACAATGCCTAATGCTTTAGATTTGCAAATATTTTTAGTTTGAGTTTCTGGGTTTTATTTTTTCTTTTTTGCATCAAATGGGTGAGGTGACGATACCGTAACAAGTTATGAGGAAGGCACATATTATAAAATAGCATAAAAACCCAATCGTCATGCTTAGGTTTTGGTTTTCTATTTATTTTATTTTATTTTATTTATTTATTTTTTTTGAGACAGAGTTTCGCTCTTGTTACCCAGGCTGGAGTGCAAAGGTGGTATCTCAGCTCACCGCAACCTCCGCCTCCTGGGTTCAGGCAATTCTCCTGGCTTAGCCTCCTGAGTAGCTGGGATTACAGGCACGTGCCACCATGCCCAGCTGATTTTTTGTATTTTTAGTAGATACGGGGTTTCACCATGTTGACCAGGATGGTCTCTATCTCTTGACCTCGTGATCCACCTGCCTCGGCCTCCCAAAGTGCTGGGATTACAGGCGTGAGCCACAGCGCCCGGCCAGGTTTTGGTTTTTTAATTTTAATTTTTCTTGAGGCAAGGTCTTGCTCCATTACTCAGGCTGCAGGGCAGTGGTGCAAACATGGTTCACTGCAGCCTCGAGCTTCTGGGCTCCAGCGATCTTCCCAACTCAGCCTCCCAAAGTGCTAGGGTTACAGGAATGAGCCACCACCCCCAGCCATTTCCTATTTTTTGTTTGCACCTTGTTCTTTTTTCTCAAAAATACACCTTTGCAGCTGAGCATGTTGGCTAATGCCTGTAATCATCAGCATTTGGGAGGCCGAGGCAGGTGGATCACTTGAGGTCAGGAGTTCAAGACCAGCCTGGCCAACATGGTGTAATGCCTTCTTTACTAAAAACACAAAAATGAGCTGGGTGTGGTGGTGTGTGCCTGTAATCCCAGTGACTTGGGAGGCTGAGGCAGGAGAAGCGCTTGAACCCTGGAGGCAGAGGTTGCAGTGAGCCAAGTTCATACTACTGCACTCCAGATTTGGTGGCAGAGCAAGACTCTGACTCAAAAAAAAAAAAGGAATATACTACATATATATATATATATATACACATGCACACATAATACACACACACACACACACACACACACCACACACCCCTTGGAAATCTTTTTATATATCAGCATTTGCTGGTACAATTTAAATTCTATGGTAGATTTCATTTAGATTAATATAATCTAAATACTATTCTACAGTTCTATAACTAAAAAAAATAGGCAATGCATTTAAATGATTCAAAGTTCAAAAACTATGAAAGAGTATAGAACTGAGTCTCCCACATGACAGCCAGTGGCATATGTGTTTATTGAAATCTAAGTGAGGCGGGGTATGGTGGCTCATGCCTGTAATCCCAGCACTTTGGGAGGCCTAGTCAGGTGGCTCACCTGAGGTCAGGAGTTTGAGAGCAGCCTGATGAACATGGTGAAACCCCATCTCCACTAAAAACACAAAAAGTAGCCGGATGTGGTGGTGAGCCCCTGTAACCCCATCTACTTGGGAAGCTGAGGCAGGAGAACTGCTTGAGCCTGGGGGCAGAGGTTGTGGTCAGCCAAGATCATGCAACTTCACTCCAGCCTGGGCAATGGAGCTAGACTGCATCTGAAAAAAGAAAAAAAAAATCTAAATAAATTAACATTAAAGAAAATGAAGGATTTGGTTCTTTGGCTGCCTGGGCCACATTTCAGGTGCTCCACAGCTGCAGATGGCCAGGAAACATGGTCCTCATTGCAAAAAGTTTTATTGGTTGTTGCTGGTGCAGCCTTAAAGCTGCTCCCTGACCCCTCCTGAAAGCCAACCACTGTTAGGGTTTCTTTGGTGATTCCTTTCCGAGATGATCTATGTACACAGTCAGCACATGGAGTTAATATATCCACCTAAAAAAACGGTGTCTCCCGTGTAGTGCGAAAGACCATGTAATAGTTCATGGAATGGAATGTTTTCGGCTAGTTTCATAATGGAGTGCTCTTAAGTTTTTCCCAGGTTTCTTCTCTTACAATTATTCTGTGGTGAACAGATAATTTGCTGTCTCTCCCTCCCTCTATTCCCTCTTTTTTCCTCTTCCTACCTCTTTTCTTCCCTTTCCCTCCCTCTTCCCCCACCTTTTCTCTCTCCCCCACTTTCCTCTTTCTTTTACAAGGTCTTCTATGCAATGACATGATCCTAAATCACTGCAGCCTTGAACCCCTTGACCCAAGAGATCCTCTTGCCTCAGTCTCCCAAGTAGCTGGGGCTAAGGTCTGTGCCACCATGCCCTTCCATTGTCTTTCTTTTCTTTTCTGTGAAGATGGGTCTTACTATGTTGTCCAGGCTCATTTTCATCTTAGTAGGTGCTTTTCAAGGGTTCTTATCCAAGGGTACCTGGATGGAGCTTAGTCACTTGAAGCCCTTGTTATTGTGTTGAAGTTTTGTGTCTGTCTCCTCCATCCTGGGGAGAAGATTTAAAACTTCTATCCCCTTTTCAAGCAGATGAGTGACTTCAAAAAGGGTATGAATGTTGGGAGGCGAGGCGGGAGGATCACATGATGTCAGGAATTTGGGACCAGGCTGTCCAAGTTGGTGAAACCCTGTCTCTACCAAAAATACAAAACTTACCTGGGTGTGGTGGTGCACACCTGTAGGCCCAGCTTCTCAGGAGGCTGAGGCAGGTGAATTGCTTGAATCTGGAAGGTGGAGGTTGCAGTGAGTCAAGATCACACCACTGCACTCCAGCCAGGGTACAAATAGCAGCTTTAGGCTTGATCCTGCCAGGCATGACCACTGGGCATGTTCAGCAGTGGATCTCCCGATTCTGCCTCAGTTTCCAGTGTCTTCTCAGAGGGCTGGAGTGGAGCATCTGAAGCCGGGTCTGGATGTCTTGCTGCATAAATACCCTCTCCACTTCCACCTGTGCCATCAGCCTGGGTGGGGAGAAGGCCCATGTCAGGGGAGAGCCGTCTTCCTCCTAAGGCCCCACCTGTCTGATGGCGGAGATTTCTGCCTCATTTGGAGAACTCCCAGGGGCCCTTGTATGTCTTGTTATTTACTAAATGTGTAAGCACAGATTGCCTGTACCTCCCCTCAGACCTTCCTGCTGCTCCCTGTAGAGCTGCCTGAAGCCTGGAAATGTTTATTTGCCTTTGGAGAAATTCTAGATCTTATCTCTAAAATAAACCAATAATTAATTAAAACAACAACAACAACAACAAAAAAAAAAACAAAAAAAAAGGCCAGATGCAGTGGCTCACTCTTGTAATTCCAGCATTTTGGGAGGCTCAGGCGGGTGGATCGTGAATTCAGGAGTTCAAGACCAGTCTGCCCAATGTAGTGAAACCCTGTCTCTACTAAAAATACAAAAATTAGCCAGGCATAGTGGTGGGTGCTTGTAATCCCAGCTTCTCCAGAGGCTGAGGCAGGAGAATCACTTGAACTGGAAGCAAGCTATGGGAAGCACTGGGATGAGAGCAGCAACAAGAGGCATCTCCGTGTCAGCCAGACCTTCAAGAATGACTCTGGGCCCTCCCTGAGCAATCACTTCATGGAGGTAAGCCCGACCACTGCAGCAGAGCCGTGCCCTGTGAGTCCAGCGTGGACGGCGGGAGCTAGGGAACCCCTCATGGCCCTCTGGCCCTGGCTGCAAGGATGCAGGCAGTTGAAACTCAGCCTTGGTGACTTTCCCTTTTGCATCTCCAGCCCCAGGTCCCCAGGGGTGAGAAACACTTGTCACAGCGCCAAGGACTGGAAGGAGGGCTTGGGAAACACAGATTTCCAACCTTAAAAGTGCATTTTGGAAACAGCAGTTTGCTTTTAGTTTTTCCCAGAGGGTGGGTTGTTTTGTGGAGTTAGGAATGATGGTGTGCTCAGCAGCTGAACAGGTGGTGGTTCTTCTACAGCATCCATTTAACTTTGTACATTTTTTTTTCCTTTTCATATCCAGTCCTGCAAATGGTGGTGGTTTCTCTCTTTTTTTGAGATGGAGCCTTGCTGTGTCACCAGGCTGGAGATCAGTGGCATGATCTAGGCTTACTGCAGCCTCTGCCTCCCATATTCAAGTGATTCTCCTGCCTCAGCCCCCCACGTAGCTGAGATTACAGGCATGCACAATGCCTGGCTCCTTTTTGTATTTTTAGTAGAGGTGGAGTTTCACCATTTTGGCCAAAATGGTCTTGATCTCTTGACCTCGTGATCCACCGGCCTCAACCTCCCAAAGTGCTAGGATTATAAGCCACCGTGCCTGGCCTAACGTTCATTTTTTTGGGGGCCTGCTGTCTCATTCTTACAAGGTCTCCAAGCTAATATCCCTTATGCCTGCTGCCTCAGTTTCTTCAGTCCTCCGCCTGCTTTCTTTTGAGTGTACAGCCTTGTTTCTGTGAAGCTCACTGCCACAGGGTCTCTTTCTAGTTCCACGATAAGCTCTTTGTGCCTGTGTGGTTGTTAAATGCTCACAGTGGCTGCCCCGGCTGCCCTCCTGGCAGGGCTAGGAACGTCTGGCCTCTCCCCATCCTGGGCTAACACCCTGCACAACGCCAGGGTGGGCGTCCCTCTGACTGGCTGTTGAATGTCACCTCCATATCTTCTCTGCTGTGCCAGAGTCCCATGGCCACCCACAGGGCAGTGAATTTGGAAGAGTGCTGTTCGCTGCTGTCACTGACTACAGTGAGAGGAGGCAGGAGTGTCGGCTCAGTGAAGGGGGCCAGGGCAGAGTCTAGGGGAATCAGGGCCAGCACCCAGTGTCCTCTCCCAGTCCCTGTACCTTCACACGGGATGCACTTGGCTGTCACAGCACTATGTCACCCAGGGTGTTTAGTGGGGCTGCCGCATTGGCAGGTGCTGCTTGGCTCAGAGCACGCTGTCAGACTCCTAGGAGGCAAGCGGGGATTCAGCATAAACAGGTTTGTACAAACAGGTGCAGAGAGCCTCATATCACTTTTAGGATTGGAACCCTCCCCAAATCCAAGTTCCCAGACAACCTGAGAGCAGGCCTTGCAGAGGCGGCTCGGGTCTGCTGTGACAACTCGCCTGCAATCTCCAGTGCCTGCTGCTCTATTTCTTTTCCCCCACTCCCCCCACCATTTTAATCCCAGGAACAGACCCTATATCTCCTCGAGGCCTGGGCTGGGCCTCTGAACTGCCCAGAGGCCTCACAGTGGGTGGTGGCCCTGACCACAATGAAGGATGGCTACCTGGAGGCGATGCTGCGACCCCTGGAGGAGGTGTGCGGGAGCGGGCAGAGGAGGCCATGAAGTGGCTGCAGGCCTGGGAACCCGGGATGCCAGGCAACCAGGGTCCCAGGCGCATCAGAGTGGCCCCGGGGGCAGTGAAAGTCACCCTGTAGTTGGTGAGTGACAGCAAGGATAGGGCGTGGCTGGCAGTTGAGGACAACCGAGACAGCTCTCACTGTCCCCTTCCTCTCCAGGTGGCCCACCTGATGCTTTCCTGGGCTGAGGCCATGTTCTCACGGGCACTGAAGAGGCTCTGCAAACCCCTGCTGGACCTGTATGACCTTGTAACCAGGTAACGCAGTGTTGGGAGTGGCGAATCCAGTGTTCCTGCCACGTATCAGGCGCAATGCTGAATGCTTCGACATGATCTGACTCACTGACTACTGACCGCCCTGCACAGAGGCTTCTTTACTCCCCATTTCACAGGAGAGGAAGCTGGGTTCTCTTCCTCACTCCACAGAGACCTCATGAGCATGATCCTAGCACAGGCAGGATTTTAGGAGCTGCTGCGGAGGAGCGCAGTGGGCAAGCCTGACCCCTGCCTTCAGGAAGCTCAGTTTTACTCAGAGACAGACACGAAGCCCAAAAATTCATCTACAGCAGGGTGCGCACCGCTCCCTGCAGAGAGCCTCAGAGTCACCTCTTAAGCAGGTCATTCTGCTATGTCACATTTCCTTGCTTTTGTTTTGTAATCATCTTTTTTCTGAGATGGAGTCTCGCTCTGTCTCAGTGGTGTGATCTCAGGTCATTGCAATCTCTGCCTCCTATGTTCAAGTGATTCTCCTGCCCCAGCCCTTCGAGTTGCTGGGACTACAGGTGTGTGCACTAACTGCACCTGGCTAATTTTTTGCATTTTTAGTAGAGACAGAGTTTTGCCACTCCAGGCTGGTCTCAGACTCCTGACCTTCAGTGATGCAACCCCCTTGGCCTTTCAAAGTGTTGGGATTACAGGCATGAGCCACCAATCCTGGCCTGTTTTGTAATCTTTTAAACACATAAAAGCCCTTCTTTCTTGCAGGCCATGCAGAAAGTGGCCACTGCCCATTATTTACCACCACTGAACCATACATTAGGTGGCAAATGCTAGAGAAACAACATTGGTGAGATGGTGGGCTGGGGATCCTGTGGTGTGGCCATGTCCAGCTTTGAGAAGAAGGTACAGTTCGAGCAAGAACCATGGGGCCAGTGTGGGAACAGAGCTCCAGGTGGGGGCACCACTGCACAGAGGGCTGGGAGAGGGATATGCCTAGCCTGTTTGTTTTTGAGATGGAGTCCCGTTCTCTGTCATCCAGGCTGGAGTGCTGTGGTGTGATCTCTCTCAAATTCAAGCAATTCTCCTGCCTCAGCCTCCCAAGTAGCTGGGATTACAAGCGTTCACCACCATACCCGGCTATTTTTTGTATGTTTAGTACAGACGTGGTTTCACTGTATTAGGCTGGCCTCAGAATCCTGGGCTCCAGAGATTTGGTGCTGGGATTATGGGCATGAGCCACCTTGCCTGGCCTGTTTGAATAGCAAGGTGGTGGGGTTGATGCAATTGGGAGGGACTGGGAGGTCCCAAGGCTGGGGGGTGAGGGGAGGACTCTGGCTTCTGCTCTGACCTAGGAGGGACGTGATCAAACTTTCACTTCAAAAGGCCCTTTGGTCCCTGTGTTGAGAACACAGGGGTGGTGGATAGAAGTGGGGAAACCAGTCTAGATCAGGGGCCTGGGGACCCAATATCCTCTTCCCTCACAGCCATGAGGCCCACCAGGAACTGGGCTCCAAGCAAGGGGGCTGCCCCCTTCTTCCATGCTGGTGGCCTTGCGGAGCATGTGGACTCTGGCTCTGCCTCCTACTGGGATTCCTCTGCATCGGCTTTGTGTGCCTCAGTTTCCCCAGCTGTAGAATAGGGACTAAACCTGTATCATGGGGAAAAGTCTCCATGTAACACAAGTTCCTGCTCCTGCTGCCTTGTGGTCAGAATGTAGGCTGAGGAAGGGAAGAGCTCCCAGGGTGGGGCTTTGGCTCTGTTGAAGAATCACCTGCCTGGTTATTCGCCTACCTGGTGAGTGGGATTTGGTGGGGGTGACAAAGAATGGATTCAACTGGCAGTGAGGGCTTTGCAGCTGCTTCCTGCCCTCAGCTGCCTGTGGGGCCTCTGGGGTCCCGACAAGGTAAGTGAGGCTACAAGCCCCTCCCCCTCACCTGCCTATCAACAACAGAGTGAGCAATGTTCCTCTCCCACTTCACCCCCACGTGAGCCAAGAGATCTCCCTGATCATTCAGATCTCACAGACTTGACCCTACTCTGCATATTGAGAAAGCTCCAGTCTTCCCCTCAACTGTAGACATTTCCTAGACCTGTTGGCTGGGCACAGTGGCTCAGGCCTGTAATCCCAGCACTTTGGGCGGATCATTTGAGGTCAGGAGTTCGAGACCAGCCTGGCTAACATGGTGAAACCCTGACTCTACTAAAAATTTAAAAATTAGCCTGGCATGGCAGTGAGTGCATGTAGTTTCAGCTACTCTGGAGGCTGAGACAAGAGAATCACTGAAACCCAGGAGGCAGATGTTGCAGGGAGTCGAGATCGTACCACTATACCCGAGCTTGGGAAACAGAATGAGATTCTGCCTCAAAAAACCAAACAGTTTCCTACAACTTCCAGCTTCTGTCCTTGGCATCTCCACACACAGGCCCTGTGCTGCCCAAGACCCAGGGGACAGATCAGGCATGACATCAGACATCTGTGTCCTCAAAATCGGGCAGCTTGTTTCTGTCCCGGCCTCACTCCCACCTCCGCTGTCATGCCGGCCTCTGTCCTCTTCCACCTCAGTATGGGATTTCCTAGAACAAGGACAGCCCCTCCCTGAGAGGCACCCCCACGCTCTCCATGGCAGAGCTCTTCCTGCGGACCTGTAAGCTCCCCCTCTGCAGCCAGAAGCAAGGCTCGGCCAGGCACAGCGACTTGTCCTGTGTGTTCCTTCTAGGAACTACTCAGTGGTGGTGACGTTACCACTGCTGCCTCAGGGAATCAGCCCCTGGACATGGCCCGGGTGACCAGCTCTACCTGGTGGAGGAGATGCTGCGGCCGCTCCAAGAGCGCTCCAGGGCCAATGTGCTGGCCAAGTTCTACCAGCTCAGATGCCGCCTGCTGCAGGGTCCCTGGGAGTGTGAGTCCTCCTCCCGGCTGTGCAGCCCTCCTCCCTGGGATCCCCCTGCCCCTTGGGCACAGCAGCAGGGCCATGCAGGGGCAGGTACTGTCAGGGCACAGGGAAGCCTGCAGAGGCTCATGGCATCACAGTGCCAGGCCCAGAGCTTACTGGACTTCCCAAGGTCCTATGGGACTAGGGCTGAGATGGCACATCCTGCTTTTCTCCAGATTATAAGGCCTGGCCCAGCAATGCAGCCAAGGACGGTGCTGGGATGACCAGCTCTGGGCTCCTGGGGAGCTCACGTGTGGCTCAGATGAGTCTGCTAACCTCTGTGGACTCGGCTTCCTCTACTGTGAAATGCAGGTATCCACATGGCTCACTCATATAGGTAAGAGGCATGTACGGTTCTTAATGCACGAGGGAGCCCCTCATGTCCATGGGGGAGCCATGGTACCCAGGCTTGGCAAGGAGTGGTTTATCTGTGTGGGACTCACAAAGAGGCCTAGAGCTCCCTAGAAGTGTGGGTGTAGTCAGGTCTAAGCAGCACGCTGATCTTGTAGAAAACAGCCTGGTCGTCAACTTCTGTGTGT
Organism: Cebus imitator; assembly: GCF_001604975.1. Taxonomy (NCBI): domain Eukaryota; kingdom Metazoa; phylum Chordata; class Mammalia; order Primates; family Cebidae; genus Cebus; species Cebus imitator. The sequence goes on along the minus strand of NW_016107486.1, from coordinate 79,767 downwards.
GTGACCATGGGCTTCTCTGTGCCCCTCAGTTCTGAGAGCTGATCACGGGGCTGGTAGTGCCTCCCTCGGGATGCTGACCCTAGCCAACAGGTGTCTGGCTGTGCACGATGGGTGGTGCATTCCCACCATGGGCATGAGCACCCCCAAGGCACAGTTCAGGGGCCGCACTGGGTGGACTGGTCAGACCTGCTCCTTCACAGGCCATCTCTTCCCTACCCTGAACAGGGCAGGTCTGCAGGACACCGCTGTCATGTTTGAGGGAGCCGTTGGCCATCTACTTAAACAGTCAGTTTCCCCTCCACCCCCAGTAGCTTCCTTGAGATTAAATGAATGACTTGGATGATCTGTTTTCTTTTCTTTTTTTGATGCTACATCTCACTCTGTTGTCATGGTTGGAGTGCAGTGGTGTGATCTTGGCTCCCTGCACCCTTGACCTTCTGGGTTCAAGAGATCCTCCTGCCTCAGCTCTGCAAAGCACTGGGATGGCTTAGCACCACTGTGCCCGGCTAATGTGTGAATTTTAAGTGCATGATTCAGTGGCTTCTAGTTTATTCAGAGTTGTGCATGTCTCAGCACAGTCGATTTTAAAACGCTTTTATCATCCTAAAGTGAAACACTTGCAGCTGCCAGTCTGCCTGCTGTATCCATGGCTATGCCTGCTCTGGACATCTGATGTAAACAGAGGTATGACTGTGACCTCTGAGCCAGGATTTTTTACTTAGCACAGCAGTTTTGTAGTGGGTCTCAGGACTCAATTCCTCGTTAGGGCTGAATTGGATGTAGCCCTTCAGCTCATGTCATCCTGAAGCTGGTGGGGGATCGCTGGGTCTCTGGCTGCTGCACCAGGGGAGGGGGACTCCTGGCCTCAGGGCAGGCTAAGCCGGGGGGCTCTAGGCATTGGGGTGCCCAGCAGGCATTGGGCTCCCACTGCGGTGGGTGGAGCTGGCTCCACTCACCCTGCCTTTGGGGCTGCTTCTCCCCAGACCATGCCCTGGTGGCCAGGGCCCAGCACGTGACTTTCGACGGCCAGGTGTGGGACCTCAGCGTCCAGTGCAGCAGCATCCTGCTGGCCCAAGACTTTGCTCACAACACATTTAGGAGAGGCCTGAGCTTCCCCTGGAGACCTGTGCCTGTGGCAGGCTGCCTGGGGCTACAGCGTTTTCAAGCTTTTCCCCTGTCTGTGGGTCAGCCCTCCTGCCCACCCCTCTGGCCCACAGAGCTACAGGCTATACAACTCCTCCCTGCCTGGGGAGAGCTGTCCAGACCTACAGCTGCCTCCTTCCATGACAAGGAGGGACATCTCCAGGATTGAGCTGGCCAGTGAGGATGAGGTCGCCATCTCCTGTGACGTGCCCACCAGCCTCTGCATCCTGACTCTGGGCCTCTGGCACCATGGTGAGTCTGGGCCCTGGCGGGGTTGGCCCCACCACCAAGAGCCTCTTTGGGATGAACCATTCTCAGCTTCCAGTGCAACAGGTCCCCAGGCTGTAGGCGCAACTGTGGTTGAGATGATGGCACTGAGGCCCAAGGCTTTCTGCCCCCATCCCTGGGATACATGGCTCCAGGGTGGAGTTGGCCCTTCTGTGTTCTTTCTGCCAAGGTACATAAAGGGTGGGCCTGGATTCTGGACACTCGAGCTGAGGATGTGGAGAGGGGTCGGGGGGGACACATGCTGTCCTTAGTCCCTGTGCTTTCTCTCCCTCCTCTGATCAGGGTTTGGAGCCAGAGCCCTGGGCTCCAGGAGTCCGGAGTGGAGGTGGCAGGATTCTACCAATCCTCAGTGTGCCTTAGGCTTGTCTCTCATACAGTTCCCCTGGGGGAGGATCACGGGCTCTCAGGACCTACTCAGCTTCCCTCCTCCCCACAGGCATATCCGCTGG